>NC_137100.1:4972504-5435004 GCF_949357685.1 Gobio gobio | reverse complement strand
CTATAGACATATAAATACAAATGCACAAAACTGCAAGTTTATGACAAAAAATAGTCTGCAATTTGGCCTTTATTACTCATTTAATACATGTCTACATTACAAATTAAATAAAATTAGATATTAATCTACATTTCTGACAAATTACCAGGGTTACAGGTGTTACCACAGTAAATCCATGATAAATTCGAAATGCGAATTGTTGTTTGAAAATGATTTTGAATCGGCTCAGCTGATTTGCACGTTAGTGTTGTTTATTAAGTCAGCGCTGTTTAACTGGATTTAAATTAAATCAAATCACAGAGAGATTCAGTACCGGAGACCTCTGTGCCGAACTCGAACGCTTCTCATTGGCTGTTCAGTGGTCATGTGATCGAGACACTCAGCAGGTAAACACATTTGTTCAGAGTCAGAGCTCGTGAGTTGCGCAGAGCACAGGTAGCGCTGTTTCGTTCCGCTTTGGGCGCTGTTTCCCTGGCCTAAAGTCTAGTACTGCCACCTTGCGGTGACATCGTGAAACTGCATGATTTGTAAATGACGGGCCACATATAATACATTTTAATAGACGCGCTGCGGGCCGTTTGAAATTCATCCCTGGGCCGGACTTTGGACACCCCTGTCATACAGCGATCGGTCTGCACAGCGCCGATGCATCTCGAACAAGCCTTCCATCAACAATGGCGAACGTTGCGTTACTATTGTTCGCCGGTAACCCCGGCCCCTGGCACAAGCGGTTCTTACTTCTAGCCCAGCAATGTTTTGGTGCTACTTAAGAACCACTTTTCCTGGTTCAGAGCTGGTGCTTTGGGTGTGGAAAGAAAAAGAACCGATTTGAAACTAGGCTCTGGCTCCGAAGCAGCACCAGCACCAGCACTGCCTTGGTGGAAAAGGGGTATAAGTGCAAATATCCCGCCTTGTTGGCAGAGGTTATTTACACTAGCTCCGCCCACTGACGCCTGGTTGGGCAGGGCAAAATTACAGAAGACGCTGAATTGCTAACAGTAGCAATAGTGAAGCGTAAGGCGCGTGACAAAGTTGGCACAAATCGACCCGAGTTTGAATCCACCTTTTGCTGAACTCGCTCTTCTCTCTTTTCCCAGCACATATCAGATCGGAAAGGCATTTCTCTTCAATAAAAATGCCGAAAATATTTGAAAATTGGAAATAAAGTATTTGGAGGTTAGGGGTCGGTGTAGGGAGGGCTTTATTGTCCCAATAAGGCGGCATCCATTTAATCATTTTAATAAATATAATAATTTACACTGTTATTATTGCATACCGTTTAATGTACAACAACACTGAGGCGCAAATAGTATCTGCCACAATTTATTAGTATAAACAGCATCTAACTACTATTTACAAAGAAAACAGCTGTTTTTACAGTGTAAATAGAATATATCGCTTCTCGCACTTAGTGTAGATCTATTGCTATTCAAACTTCCAGAGTAAATTGAACGTGTCGCTGTATCCGGTCTCAACCACTTCCAGTCATTTTAAGCTGTACAAAACAGCTCATTATGCTTCTTGATATTTCAAACGGGTATTTCTCACCTTATTATTTGATGTATTTTAGTGTTGTAGTACTCAAGACCGGTTTTTTGAAGGTCTTGTCTTGGTCTCAGACTCAGGATTTTGTTTCAAGACCACAACTGCTGGGATATCACTGATGGTGCAGTGTCTGATTTATTTATTAACATCAGTAATGTGATTGGATGTAAAACTCACTGCTTCAGATGCAATCAATAACTTATTTCTAATTTGATTTATGTATTGTGCTGATTCAGAAATTAAAATGAACATGCTCAACAAAATTCAAAATATTATTGCAAAAAAGTACTTGTATGAGATCTGGATTTTTATATTATAACGTGATATAATTCAGCAATATCACAAGAGAGCTGTTTTCACAAATTTGCAAACATGATATTGCTTTTATACAAACATTCAATCTAATAAAAAAAACATTATTCTCTATTTATGCATTTGTAAGTTACCAATTCAGATGCATCTTCTGTGCCACCTCTGCAGTGCAAAGATGAATTTTGTTGTTAATGAGTTTATATGATTTGTAACAGCTCTATATGTGTATTCTAATTATAGTTATTGATTAAAAATAAGTCATTTCTCAGGCGGTAATGTCATGTGGATCTTTATGAATTCAAGGAGCCCTGGGGCTGGTTGTATAAACCGTTAAGACTAGTCTTACAAGTTAGACATACATTTTTTTCTTTAAGACTGTTCATCATTTTTTTTAAATCGGTTACATAAAAACATAGACTGGCCTAATTTGATACGAAAAGTAAGACTGAATGCCACTTGCCTAACTGCTAGTGGCTCATACTAGATCTTAAGACACTGTCTTAACATAATGGCTTAGTTTATGCAACTGCTCTGGGGCCTGTACCATGATAGTAGTTTAACAAACTCAGAGTTACAGGATTAGTTTTGAGTTGACAAAACCAAACCAATTCAATCAGGCTTTGTTGGTCCCATGATTCTCTGTCAACTCAGGCTTTGATCTGACATCAGTAGTGAACAGCCAATCACACGCTGTGGATCAACTGAGATTCACTTCTCTCTTCTGCACAATATTACAAGATTGAAAAATCTCAAATTTACACAGCAGGAAGAAAAGAGCTGTCTATAAAAGAGGACAACTTAAAGAAAAATCTTTCAGTGCGAGTAAAAGTTCTGAAGTTAGTTCAGTTGATATATAGAGAGAAATGAACATTTAAGCTCACGTGTAGTCATTTAATAGCTTTATTTATTGATTTTAAAGCTTATTTGTATGACCTTTATTTAGGCTATTTTAGTGTCTATTAATGATTGATTAACTAAAATGATACATGTATAATTGATCAAGGGTATACTAATTACATAAATGCTATCTAAATCATTCAAAAGTATAATTATTATAAACAAGCATTGTTAAAAGCCAGACGCTTTAGTCTTTAATAGCCATTTGCTATGTAGTGACCTTTAATGTGGAGTAGAAACTGGGGGAGTGGCTTTATTGCATCAGAGGTGTGTCAGTTTGCTCACAGCTGATTGGTCCAATTTCAGTTTGAGATGTCTTATCCAGAACATAACCTGTCCTGGAGCAGGTTAGCCGTGGAGCGCAAGTTTCTGTGGAGATGAACACTTTAATGGCACCTAAAACCCAGGATTAGCACAAACTAAGCTTAAACATATCTGGCTAGGCAGCTAAACCGGCTTCATGGTATAGACCCCAGGTCTTGTCTTGGTCTCAACACACGTTGGACTTGGTCTAAGATTTGGTGGTCTTGACTACAACAATAATGTAACCTATTGTCATAACACACTGGTTTGTAGTGCAAACAGTTTTATCTTTTACTGAGCTTTGTTATTCTTCTAATTATTTACCATAGCGGCTAATGAATTGGGAAATGGTTTGCCCCATCACTGCAAAAATAGGTGGATGTAACTTTAAAAAAAATTAAAAATAAAAATAATTAGAGTGAAAGAAATGCATCTTCCAAACTTTTTTTTTTTTGAGCTGTCGGGACGGATTTCGCGGGAAAATGCACGTCATTCGCCCGTGCGTGTCACGTTCATCACAACGAACGAGAAAAAGCTTGACCATAAATCGTTCAAAACGGCTAACCAACCGGAATCGCAGTTGTAAAAACAATGTCCTGTATCCATGTGTCTGACCATATTTATCTGAGCAGAAGAGAGAGGCAATGACTCGTGCAGTTTAATTTTTAACCTCTAGAGGGGGCAAAAGGTGCATAGATTGAGGTCTTTTAACATTTCTTGTCATTAAGCACTGATGATGTCTTCATAACCCATATCATCTGACACTGATGAATGATGTGGTGTATTTCTCTTCCAGAGAATCCCATTATCTGAAATGACTCGCACTGAGATAAACAATCTCTTGGCAAAGCTGGGCTTTTATAAAAAAGAGAATCCCGAGGACCAAGTGCCAGAGGAGTTTCGCTTCTCTCCAGCGAAGGACAGTCCCTTTGAGGGCCAGCCGTCCACCAGCCCAGCCCCTGAGACTGACCAATCAGATGTGGATTCCCAGCACACAGATCTGTAGCCCCTTATATAAGAGCGAGAGTGTGGGACGTCAGCATTGTGAGATCTGGTTGATTTACAATTACCGTGAGAACTAAAACTGAGCCAGATCTCCTCGTTAAATGTGGCCAAATTATTGCTTAAAAATAGTCCACCACACATTCAGGAACTTGATTTGAGTGGCATTATTCAGTTCAGACACTGATTTGAAATTATGCATTTAGAAGTTGCGAGTAAGTAGTTGATGTTTGTGGCAGT
Organism: Gobio gobio; assembly: GCF_949357685.1. NCBI lineage: Eukaryota > Metazoa > Chordata > Actinopteri > Cypriniformes > Gobionidae > Gobio > Gobio gobio. Next base: position 5,430,705 of record NC_137100.1, on the reverse strand, counting down.
GAACTGTTCCGCGTGTTTGCTCTCACTGTTGTGGTCATAGCCTGATTTGTGTCCAGAGGGGACGTTAATGATGTCCACAGCTGTAAAAGCCTGACTCTGGCTGGGGACTGATGCTCCGTGTTCTCATGGGCACAAATCAGGCCTGCAGACAGACTGTGGGAGCGGAAAGGTACCACTGAGAAAATAAAGCTTTTAAATATCACTGGGAATCACTCTTTTTTTATTATTATCTAATAGAAATTATGTGAAGACCTAAAGTCAGGAATAAAATAAAAAGTTAGTGTATAAGAGCAATTTGACTATTATATTATTAATAATCACAACAATCATTATATATAAACACACACATATATATATATATATATATACACACACACACATATATTTATCTGTATATAAATACATATACATATATATATATATACATTACACATACAGATAAATATATATACATACACACACACGTACAGAAAAAAATAATAAAAAAAAATAAATATATATATATATATATATATATATACACACACACAATTAAATATATGTATATAAATATGAAAATATATATATACAGTCAAACCAAAAATGTTTTACTAGTGTGTGCAGGACACTATAGTTGTGTAAGTGAGGAGAGCAAAATAAAGCAAACTGTGACGTATTATACCCAAAAATTCTTCATACAGTGACAAACACTAAAATTTATAAAAATTTGGGAGCAAAATGATTCCGACACTTTGACCTGAGCATGTTTTGCTTCAGTGTTTTTTCTTTAATTGCTAATGTGACCTTTGACACCACAGACTGAACTAAATGAAGCATTGCTTGGTCATTGGTTGACCTAAACTGGTATTATCTGATTGTGTATTTAAATTTAACAGCTGATTGTAATCCATTACATCCCTTTCTATCTGACATTATCAAGATGAATTTGTTCCGACACAGTTTAACTCTGCGTTCTTTACATATTTTATTACCATTTATTAAACTATAGCAAATAAACTGTGAGAATGTTGGTGTCTGAATAAATTTTTGTTTGACTGTACATATGCGTGTGTATATATATTATATATTATATATATATATATATACAGTGAGGAAAATAAGTATTTGAACACCCTGCTATTTTGCAAGTTCTCCCTCTTGGAAATCATGGAGGGGTCTGAAATTGTCATCGTAGGTGCATGTCCACTGTGAGAGACATTATCTAAATAAAAAAAATCAAAAAGAAATCAAAATATATGATTTTTTAAGTATTTATTTGTATGATACAGCTGCAAATAAGTATTTGAACACCTTTCTATCAGCTAGAATTCTGACCCTCAAAGACCTGTTAGTCTGCCTTTAAAATGTCCACCTCCACTCCATTTATTATCCTAAATTAGATGCACCTGTTTGAGGTTGTTAGCTGAATAAAGACACCTGTCCACCCCATACAATCAGTAAGAATCCAACTACTAACATGGCCAAGACCAAAGAGCTGTCCAAAGACACTAGAGACAAAATTGTACACCTCCACAAGGCTGGAAAGGGCTACAGGGAAATTGCCAAGCAGCTTGGTGAAAAAAGGTCCACTGTTGGAGCAATCATTAGAAAATGAAAGAAGCTAAACATGACTGTCAATCTCCCTCGGACTGGGGCTCCATGCAAGATCTCACCTCGTGGGGTCTCAATGATCCTAAGAAAGGTGAGAAATCAGCCCAGAACTACACGGGAGGAGCTGGCCAATGACCTGAAAAGAGCTGGGACCACCGTTTCCAAGGTTACTGTTGGTAATACACTAAGACCTCATGGTTTGAAATCATGCATGGCACGGAAGGTTCCCCTGCTTAAACCAGCACATGTCCAGGCCCGTCTTAAGTTTGCCAATGACCATTTGGATGATCCAGAGGAGTCATGGGAGAAAGTCATGTGGTCAGATGAGACCAAAATAGAACTTTTTGGTCATAATTCCACTAAACGTGTTTGGAGGAAGAAGAATGATGAGTACCATCCCAAGAACACCATCCCTACTGTGAAGCATGGGGGTGGTAGCATCATGCTTTGGGGGTGTTTTTCTGCATATGGGACAGGGCGACTGCACTGTATTAAGGAGAGGATGACCGGGGCCATGTATTGCGAGATTTTGGGGAACAACCTCCTTCCCTCAGTTAGAGCATTGAAGATGGGTCGAGGCTGGGTCTTTCAACATGACAATGACCCGAAGCACACAGCCAGTATAACCAAGGAGTGGCTCTGTAAGAAGCATATCCAGGTTCTGGCGTGGCCTAGCCAGTCTCCAGACCTAAACCCAATAGAGAATCTTTGGAGGAGCTCAAACTCAGGCCAGAAACCTGACTGATCTAGAGAAGATCTGTGTGGAGGAGTGGGCCAAAATCCCTCCTGCAGTGCAAACCTGGTGGAAAACTACAGGAAACGTTTGACCTCTGTAATTGCAAACAAAGGCTACTGTACCAAATATTAACATTGATTTCCTCAGGTGTTCAAATACTTATTTGCAGCTGTATCAAACAAATAAATAGTTTTAAAAAATCATACTGTGATTGTGATTTCTGGATTTCTTTTTTAGATTATGTCTCTCACAGTGGACATGCACCTACAATGACTATTTCTCCATGATTTCTAAGTGGGAGAACTTGCAAAATAGCAGGGTGTTACAATACTTATTTTCCTCACTGTATATATATATATATATATGAATGTTTTGGATTTCCTATTTCAGCAAGTGCAATAAAGGACAAACACAATTTTTTGGTATAATTTATGGTTTTAATGATTACTATAAGAAACCATAGTGTAAGGAAATACTGAGTGAACAGTACAGAGTGTGTACAAACAATAACGTTCACCTTTGATTGTGAATTAATGCTAATTTGACCTACTGGTGCATCCTTCAAGTACCAAAGCACAGTCGCTCTTCTGGCGTGGCTGCAGTAGTTCGGTTATCGGCTTCATTAGTCCATGTTTTTCTCATTAAATTATGTGCAGTCATTAAAACAATTAACTAAATCCATCTTTAGAACCAAATATATAAACATCAATTGACCTTTTCAGATGCATTTACGACTAATACATTAAATTATTCTCAAATTGTCTCTACTCATACGCCGTTTAAATGACACTTCTTTATTGGCTGAAAGCCGTGTCGTAAAGATGTAGAAGCGAGACAGCTTTGTGTTTTAGGGACGTCATTGCTTCCAAATGAACTTCAGGAATATGAACGAATCCTTAAATACGCACCATCCACAAGTGCATCTATACATGCATGTAGCTTTGTTTGTGGTGTGTATCACTTCAAAATGAGCGTTTCCTTCTGACTAAGCAGGCGAAACGAACCCAAATGCTCGGTGTTCAGTGTAAAACCAAACGTTCAAATAGAAATATGAATAATTAGCTGAGTGACAAACACATTTCAGAACAGTTCATGAGCTGCATCTCGCGCTAAAGCAGTGAGATTAATGTTCTTGCAGCGTTTTTAAATAAACACAATATCGTATACAGGTGGAAACATAACAGTTTAAACAGAACTAAAACTTCAAGTAAACTTGTGAAAAAGCATGCAGGTCTGAGCTGCATTAACAGCAACAGTACCGTGGGACAGGTTTAAAAGCTTTTAAAACCAATCAACATAAAATAATGCTTCGTTTTTAGCATGAAAACTTAATTTAACTGGCAATTTTCTTCTCTTTTTACCATCAACAATTTACCTTTTTTAAGTTTAAAAGCACTATTCATAAAAAATACCCAACATCTTGTACGGGGGGAATTGTTTGGATCTGTCTGGAAAGTAAACACGTTGAAATGTAACAGGACGAGAATGGTTTTGATGAAAGCTTGAGTGTGGAGCATCAGAAGTCGGTGCTCTTCTGAGCCCGGCGGGCCAGCATCATCTCGTACTTGCGGAGATGGTGAACCAGCGACTGCACGTAAGTGAAGACACACTTGGAGTCTGGTTTCTTACCCATTATCATCATGTCCTCGACCTCCAGCAGGGGCATGCAATTAGCACAGGCCCTAATGTAAAGAGACAAAGACAGACAAATAACACAAGCGAAATGATTTCTAATGTGCTGTACATGTCTACTCTACTCCTGACCAACAGGGCGCAGCACTGCCATTTGAGACGGAGAGATTACTTTCATTCAGTACTAGTTAAAGCTGCAGTCCGTGACCTTTTGCGCTCTAGCGGTTGATAAACAGCGTGTTGCGGAAGAACATTGCAGCCGGAGCTACTTCTCTCTGTTTATATCTGTGGCGAGTCACGCAGGGACTGTGCTCCTCCGCAGCGCTTCCTACCAGACCGGCCTGAAATAGTCCCAATAAAAAACACTTATTATAAGTGTACCATAATGATTCAGGGTAAGACAAAACACAGTTTGGAAAATGGATTCATGTTGTACATTCTCATTATATCATTTTTGTATAAAAAGTTACGGACAGCAGCTTTCAGCTATAATAACAGCAATTACCACAGAAAAACATTTACATTTTCTTTGTGAAAAAAATTGATTTGTGTTAACAGAAATGCGCCTATAATGCAACGAGGCTGGAATAACACAGTTTTGAAACATTTTATGTGTTTAACGTGAGACTAGCAATTGGTTAAGTATAAACGGGTCAACAAAAAAAAACTGCTATTAGGAACCTTGTGGGGAAATTTTAAAAGAAAAAATTAAATAAAACTATATATAAAATGCATTATGAAGGTATTTATAATGTACATTTAATGCATCATATCTTTTCATAAATATTTGTACGCCAAACTTCATCTGAAACTGAGACATCTGAAATTGGTTGTTTGTCATGTGTTTTCATGCATTATACTTTCTATTATAACTTTAGTTACAATTATTCATTAAACTATACAATGCATTATAGGTGAATTACAAGGCATAAATAATGCATTTAAATACTTTAACAGTGCATTATATATAAAGGCTTTAGGTAAAGTGTTACCAAATACATTCTTCACTTAAAAACAGAAACCAAAAATATGCATATAGTTCATGAATGAAATATACTTTATTGTCCCATAAAGGGAAATTTTAGATGGACTTCATAGCCAGCATTGAACAGAACCTGATACATTATAAAATGTATAATGTATCAGGTTCTGTTCAATGCTGGCTATGAAGTCCATCTCAAATTTCCCTTTATGGGACAATAAAGTATATTTCATTCATGAACTATATGCATATTTTTGGTTTCTGTTTTTAAGTGAAGAATTTTCAGTGAAAATCAAAGATACAAAGTTATTAATAATATGCTTATCTTTCCCTTGCATTTTGTGAATAGGTCTACAAGAAAATATAGAGCCATTTTATATATTAGGAACCTTGCATAAATGTAATAGGGTGTTTGGAAATTTTCAAGAAAAAAATATATTAGTACGGTCAATAAAAGTTTGTGTTTACATAATATATGTGTGTACTGTGTATAATTATTATATATATATATAAAATTACACACACATGCATGTATATATTTAATATATTTCTTAAATATATACTTGTATGTGTGTGTATTCAAATATACATAATTATACACAGTACACACATGTAAACACTAACTTTTATTTTGGATGCGATTAATTGCAATGAATCGATTTGACAGCACTCAAATGTAAAACAAATATTCATATAGTTTGGTGAAAAAAAGTTCAATCAATGCATAGTATGAATGGCTCTACATGAAAATAAAATTCTATTTTTATGCGTTAGGAACCTTTATTTTATATTATGTTTTGTATAAATGCACATTTCTGTATTAAAACCCTTCAAAAATGCACCGCTCCATAGACTTCTATTATAAGTGCATTACTGTAATCAGACTTTTTTGCTCGTGTAAACAAAATGAGAGATTGTCTGTGGTAACCGACGCATGTTGTACTGAATTCTGAATCATTTATACTTTGCTACTTTTTAAATTCAAGTCTCTTGCAAAGGCAAAAGAGAAATCTTATGATAGCAAACATTTCACGTGCCAAGAACAAGCAAACAATACTGTTTGCTTCTGTTTTGTGTCCCATGTGCTCTTTAAAGTGCGAGCTAAACCGCCAGGCTTTGATTCTGTCGTCTTGTCTCCTCATTTTACACGTCTCTGAGCAGGACCATGTTTGGGCATCAGCGTCTTCGGTGCAGTTTGTCGTTTCATATGCTTTCCCTCCGTCAACCCAAGCTGGCAGACGCACAATATTTTGTTATGCTAATCATCAGACACTGATAAACAGCACGCTGAAGAAGCCCTTGTCATGGCGCGCGTGTGAGACCGAAAGGCCTTACCTTTTAAGCCGAATGTCTAGGTGAGGTAAAACTGAATCCAATGCTTACATGTTAACTTGCAGCTCCCTAGAAAGTATTTTGGCACACGATATAATATCAAACAAAAACCATCAACCCAAGTGGAATCTGTCAACAAATGATGCTAGACCTTTCTAAGAATTAATTATAATTTTGATACGTTTCCCCCCGTAATGCATATGAAATAAAACAGCTTTTATTAAAGGGATAGTCCACCCAAAAATGAAAATTAGCCCATAAATTTAGTCACCCTCAAGTCATCCGAGGTGTATATGACATTCTTCTTTCAGACGAATAAAATCTGAGTTATATTACAAAAGTCCAGGCTAATCCAAGCTTTATAATAGCAGTAATAGTTGCTCTGTTTTTGAAGTCCATAAGAAATGCATCTGTCCGTCAAATAACATCCCCACGTGGCTCTGGGGTGTTAATAAAGGCCTTCTGAAGCGAATCGATGCGTTTGTGTAAGAAAAATATCCATATTTAAACATTTTTTTAATTTTTTTCTATGGCTCTGCATCAGCCATCACTTCCGGCAAATAAGGTCAAAATGGCATGCTTTAATATGGATTTGTATGTCTGTGTGTTTTTACTCTCATTGCTCTCATACTCTAAAATATCCCCATTGACATGCATTATACGACTATCACACTGCAACGGTTGGAGTTTAAAATCTTCATTTGTGTTCTACTGAAGAAACAAAGACACCTACATCTTGGATGCCCTGGGGGTAAGCAGATAAACATTAAAATTTAGTTTTTGGGTGAACTATCCCTTTAAGTCTTTTTTCCAACGCAGTTTCCGTTGTAAATAGTGCAGCGCTTTTGAGATCTTCGGCAGCCGATGCTGTCCACGTGAGCACCACGACACTGCGTGTGATGACGCAGGAGCTGCATTGTATTTACAACGGAAACTCTCGTCGATCATAAATTTAAGGTTGTAATATCAAACAAACGATTTTAACGATTTTTAATTACCTTTCTGGGCCTTGAAAGTGTTATTTACATTGCTACGGAGAGGTCAGAGAGCTCTCGGATTTCATCAAAAATATTGTCATTTGTGTTCTGAAGATTGGTTTGGAATAGAGGATGGATACCCGACCCAAGCCCGATGGGACCCGTCGGTAACGGGTTTGGACAGATATTTAGAAATGATGTTCGGGTTCGGGTCGGGCTCGGTCACGTCAGCGCGATAAGGCATTGAACATTTGAAATTTAACACAGCTTATTATGTAGGTAGCCAATGGGCCAGTTTAACTTGATGCAAAGGTTTGTTTTTGTGATTAAAATAAATAAAAAATATTAACCTAACATCCATCTTCCTGTGTGCGGAAATTTGTTGACAACGCGCGTGTGCATATTGCATATTAAGCTACATGTGGCTAGCAGCGTAACTTCAGAGCCATCCAGAGTTCATGCAATCCTTTTTCTGCATAAAAACCTGGATTAGCCTAAACTTTGATGGATGGATTATGTAAAAATATCCCATGTTGCAGTTTAGTAGCCATACAGTTTTCGAGAAAAATGGTAAGTGATTTTCATTTCAATAAGCTGCATTTGTGTTCCGTTAATGTTTTGTTCTGTAAGCTTGGGCCATTTTTGGTAGACCTTTGTTCATTTAATTTCAAGAACAATTTTTATTGTTGTCAGCCACTTTAACATTGCAAATACACGTTTGTACATTAACACTGCACTGTGCTTACATACAGGTAAATCAAAATAATTAAATAATGATTCAATTCAAATGTGTTGTAAAGTTAAATTAAAACTGTACTGTACTTAAATGTAAAAAACAAACACTTTACTCAAATAAATATTAAATTCAAATGTCTGTTTTAACATTAATTTATTTCGTGATTCCTCTGCGTACCACTAAAGGCAGCCTGCGTACCACTAGTGGTTCTCGTACCACACTTTGAGAACCACTGGGCTATTTGATTGGGACTTGTGTTAACGTGTGCTTTGTTGCCCCGTGTGCGCGCTGATAGGCTCATCTATAAACATATCAGAATGCCTTCATACAGTTGCTTAATAAAAGCGGGCTTTCCACACAAACAAATGTACATATGTCATTAGAACAGAAAAAAAAAAAGATTTTAACTGTGTCAGGCTCGGACAAAAATATTTGAATGCCTGTCGGTCTCGGGTCGGGTTCGGTTACTGCTCTGTCGGTCTCGGGTCGGGTTCGGTTACTGCTCTGTCGGGCTCGGGTCGGGTTCGGTTACTGCTCTGTCGGTCTCGGGTCGGGTTCGGTTACTGCTCTGTCGGTCTCGGGTCGGGTTCGGTTACTGCTCTGTCGGTCTCGGGTCGGGTTCGGTTACTGCTCTGTCGGTCTCGGGTCGGGTTCGGTTACTGCTCTGTCGGTCTCGGGTCGGGTTCGGTTACTGCTCTGTCGGTCTCGGGTCGGGTTCGGTTACTGCTCTGTCGGGCTCGGGTCGGGTTCGGTTACTGCTCTGTCGGGCTCGGGTCGGGTTCGGTTACTGCTCTGTCGGGCTCAGGTCGGGTCGGGTTCGGTTACTGCTCTGTTGGACGCGGGCCGGGCTCGGACAGAAAAATGCCGCCCAATCCGCACTCTAGTTTGGAACGACAGAATTTTCATTTTTGGGTGAGCTATCCCTTTAGAAAGTCAAATGATTCGTTCCTGATCATGAATGAATCGGTTGAATCTCAATGACTTTAACCATCATTAACCGTGACTTGCTGCCACCTACTGGTGGTTTTAATTTTACATTTAAAGTATCTTTTCATGTTTTAAATCATTTCATATATTAACATTCAACGTTTCATATTCAAATCATTATGCATTTGTTGGTTATTCATTAATGTCCCTCTGAGCTGCACTAAACAGTCTAAAAGCATATAAATGCCACTTCAGACGCAGCTTCTGTGCGTCCTATTGCAAAGATGAATTATGTTGATACAGATTTAATTGGTAACAGCCTTATTGCATCTTATTATTCCAATTTAATTTATTGATTAAATGTAATAATTTGACGCAAAAGACGATAATGGTAAAAGGTAAAAATCCCTGTGATATATCGTCTAATTATGGTTATATAGAAAATATCGAGATATAATTTGTCAATATCGCACGCCCCTAGTTGTGCATAAGTATTTGATCATTTCAAGTAATGAAAATGGTTTAACTATAATAAACCTGCTCTCAGATCCAAATTAAGTGAAATATTTCAGAAAACCCCCCCGATATTTTCAGTATTGTGAATACTTTCAATGAATAGTTTCATCTAAAAGATAAAAGAATGTGTTTGTTCCATCATGTTCAGTTCAAATCCAGCCAGGATTGTCCGAGCTGCGTTTGTCCTCAAAGGTCTGATCTGGCTCTCACCGTTTGCTCTGAGTTCTGACCCTAGGAGGAGTTTTTGGTTTTGACCAAGCCCTTCTGCACCAATCCCCTGTAGAACTCCTGGAGGTACGTGTACACGCACTTCCAGTCCGGCTCCCGCATCCGCACCATATCCTCCACATCCAAAAGCTGCGGACAGTCGGCCAGCTTCCTACTCTCACGGCGGCGAGGCCACGGGGGGAAAGAGGAAGAAGAGGAGAGGACAGAGAAAGGACAGGTGGAGTGGGAAACACGAGGGCCAGTGAGGGGAGAGAAATGAGACACACAAGACAAAATCAAAAAAGCCACATTAAACTCTGTGATGACAGTGTTTTCATGCTTTACAATCACAACAAATACATGTGCAAAGACAAACAAAATCAAATAGAGCAACAATGCATCCATGTGGTGATCTCATTAGGCAAATGTGTCAGTGAACAAGAACATACAAGTATGGGGACAATAACGGCAATGCAACACGTAACCCTTCAGCTCCAGACAAACACGGTTTGTCTGACTGTAAAACAGCCTGTTGGGTGTCTGTAGAAGCTCAGTGAAGGCTCATGCTGGAGCAGTGGAGACTGCAATCTTTAAAGGCACACATCTGTTACTGCTCGTGAAAAAACAATACCACCCCAGATATTAGATAGACTTAAAAGGTGCAGTAAGCGATTTCTGAGAGACACACACCCAAACAAACACACCCTTTGTTGCTCCGCCCCTAAAATAACAAACACGCTATGCAACACATGCGACGACTAACAGCTGGTGCGCCAGACAGTTTGCACAAGTATGGATGAATGAGCTGTGATGCATTAGTTCTGTGAAACACAGCAAAACCTGCTACTCACGAACATCTGCATCCATTTTCAGGCCTTCACACTCTCTAACGCAGGACCTAATGCCAATGGGTAGTGACTTACCGGACATAAATATATTTTACCAGCCATTAAACTGTTCAAAATTGTAGATTCTCTATTCCTATCAGCTAAAACTAATAATGTTTTAAATGTATATTAACTAGGCTGGTAAAGACGAGCAACGGTAGTTTTCAGGTAGAGACATTGAATAAAGTAAATCAAATGTAAAATAACCATAGATTAATCCTTCAAAAGTTATTCAGGCAAGAGCAGCGAGTGTTTTTTTCTTTGTTCTTTTTTAAAATAAGAATATACACAGAATATAACAGGAATATTAGGCTGCTGTCACTTTAAGACAATGAACAGATCATATATACTGTTACACATGCTTTGTCTTTCGCGACTGTTTACGTTCACTCAAGCCATAACTGACTGTTCACTAGGAGATTGGCATTTTTTGACAATTTGGTGTGAATATGTGCATGAAATAGAGCTCTTTTCAGTCTGAGAAGCGGTTTTTCCCATCTACAGCTGATGCCCAACCTAAAACTGCTGGCAATGGTGGTGAATGAATCGCCAGTGCTCAGATACCTACAATTAAATATACAAATATTATTGTATCAAAACTACTACAAATATTATCAGCTATAATTATAGCACACCAAGTCTCTATAAACCGCGCGCGCGTGTGCGTGTGTGTGTGCGGATCCATACCTTAGACCAGGGTAATTCAAATCTTGCCCTGGAGGGCCAATGCGCTGCAGAGTTTAGCTCCAACCCTGATCAAACTCACCTACCTGTGATTTTCTAATGAACCTGAAGACATTGATTAGCATGTTCAGGTGTGTTTGATTAGGGTTGGAGCTAAACTCTGCAGCGCATTGGCCCTCCAGGGCAAGATTTGAAGAACCCTGCCTTAGACATACTGTCAGTCTCTGTTCAGGATCAACTGATTCACAGAAATTGGTGGTCTTCTATGTAATCTGTGGCTCCAGTATCGCTAGCAAAGCATCAAACTGAGCCACTGACATTCTAAAGTAAACTTCTGGTCTGGATAATCCCACAGCTCCTTGATAAGGAGGTGGAACTGGACCAATTATTTCCTCTTTCTTTTTCTCTTTTTAAGAAGAGAGAGGACAAAAAAATAATCCTCACTACTTGAAGACAGCATTTTGTATTGTTTTTGCATTTTTTTTTTCCGTAATGCATTCATTAATACGCATCGGACTCTTTCCATCTGAATTTTTCGGATCACGAATACAAAAAAACGCATGCGAAAATTTCGGACTCCGTGTGCAAAGGCCTTAAGGCTTTAACTTTAAATGCTGCGCTGGCCCGTCATCTGTCCTGAGCGCTGTTCATATATGTTCATGTTCCAACAATATTGCACTGTTAGAATGCATAAAAATGTTACTGGCCATCAGGTGATTGACTAGCCTGGCTCCGCCCTCCTACGTTCTTCCACTCAATTTTCATTTTCCTTCAGTTCTCCGTCTGGGATTGCAGTATATTCTCTGGTTTTCTCCGGTCAAATTTTAACCCGTCCAATCAGTGAACAGAGGGAGTGGCTGAGAACGATGACGTTGATGTCGTGCGCTAGTTTGAGATGACATAAGTCAAGACCAAACGTTAGCGATTGGTTATGGCAGATCCAGAGTGGCTCTGGGCAGATCCAATGGTTTTAAACCTCAAAAGAGTTCCCGCCTTCAAGGAAGTTAACGCTTGTCAATGGAGGGTGGCCAGACTCTCTGTACAAATGAAATGGACGAGAGTCTGGTAGGACCAGGCTAGTGATTGACCACATTTCATTTACTCGCCAACGGCGATTCTTCATGGCATTTGTCGCTTAAAGAGTGTTCATTTCAGGTCCTGCTCTAACATCTCTCCTAATAACAATATTAATGCGGGTTCTAAAGATCTTGCCTGATCGTAGCCCTTCTTTTTCCAATGATATTCCTCTGACCTTTTCTTCTTTGGTAATGTTTCAGTCTTTCTACAAATGTCCTGCATGCTCACGCTCTCTCTCTCCTCCCCCATCATGAGTGGACACGTCCCTTATTGCTGATTGGCTACAAGAGTTTTGCGGTGCTTGGTCTGGGATGCGTCTCCCAAAAGCAACAATGGTCGTTACCAACAATGGAACTTGTGACAATAGTGGACTAACTATGTTTTTTTGGGAAACATCCCTGATAGGTTCGATCCACTTTGTTTTTTCTCCTATTTTCATAGCTAGGATTATGTACAAAACACAATTATTTTCCCAACACACTTTTTTCAACTGTGTTTCTCAGAACGCTTACTGCACCTTTAAGGTGTTCTCAGACCTGTAGATTGTTTGCTTGGTTTCCAAACAGGGAATTAAATTGTTACTATATATTGCATTTTCTCTTTGGTTTGGTTTGCTTTCACAAGGCAACATTTCAAGATGCACCAAAATGTGCTTATGGAAGTCATAGGTGAGCTGCACGAAATGGGCTAAAAATCGAATTGAGAATTGTGACTGTGGTTTAAAATGCGATTTCATTTTTTTTTGTTGACGTTTTTCTTTGTAGGGCTGCACAATTTGGCCAAAATTGTATGATGATAAAATTGTATGATGATATATCAATATGGACATAATAATATATTATATATATATATATAAAATATATTATATATATATATAAAATATATTTTAAATAATTGTATTACTAAATAAATTGTAAGTAATTAAAAGAGTAAAAAAAAATATAATAATTATATTTTAAATAACAGCTGTAAAATTACAATACTAATATTTCTGGATTCCTTTTTTCAATTTTGTCTCATTAGTTAATGCATTAACTAACAATGAGCAATACATTTGTTACAGTGTTTATTAATCTTTGTTAACGTTAGTTAATAAACATACAATTGTTAATTGTTAGCTCATGCAAGCTCTGGTCCATTATATAATACATACACAACTATTGATGGGAATAATGTATATTAGCAAATGTTGCAATTATTCATTAACTAAGAATAATAAATGCTTTATTTCATATTTTCATGAACAAATGGAACCTTATTTTACCAAGAACAACCAGACTCGTGTGATTTGGCCGAGACGACTAAACGACTGAATCCACCTTGAGGTCAAACAGCACTAATGACTCGCAAACTGAAGCAATTACAGATGGTGCCTTTAATGATGATGACAGCCAGGGTAGTGAGATAAACCAGTGCTCACGGTCAGGTGAAGGAGAATGACATGAGGAAGTGTCTACTGGGATTACCTGGACACAGACCAGCCGGGTCAAAGGTAATGAAAGGGGAAGCAGGTTAAGGCCTATTCTCAGGTCACCAAACAATACTGACTTTGAGCAACGCTCTTCCGTTAGCAGACACTAGCCGAGCGTTCGGCTGGATGTTTCCCGTTTAGAAAGGAGCTTAAATGCATGAATGTTATGTTACTGGGAAATGGAAAAGGAAAGGAGCAGAGGAGAAATGCAAATAATCATTTCAAAAGCTAGTAATTAGGGTTTAGTTATTTAAGTGGACCTGACTCAAGGAAATGACAGCTATTAAAAGATGATTAATCTCAGAGGACTGGAGATGCAGATCAGATTAACTTGTTAATAGGTTCAGTTGTATTAAAACAAAACAAAAAGACAATGCAAGACGGATTATGAGCCATAACTGATGTTATATAGTTACAATACCATTCAAAAATTGAAGTCGGCACTATTTTTAATACTTTTATTCAGCAAGGAAGCATTCAATTGATCAAAAGTGACAGTAAAAACATTTTTAATGTTACAAAAGAACGCGGTCTCTAATCATAAATGTTTCTTGAGCAAATCCTCATATTAGAATGATTTCTGAAGGATCATGTGACACTAAAGACTGATGCTGAAAATTCAGCTTTGATCACAGGAAAAAATTACATTTTACAATATATTGCAAAAGAAAACAGTTATTTTAAACTATAATATTATTTCATAAAATTACTGTTTTTACTGTATTGATCAAATAAATGCAGCCTTGTTGAGCAAAAGAGACTTCTTTTAAAACCATTAAAACATCTTACCAGTCTTCTCCTGTGTTATTTGGAGTTTGACAGTAATAGAAATATGGGGCAATTCACTAAGAATCAATTGCATACACTGTCTGCATAGTTTCAAAATCTGATTCATAAAAAAAAAAACAAATATGCCTACAAAATGATTGCATGGCAATAGAGTATTTTTTCCATTCATTTCTCCAATAGGGATTTAAAAAAGGCTTGGTCAAAGTGTTATAAGTGCCATGAACCGATCCAACCAATACAAACTTTGATTGGAAGCAAGAAAATTGGACAAAAATACATTGACATAAGACTGTGTACTTAACAGCTTTCATGATGGAAAGAACTACAATCCCATGAAGCATTGCAAACAGCATAATCAAATTGGAGAAACTATTTGAAACAATGTAGGGAGACCAACTTGATTACGTCATTCACAGTGCTTCATGGGAGTGGGCGGAGCTAAAGAGATCTTTTGGCGATTTGTTTGCAGTGACTTAATAAATTAACAGACCATAAATTCTGCTATTAAGCACAATTCTAAAAAATAAGTTGAAATAATGCGGTTTGAATGCTTCAACAGAAGCAATTACCAGTGATTAACAACCTCATAGCTTACAGTAGGGCTGTCTTTAAAGGTTTACTAGTTATCGTTAAAAATCAATTTCCCTATGGAGAAAATGAATGGAGTTTTTCCTTTTATTCTCCTGCCGGTTCTGAGGGTGCAGCAGACCACCTCCACCTGGCAGATTTACTGTGATTGGACAGCATTACTCCACCACTGTGACATCCAGACAGCTTCAGCTCAAGATGCAGAAAGTGCATGTGACACGTCTGGATATTGGCCCGGTTATAAATGTCATTAATAATGTACACAAGCACTACTTGCATCAGGCCAATGTTTCTGAAATTCGGAGTGTTTTCTATTTTATGCAAATTGTCATCCAATGCAACAATTCATGTAAGAATGCATTTATGATCAGTGATACACATTTAGCATGAACTAAACACCTGATAAAGTTTGGCTGTGAACAATGTCAGAAGCTGCAACTGTTTAGTGAATTCGCCCCATAGTGCAAACATTCACAAATTGAATTGTATTCCTGCCGGGGCATTTAATGGCTCTTAATTCTTGCATGTATCTGATCATGTGATATGAGCGCATGGACTCACTCTGCTGTGCTGAAGGCCACCTCGAAGTTCTGCCTGCGGTTGTTGGGACTGAGGCTGGAGTAGTCGAAGGACTCTGGAAAGAAGTTATGCACCAGAGCACAGAACGCCATCCCGTCACTCCAGCTGGAGGAGAAGTTCTGGATGTCCACATTCTTCATGACATGTAGGAGAGAGAAAAAACATGGAGGCAGAGAGCAAAAGTTGGCAGTAAGAACGTACTCTTTCTCTTCAAAAGTTTGGGGTTGGTAAGATTTTCAAATTATTTTTGAAAGTCTGCATTTATTTGATCAAAACACTGTAAAAACAGTAATATTGTGAAATAGTGTTGTCAATAATGTCGATATGTATCTGAAGAGGTTCCAATACTCCGTTTCTGCTGTATCCATACACCGATACCACCTGTGCTTTCTCGCACTCAACTCTCTCTGACGGTGAATTGACACACACCGCCTACTCTCACTCACTCGTCTCATTCGCTCTGTGTTAGTAGTGCTTGTAATGCACATCATTTTACTGATTCCTGCAGGTTTCACATTCACACCAAAAGCGCATGCATTACTGATCTATAAGTGGCGCTCTAATAAAGTCGCCTCTCAAACAGCTCGCGAGTGGCAAATTTACTTCTTATTGCACTTAAATGGTCAAATAGACACACATTAGGTCACGGACACAGGTGAACACAGTCAGTTTTGAAATACGCATGTTGTGTATAGGGCTGTAATCAGATAAATATAAATAGAAAATCTTGGTCGACTGCTTCACATTTTTGTGGAAACCGTGACATCTTTTCTATTCTTTGTTGAATAAAAAGTTCAAAAGAACAAATATTTTGTAACTTAAATGTCTTTACTGTCACCTTTGATCAATTTAATGTGCCATTGATGAATAAATGTATTAATTTCTTTAAAAAAAAAAAAAATTCTTACTGACCCCAAACCTTTTAACGGTAGTGTAAGTATACAAATACACAAAAAAATAAGAATGAGAAATCAGAAACGAGTGAAACGAGTCTGTTCTTCACACAAAGCAATTGAGGCTTTATAATCGCACACTAATGCACTATTTTCCAAGTCTAGAACTGTTTTTAGGGCAGTTTTGTGGTGCTTTGTCGTCTTGACCTCACTCACTTTTTAATTGGAAGCACACGCTAAATAACTTCGATGGAGGAAAGAAGGTCCAAAATGCTTGAGGGTGAGCAAATGACGACTGTGGTTTTATTTTTCAGATTTTCTCCTGTTACCTCATAGGAACGGGTCTTGGATCTGCACCAGTCCAGCAGCATCTGTTTGATGGAGTTTGCGTTGGGCACACCAAAGCTTGTGGAGCGCTGCACCTTGTTTACTTGAGTAATTGCGGAGTTGCTGCAGGCAGAGAGAGAAATGTTGCTCAATGTGTGTTACTTCTTGTGAGCTAAATGAGCCTGAATGTGTCTGCAAACCATGCACTCACCCTCCAGAGCCTCCGGTGTTCTCAAGCTTCTCGATCATGGCTTTTCGCGCCTGTGCGGCAGATGTCTTGGGTAACGTCTGAGCCCTCGACAGCTCTGATCTCTCTGTCTGTCTGCGCTCAAGAGCTGATGATCTACTTGAGCTACGAGACGTGTTGTCCTCGCGGTCAAAAACACTAAAGGAAATAAAGAGACAGGGGAAAAAAGTAAGACAAAAGATCCCAATTATTATATAGTCATTTATATAAGGATTTATAGTCAGTGTGCTGCTTAATATTTTAGTTGAAACCATGATATATTCAGGATTCTTTGATGAATATCAAGTTTAAAAAAAAAATGGGTTACACTTTATTTTAAGGTGTCATTGTTACATTGTAATTATATATTTAAGTAATGAGTAATAATAATTAACACATACTTACTAGCGGTAGGCTTAGGGTTTGTTTTAGGGTTAGTTGCGTGTAATTATGCATAATTTACTGTTATTACTATGGTAATGTAACATATGTAACAAGGACACTGTAAAATTAAGTGTTACTAATTTTTGTAACATTGTAAATGTCTTTACTGTCACTTATGATATATCTAGTGCATCTATGATGAATAAAAGCATTCATTTCTTTTTAAAAACAACTTTTATTGACAAACCTTTGAACGGTAGTGTATGAAGGATGCGATCTGATTGTACGAGACATTACGTTAACTGCGTTATCTAACACCTGAATAGTTATTTTAAAAATGAACTTCATAATTGTGCACAATAAGACCAGGCCCAAAAAAGAAAAGTCATTTTTGAATTCATGTTGACTTTAAAACCCTCACCTTCCGACCTTCCTAGTGGACGTGGTGCTGGAGTAACTGTAGGATTTTGTTTGCACTGAGCCCTCTGAGATGAGAGAAGAGAGCGATTGATATGGGTGCTGATAGAAATTAAGACTACAAATACAAACAGAGCTCAATAAACTCACTGTCGGTCTTTTGAACATAGCTGGATTCCATGATAGTGCTGCGGGACGTCCTGCCGGTGTCATCTGCACACACAACCAATGACAGTGGGATGTAAAAGACAATTGGCATTCTTCAGAAATATTATTGATTTAACTGCACTGACACTATCGGATGAAAACAAAATTTGACCTGAATTGAGCTGGATAATGACACTAACTTTTCAACAGTTAATGAAGCGGATTGAACTAAACTGAGCTGAATGACAACACCATTGCCACCTTTAGAGCTGCTTTACAGCTGAATTTTACAATATTTAAAGGGTTAGTCCACCCAAAAATGAAAATTAGCCCATCATTTACTCACCCTCAAGTCATCCTAGGTGTATATGACATTAGTTATATAAAGTTATATAAAAAATGTCCAGGCTAATCCAAGCTTTATAATGACAGTAATAGTTGCTCTGTTTTTGAAGTCCATAAAAAATGCATCTGTCCGTCAAATAACTGCTCCACACGGCTCCTGGGAGGACTTCTGAAGCGAATCGATGCGTTTGCGCAAGATAAATATCCATATTTAAAACTTTATAAAGTAAAGTTCCGGCCGACCGCCTTCCCTGTTCAATTTATGGAAAAAGTCTTTAAAGGTCCGATCGAAAGACTAACACGACCAGGTCCGCTCGTCATGACGTCACGTACGCATCTTGAGTTTCACTTTCAGCTTTCAACACTTTTCCACGGAAGGCGGTCGGCTGGAACTTTACTTGATAAAGTTTTAAATATGGATATTTTGGTAACACTTACATTAGTTAACATTAGTTAACTACATTAGTTAACATGAACTAATAATGAACTGCACTTATAAAGTATTTATTTATCTTTATTAAGGTTAATTTCAACATTTACTAATACATCATTAAAATCTTGTTAACATTAGTTAATGCACTGTGAACTAACATGAACAAACCATGAACTGTAGGATTTTTATTAACTAATGTTAACTAACGCTGAACAGAGGTGTTGTTCACGGTTAGTTTATGTTAACTAATACAACCTTATTGTAAAGTGTTACCGATATTTTTCTTACACAAACGCATCGGGCAACATCGGGCTGTTTTTGAGCATCGACCGACTTTTTTCGGTGTGTTCCGCACCATTGGCTCTAGTTGGATGTCAATTTTTGGCCGATTCAACATGTAGAATCGGTGTTGGGTCGTCGGTAAGAGAGAGAACTCTGATTGGCTGTTCAGTTAAATGAATAACAGCAAAACAGCGAGCAAAGAAGTCAAAATGGTTGTTCTAATGTTATGTCATCTTACAGAGAGTTTCTGGGTGAATATTTTATTTGGGCAAATAGTTCTGTGGTGTTGGTTTGGTGTGTCCCTACCCTTACAAAACATAAACATAACAGGGGAAAGCATCAAATGAATCAAGAGATCACTACATTACTGCTGTGGTACCTGAGTGGGAAACACGATTGGTGATCTGGCTGGTAGTGGATCCGTCTGTGGACCGCTCGATCTTCTTCACCACCACTTCACTGGTGTCTGCACCCACCCGGCCTTTCTGAGTTTTCTCCACCCGCTGCTGTCGGAGCTCCTGCAGACGCAGATCTCGCTCCTTCTCTCTCTGGTCTGAGGACAACAGCGTCAGGATGATGTATGAAAGGAGGGAAGAACACATCAGTACTTCCAATGATCAATGCACAGGACTGTGTGTTCAGTAGGGATGCACCGAAATGAAAATTCTTGGCCGAAACCGAAAACCGAAAAAGAGGAAACCAAGGCCGAAAGCCGAAAACCGAAAGAAATTATGCCAAATATTAGTACCATTGCATTTGTGGCTATGACTGTGTACTAACTTTACTAAAATCAAGGCATTGCAATTGCATACATTAATATTAAAGTTTCAAAGAATAAATCAATTACAAGTTATGCCAATATTTATTTAGCACATTGCAACAATGCACAGTATAAAATAAAATTCAAACTAAAATGTTTAACTTGACCCCACTCATTTGTACATTAAATAATAATGTACAGGCCTACAGAAAGGTTTTTAAATGAAATGTTCTCTCATAAAAACAAAGTGCATTTAGGTCTAGTGCATTTAAAATTGTTCTCTGTAGGACTACAAGAAAGTGCATTCAGAACAAGTGCAACTGCTTAAAGATACATTTATTTTCTCTGTAGGCCTTTAACATAATAGTGTATCAAAACAAAGACTGCCATAGCCCATATGTTAACTGTAGAATAGGGGTGTAACGGTACACAAAACTGACGGTTCGGCACAGCAGTTTTACAAAATGGCTTTTTATTTATTTTTATTGGTTAACTGAAAAAAAAAAGTCTGTCCTTAAATGAATT
This sequence comes from Gobio gobio, assembly GCF_949357685.1. Taxonomy (NCBI): domain Eukaryota; kingdom Metazoa; phylum Chordata; class Actinopteri; order Cypriniformes; family Gobionidae; genus Gobio; species Gobio gobio. The sequence goes on along the minus strand of NC_137100.1, from coordinate 5,410,256 downwards.
AAATTATAACTAAAAGTTTATTGAATATATTGCTCTAAACTATATAGGGAGCCCTTACTTGCACATTAATATTAAAGGTTAAAAACAGAGCCCAAACTATTAGCCTAAATTCAGTTGCTATGTATTTTTAGGTCTAATAATCAACACTCAAATAACATCGTACACAAACATGTACACTTCACATAAGGCAGTTTTTGCAATAACTTCTAAATCTAATTATAAAATAGTTTTTTATCCAATTCGTTGTTGAAATATAATCATTTATACACAGTCAGTGTCTGTCATTTTATTTAAACATACATGAAATAATCAAGATATCATTAACAGGTTAAGTAAAATATAATGACTATAACGGCTAATATAGGTCATATATTTAGTGAAAGAGTTGATTTTTCTAGTGAACTAACAGCTGTGGACACTGAATGACTGCCTGAGGTAAATGATGCTAACGTTAACGTACATGACTGTTTAGTTTACAGCAGTTATATAGAGGTCTTTCCGCCGTTGAAACACTGACTGAGCGATTACACCACATATATACACATGACAGTAAGTTGTAATGTATCCTCAACACACCTTAGATGTTCATTCATGTTTATTCTTTAGGAAGAGATGATCGATCGCGCTCACAGATGATCGCGTTCACGCGCGCGCGCTGCCGCTAGATTGAAGTGTGTTCCGCGCTTAAAACATGCCCACTGTTAAAGATTGCGTTCGGTTTCACAGTGAAGTCTGGTCCTCTTCTCATCATGAGCTCTTCTCAACATGAGCTCTCGCTGTCAGTGCCTGTGCGTGGAGCAGACGTGGGTGTTTCTCAGATATACTGAAATACGTCCACACCGCGGACATGTTGCTTCAGACAAGCACGTGCAGGTCGCGGTTTCTGTTTGCGTCATCACAACATTTCGGCCATGTTGTTTCGGTGATAAAAGTCTTTCGGCCGAAAACCAAAAATGCACTTTTGGGGCATTTTCGGCCGAAATTTTTCGGTGGCCGAATATTCGGTGCATCCCTAGTGTTCAGGAAACCTTTTTGAAAACATTATTTTTGAAACTTTGGTGACAGAAACTACACAGGGGTGTGTGATATTTATTGTCTACGATATCACAAAATAGTATCATTCTCAACAAAAATATAGAAGATATATATTTGATGTCATATCACACACCCCTACACCTCAGATGAACATAGCACCATGTACACACATTTTATCAAGCAAACACAAATTTTATCAAGCAAACACAAAGCAAGCAGTACCATATGATTACAAACTAAATTCACTTTCATGCATGGTCAAACAACAATACAATGACAAATCACACGTGGCACTTGAGTGAATAAAAACACACCGTATCTCAAATACACACCAAATCTTTAGCCAATGAAGCTCTAACTGACCCTTGACTAAGGCCCTGGGCATTAGCAAGGGGTCAGTGGTGCAAACGCACACACAATCCAGAAACCCTACCCATTTCCTCCTGTGTGCATCCCAGCTTAGCCTCTGAGAGCAAAGAGGGAGAGAAACAGGGCTGAACCATAGGGAAGTGAAGACGACACACTGTCTAGAACTGATGCACTTTATATGTTGTCAGACACCCATCGGTATCTAGAGAGGAGAGCAAGAGATGAGTGCTGTACAATAATCACCTCGCTTTTTCTTTCGCAGTTCTCTCATTGCAGTCCTGATCATTTTCCTTTCTTCAAAATCTTTGCAATCGTCAAGCTGTAAAATCAAATGAAAAAACAAAACAAAATAACCCAAACAAATTAACAATAATATAATTATAAAGAATACTATCATACTGATATGCATTTCTTCAAGATGTCTTTGTCGATAAACAAATCAATGAATGTGAATTAATGAATCACGCACCACCAGGAACTTATTATTATCCAATATTAAAGGTCCCCTTCTTCGCGATTCCATTGTTCAAACTTTAGTTAGAGTGTAATGTTGCTGTTAGAGCATAAATAATACCTGTAAAATTATAAAGCTCAAAGTTCAATGCCAAGCGAGATATTTTATTTAACAGAAGTTCCCTTTCAAAGCCTACAGCGAACGGCTGGCTTGGACTACATCCTGGTACTTCCTTCTTTAATTACGTCAGTAGAGCAGTAGAACAGACTAACCTCCGCCCACAAAGAAACGCGAAAAAGGGGGCGCGGTCTTGTTGCTGTCCCACGTGGAGAAGCGGACGGTCGCGTGGAGAAAAGGAACTGTTGCGTTGAGTGTGTTTATCGCCATGTCATCGAGACGCTGTTATTTTCATCCAGGAGTCAAATCACCTTTGTTTGGCTTTCCCAGGGACGCTGTAGAGATTATTGAACGCATACATCTCTCCGTTAAGAGGCGTGACCTTTCCAACGTGCGCTAAGCTGCTGTCAAATTACAACACAGGAACCGCTTTCACGTGCGCTAAGCTGTGGTCGAATCACAGCACAGGAACCGCTTGCACAATCAGAACTCGTTACGTATTTCTGAAGGAGGGACTTCATAGCACAAGGAAATCACCAGCCGTTTTTAGGACAGTGGAAACAGCGATACACAGATAAGTAAATTGTGTGAAAAATACTGTTTTTTTACACGCGAAACATGAACACATGTTATATTGCACACTGTAAACACAATCAAAGCTTCAAAAAAACACGAAGAACGGGACCTTTAATATATATAATAATATCAATATAATTAATATATATCAAAGAGAGATCAGGAAAATTATGTGGAGAAGAGGAATGTTGCTTGCCAAATTTAAACTCGTCACAAACTAGTCAAATTTATGTGCATAGTGCTTTTCACAATAAACATAAGTTTCAAAGCAGCTTTACAGAAAGTCTTACTGTTATGTTAATAATGCCTTAACGTTGTGCAAGATTTAGGGTTGGGCGATATGATTTTACATCTACTGTAGCTTTATTGTATTTACAGAATAGTGTTGTCTATCAGTGCTGCAGACACATGGGTACACGTCTGAGCGTTCATAGACAAGTACGATATTTAAATATTGGTTGGTTTTGTTCTATTAAGAGATTTAAAGGAACAGTTCACTCAAATTAAACATTTTCCATTATTTACTTGGTTCTTGCTGCTTTCCGAGATTGTGAACTAAACGGTATCGCAGTCGTGCATCACAGAGCTGGACCAAGGCAAACATATATATATATTTTTATTAGTGTTGTGGCTTTTTCTTTGGGTTGTGGCTTGTTTTCGTTGTGTTGTGGCTTTTTTTCCGTTGTGTTGTGGCTTGATTTTGATGTGTTGTGGCTTGATTTATTAGTGTTGTGGCTTGATTAATTTGTGTTGTGGCTTGATTTATTTGTGTTGTGGCTTTTTCGTTGTGTTGTGGCTTGATTTATAAGTGTTGTGGCTTTTTCGATGTGTTGTGGCTTGATTTCGATGTGTTGTGGCTTGATTTATTAGTGTTGTGGCTTGATTTATTTGTGTTGTGGCTTTTTCGTTGTGTTGTGGCTTGATTTATTAGTGTTGTGGCTTTTTCGATGTGTTGTGGCTTATTTGTTGTGTTGTGGCTTGATTTATTAGTGTTGTGGCTTTTTCGTTGTGTTGTGGCTTGATTCCGTTGGTTTGTGGCTTGATTTATTAGTGTTGTGGCTTGTTTTCGTTGTGTTGTGGCTTGATATATTAGTGCTGTGGCTTGTTTTCGCTGTGTTGTGGCTTGATTTATTAGTGTTGTGGCTTGTTTTCGTTGTGTTGTGGCTTTTTCGTTGTGTTGTGGCTTGATTTATTAGTGTTGTGGCTTTTTCGTTGTGTTGTGGCTTGATTTATTAGTGTTGTGGCTTTTTCGTTGTGTTGTGGCTTGATTCCGTTGGTTTGTGGCTTGATTTATTAGTGTTGTGGCTTGTTTTCGTTGTGTTGTGGCTTGATTCCGTTGGTTTGTGGCTTGATTTATTAGTGTTGTGGCTTGTTTTCGTTGTGTTGTGGCTTTTTCATTGTGTTGTGGCTTGATTTATTTGTGTTGTGGCTTTTTCGTTGTGTTGTGGCTTGATTTATTTGTGTTGTGGCTTTTTCGTTGTTTTGTGGCTTTTTCTTTGTGTTGTGGCTTGTTTCCATTGTGTTGTGGCTTTTTCGTTGTGTTGTGGCTTGATTTATTAGTGTTGTGGCTTTTTCATTGTGTTGTGGCTTGATTTATTTGTATTGTGGCTTTTTCGTTGTGTTGTGGCTTGATTTATAAGTGTTGTGGCTTGTTTTCTTTGTGTTGTGGCTTTTTCATTGTGTTGTGGCTTGATTTATTTGTGTTGTGGCTTTTTCTTTGTGTTGTGGCTTGTTTCCATTGCTATGTGGCTTTTTCGTTGTGTTGTGGCTTGATTTATTAGTGTTGTGGCTTTTTCATTGTGTTGTGGCTTGATTTATTTGTGTTGTGGCTTTTTCGTTGTGTTGTGGCTTGATTTATTAGTGTTGTGGCTTGTTTTCTTTGTGTTGTGGCTTTTTCTTTGTGTTGTGGCTTGTTTCCGTTGTGTTGTGAACTTATGTTTGCTTTTTATATTGAGTTGTGTATGTAATTATGACTGTAATGACTCTTGAGTAACAAAATTTCAAGTGTCTAGTTTAAAATAAGACCAGATTTATGAGTATAGACCATAGGGTTTAAGAGCTGCAGACATTTTTATATCGGTGTCGTTTTAGAAAATTCTGTAAAATAGGGGTGCAAGTTAAGTGGTTAAATAACCCGGGGTGAGTAAATAATAAGGACATTTTCATTTTTGAGTTAACTATTCCTTTAAATATTGGTCGGTTTTGTTCAAAGCAAGAGTAAGTGATTCTCTAAATATATTAATGAAGATAAGATCGGATGTCGTAGGTGAAACAGTCTGAAAGGTCTGATGTTAGGGCACACGCCAGGAGAAAGTATTTAAGGGATTTAGATAATTAAGAGATTGTATATATGTAAGACTGTATATAATTGGTATATTAGTGTTCAGTGGGATAAATGAAGTACCATTTTGTCCAGGATCTCCTCGTCCTCAATGTCCTGCAGCTTCTCTGAGGTCAGCTTCTCACTTTGCGCCTCACTTTTGACGGAGGTCATGGAAGAGCCATTCGGAAGCACAGGGACTTCATGAGCCATGTCACTCACAGATTCACCCACAAGAGAAATGGGCTCCGTCTCCATCTGTGTGTGTGGAGGGACAGAAAGTCAGCAACATGACACCTGTATACATGATGCATTATACAAGGTACACTGTCAGAAATTACCATCATTTAAACAAAACTGTAAAAATTGGTTAATGGCAAGATTTCTTACTCTACAGTGAAAAACTGAAATGGTCTAATGGGGGAATAAATCTAATGGGAGATGTAATTTTACTGTAGAATGCTGTACATCAAGTCATCAATGAAAAAACATTTTGTGGAAAAGCTATTTGCGATGAACTTAGCAGCTGTGGTTTCCAGTACATACAATGAATCTGTTTTATTAAAGTTTTTACATTGAGAGAAAAGCTACTTATTTAAACTGGTCAAGCTATCCTTTTAACAAAGAACTGTATACATTTATACAAAAAATAAATCAATTCTAAAACCATGCATAACATTCCAAAGTTGTCACTATAATTGTAAAAAAGTTGCATGATCATCACAAAATTCATGTTAAAATGCATTTTACTGAAAATGATAATGCTGACCGAGAGATGCCTATTAAGATCTGATACTATGACACTAAAAACACAGTGATGACATTTATAACCCTGAGCAGCTAATCCCCAAAACAGGTTATAATCCACAGCAACACAATTGACACCAGGAATTAAGACTAGGGACAATAAAAATACCCGTCCAAAAATAAAACTGGCAAAGAGTGATGGAGAGATGGGCAAGAAAGAGTGAGTGAGTGAAACCATTACAGCAGAAAGAGGAGATGGAAAAAGGGGCTGGTGGAAGGCAGGGAATGTTTCTGAATCTGATCCATGTCTACAGCTGTGTTTACACAAAAGCCGTGGAAGCTCGTTGACATTTAGACAGGAATGAGAGCTCAATGATTTCTGTGAATGTCCCTGAGAGCCTTAGCCTGCCGCTCTCATCCGTGTCACACTCGGTTCTTCACTGATCCCTCCTTTAACAAACCGCCAGCGCCGTGAAAGTGCATGCCGGGTCGGACGGTTAGTAAAGGAGAGGGTTTAGACTAGAGCATTAGCACTTTGAGAGAATGGAAAGTAGGATATCCAAGGTATGGGATGCTTGAGACAAAGACAAAAAGCACAACTTTATGATCTGCATAAAGGCAAGTCAAATCAGGTTAATGCATTAAGGGTGTTAAATGTATTTAACGGCATTAGATTTGTTTAATTAACGGTAGTGTGCTAACTTTGGCAGTCTTATTAAAAAAACATTGCCATTTAATGCAAAAGTGCAATTTTCCAGATTGACCCCGAGTCTGGCATCCACTCACAGTGATGCACATCATCCAACACCAAACACATACAGAAATAGACCCTTATACCCACTGCAAATCTTGTGCCACAACGAGTTACCATCTTTTTACCTTTTACTAATCCCTGATTACCAAGGCTTTGCTTCACACCAGCCAACTCAGAGGGGATATCCAAGCAATAAACAACCCTTACTGTTTTCAAATCTAGGGAACTAATGTTCACTTTAGTATATGCATGCAAAATTAAATTACTACCAACTTTTCCCCTCCAACTGAACTACTTATATACTATATCTAGAGCGCAACTTGCCCTAAATCAAAAGATCCCTGGAAAATCTGATCTGACTGAATCAAATCTCTTCCTGGAAGCAAACTCAAACACTAAGACTTTCAATTAATCAGACAGCAATGGGCCACATGATTCATTATTTTTCAAATGTACTGTGCTAAGCCATAAAATCTATTTGAAGCATAACTTAATGCACACAAAATGAATTATTCATACTACTGTAGATGGGACTTTGGAAATTGGAAACGAGTGTAAACTTCCCATCAGTCTATTTTCAATGAAAGAAAATCTTAAGCATCTTAAAGTTTTAACTTGAACCCCTACATTTAGATGGCAGATTTTCCAGTCCACATTATTCACTATAAGTGCATATGACTAATAACACATAGTGGAAAAACGATGCTTCGAAAACGAAAACCATCCAAATGAAGACAGCAGATTTTCCATCATTCATAATAAGCATAAATATGCAAAATACTAGGTTTTCCCATTTTGCAAACGTTTGAAATATGCATCTTTCTGAGTCACAGATCACCTACAGGATGTAATCCTTTTTACAAACCACGTTTCAGGTCATTGCTATTAGTTCCCAAATCAAAAGAGCACATCCCAAGTGCTCTCTAGATATGGTTTGATTCGCAGGCAAGTCTGTTTTTCCCTCAAGTTGTTGCAAAACATATGTGCAGTAGTGATTCTTTGCCTCAGCAAGGACTGGAAAATACACACTCTTATACTACCATGCTATTGCTCCGTGAGACACTGGCGGTTGGAGACGATACAGGCGATGTGTGGAAATCCTCAGCAAAGGCAAGAGGCTGTAGCACTGGGTTTACTTCAACATCAGATGGATTGCCAATGGCTGGATTGACGTCTTGCTCTTCAGTTAGTTTCGGTCCAGGCAGTCCAAGGGCATCACAAAGCGCCAATACTTGCCTTGCAAGCTTCTCTTGCAGGATCCTTAAATTTGCATTTTCATATTGTAAGGTGGCAATTGCCTCGACAACAGGCGTTGTTGCTTCCTCCAGACGTGCCTCGATATCTTTGCCGAAAACCTTCAAATCGCAATGAATCTCTTGCACGGCTCGTTGAAGATTGAGTTCCAGCTCATAAAAGCGTTCATCACAGGCTTTTCCATCTTCATCTTCAACCGTCTGTAACAAAAGGTCGCCAATCACAGCCTCTAGGCCCGACTCGGCACAATCTTGATCCAGATGGAGCGGGAGACTGACTTCGTCGCCTAGATTAGGCGTGGGGTCCAAGCTGACACCAGGCATGGTATGGTTAGCAGCTTCTCTAGGTGCCAATAATGTGAAAAACTCAAATTATAGTCTATAAGAACAATCTGACCTTGCAACTACACAGAATACAACTAACTTAGACCCACAGTTGAAACAAAATCACAGCTCTTTATACCCCACTCCAAACCCCCATCAGCTGTCCAACACGTCAGCCAATGGCAAGCCTTGGAATTCTGTCGCCATGGCAGCTGGAGGCCCCAGAGCCCCCACTAACTCAGGTGCCAGTCATCTATTTATCAACAGTGGCCATTATTCCAGTAGGCAATCACCCATAAGCCCCTGGCTCTCTTTTTTTAGAGCTCTTGTCCTTCACACCTTTCACTAGCTGAGGACAAAGTCTGCAGGGCAACGCTGAACAATGTGAACGCATGCACATAGCTGCAAGTCCAAGGCACAAACAGCTAATAAAAGTGTCTGAAAAACCTTAAATCTTAGTAACAGATGTACTACATCAGCAGGGTAGGGTTGCACCAACCGCTCGCAAGTTCTCACTTAAATTGAAATGTACAGTCCACACTAGAGGCTTACTAACTATTAGCCAGTTTGTAACTAACTCAATTTTTCCGGTTGCACGGTTCCTCCCAAAGGCAGGGCATAGTTAGTAGGTTGTAAACTCTCTGCGTAGTTGCATATTGATGTTTTTACCCTCAATGATCCAATATCAGCCTTCAAATATGTGAGCAGAAGTTGTGTTGAAATGCTGTGAGTTATAGTTTATCCTTGATTCTAACTTCTACCACAGTAGATATATGGGAACCACTTTATTTTAGGGTTCAGTTCTCACCATTAACTAGTTTATTTTTTTTTAGCATGCATATTACTAGGATATTGGCTAGTACTTATAAAGCACATATTAATACCTTATTCTGCATGACCTTATTCTACATCCCTTAATCCAACCCAACACCTAAACTTAACAGCTACTAACTAATAATAAGCAATAATTAGGAGACAATAATTTATTGAGGCAAAAGACTGTTACCTTAATGTTTCCATTAAAATACAATACTACTTAATGATGAATAACATATGCTAATAAGATTCAAACTGAATTTAAAATGAATAATGATCGATATACATATACAAAAAAACATAAGAAATTACATTTATGACTGATTTTTATCAGATATGATATACACATAAAATTTATTCACAATGTTTTCAATCATAATGATAATCATAATTGTGCCAACCAGGCATGATGCAATAAAATATGAAAAAAATTACAATAACATTGTTTTTTCTAAAATGACCATTTTGATGAGATAATTGGAAGTAAGTAAGTTAGAAATGATGCATCTGTATGATAATTTATAGAACAGACTTCATGCTGACGTGGTAAATTTGTCAATACTGTACATTAAAGAAAAACCCAGCCTGGTCTCATTGGCAAAACGTACCTGTGGCAACGGTTTTGCAAACCACAAAATAACGTACTAATACGTACACTGCAGTTTCCAACAGAAATGAACACTAGAGGCAGTAAAACAGCAAGCACTTTTTTTTTCTTTTCTTTTTTTTACCATAGTCCATGATTTGTAAACAAATACATTTTGGAGTTTGCATCACTTAACCAGCTCCATATGTTCGGCTTTTCTGACCAAGCTTGCTCAGTAGTCAGCTGGCACAGATTTGTACTTGCAATGCTGAAAGCTCGGGTACGAATCCCGTGATAGACGCGTCATGATAAAAGAGCTCAAAGACGAGTTCAAAACACAAGCTAAAATGACATGCTTACAATTGTATTTTTGTCACATTTGCTTTTGTTAACACTATCGGGTAGGATTAGGGTTCAGTGTAGGTGTATGTTAAAAAAATAACGTAACAAAACGTTGCCAGATGCTTTTAGCGCGGCCAGTTGACATTTCACTTTGAAACTCTCGCGATATGAGCCAGGCTGGAAAAAACCCATTGTACAAGCACTAAAGTCCTGTTTCACGTTTCCTTGATTTGATGTGGCACAGCAGGTGTATCACTAAAACGTGCTTTAGCTGTCATTGGGAAACTTTGAGTGGCCAAAACCACCTCTGAACTCGTTGACCCATATGACAGATCATTCAATAGCATGACTGCGTCAGCATTTATTTGAGGCTCAGACCGCTATTCCAACCAGTCCAGTCTCACTCGAGAAACAATACCTGACCCTCAGATGCTCTGCTGCGACTTACTGACAGCCAAGCAACTAAAAATATCTTGCATAGTTTAAAACAGAGCATCTAAATATACCACTGCAATCTGTAAAGCAGTGCCCACAAAACAAGAATTAAGGCATGCACAGCCAGAAGGAACAGACATCACCTGGGGAAGGTTTAAGTTTAAGTCTGTTTTCCTTAGGCACCCACATATGAAATTAAAAACGACTTCTTCCTTCTTGGAAAGGGCAGTGAAAAGTACAGGTTGGCATTGTGCGGTGGATATCCAGAAATAGTCAGTGGGACTGTGTGGTTAGCAGCTAGCAGAATAGCACAAATTGCACAAACAGAAAGTATTTAAATATGCATGTTCACTAGCACTGAACATGGCATCAATGACATTATCCCATTCTACAAATACTAGGTTAATATGAATTTTGTTTTGCGCGACTAAAAGTTAAGCGTTGCAGGATTCATTTAAATACTCTCCTCCCATAGATTTGCATCTGAAAGGGAAACTTACAAATGCATATGCCTCAACAATAACTGTGTACACGCCTTTTAATCAGTAGTGTCTTGACTATATCATGACAGTAGACTATAAAGTACTTATACTACAGGGCTGTTGAATGCTGTTGAAGGTGTGCAATTGTTTTCAGTGAAACACAGATAAAGTAGTTCCAGCAGGTTTTGACCGCATTACAGCTCCATTAGCCTAACAAGCCAGAGCCACATTAAGATGTTGGGTCTGGGAACTCACCATTGGCAGGGCTCAATCCGAGGGGCGGGATAAACGGTTGTCTTTCAATAGCGCTACAACCAACCAGACCAACGAAGAAGGTGAAGCGGAGCTAGTTGATAGATTAAACTTTCACCGTATCCGGTCGGCAAAACTCAGAACACATCTTCCTTTCTTAAGAATGACTTCAGTGCCGTTCTTTATTCTTTTCTCAAAGAAAAGCTTAACTCCAAGAGTCGCTACCAAAGCCGATTCGAAAGACCGCTGTTCGCCAGCTTCTTTGTTTACAAGTAGCACGCGGTCTGCCGTCATTATGTTAAGCCCGCCCACCGACTCTATACACGACGTGATTGGCCTGACCAGAGTTTGGTTTTTCCAGCTCGCAAGCCAACGGAGAGTTGCTAGACTACCTTGACTGCAAATTAGATTTGTTGCTGCTAGGGTGCGTCTAGATTTCTAGGCTACAGTTCCATATCACTTCGTTATTTCAAACGGTCCTTACAGCCGACAACAGCAAAATAATCAAAACCCACAACGACACTGACCAAACAAATAAATACGACAAAATATTTTCATGTTTTTTGCCACACTACATTTTATTATGTACGGAAAGAACATACTCTCCCACTCACACACACACAAAGAGTACAGACACACACTCGCACAGAAAAATGTTGTCCGCGCGGCTCTGATGATTTTATCAGTAAAATACTTATAAGCTACATGATATTTCTCACTAGCGAGGGAATAACACCGCTGTTCTTGAAGCAGAAAAACTTAAAGTTTCACTGTTAGTCCTAGTGAAAACGCTGCTGCCGAAACACCATTGAGAGACGCACAGACTCAGGTCATTCACACACACTTAATCTTTCTCTCTCTCTCTCACTGTATTAATAACTGCATTAGTCTGCTATCAGTGGCCAAAGGCTCTGTTACTAGCTCTAAATTACGTTTTGAAACTCGAAATGGAGGCTTGAGATTATATGCGTAAGAAATTAGTCCTACACAAAAGACCGTTTTAAGGACAAAAATCTGACAAATGTCTTGAAATAATCATTATTTTTCTAATAATGCAACGGCTCGTTGTTAAAGCTGCACTATGTAACTTTTTCCGTCCGCTAGAGGTCGCCTGTTCAAAACAAAGGCGTAGTTTGATGACGCCACGTTTGAGCGCAGAATCTTGGGACATGTGGTCTCCACCTCACAGCCGATGTCACTTCCGCTTTTCCGGTCATGAGTGTGAGGTAACGCAGCTCTGTTTATCATATTAGACACATCTGAGTGTGTTGAAAATGATGTTATGACGTTACTCTGTGCGTTCTCGTGGCGGCTGCTATGACACTTGTTCACACTCCAGTGAGAGTAAAGCGTTTCTGCAAAATAAAACCGGAAAACGAGGGGAACGCAGATATGACGCCATCGACAGGCGACTCCCTCACACGTCTCAGTTCCTCGGTTAAAATAGCAATTTTCTCATGATTTACAAATAGTTGGAAACATTTGGGATATTGTAAGTACTCAACTGAACAAAATATATAACACTGGCCTAGTGGTTTTTGGATATTTTACAGAAAAAATTATACATAGTGCAAATTTAATAATTCCCTACATGAACTATAAAAAGTAGCTGAAATAACACAAAGACCGGCTGGTCCAGCTACATTAATGTTAAAAGGCCTAATAAAACTCATACAAAAAAATCTACATAGAAAAAAAATATTTTCACTAGGACAACAGCTATTAAATTCAAACAAGAATAAATTTTGGTTGTCGTTTGGTTTCTATTTCGGTCATGTCCTGCTGGATAACCCCACACACACCGTTATTTGCCCTCATTGGTCCATAATCCCCATCACATATTGATCGGCTGTGATTTTGTCAGCTTGATCAACATTTTTGTTGTCACACTGAAAACTTAATTCGCTGTGGTTGGGACAGTTTTAGATGATTTTTCATATACCGCTCCTTTTGGTTTTCACATAAGGGCTCTCCAAACCCTGCATCAGTGCTTAAAAGTTTGAACTGCATCTAGTACAACCTGTTCCTCAAATCACCATTAAGGAAATTACTTTAAAGGGAACATAGAAGCCAAGAGGAAACAAAATCCATTTTACGACCACCCAAATGCATCTGTTACGATCAACTTCAACAGTGCTAGACATTTGTCTGTCATCGCAGTTGTCATTGTTTTCGTAATAAAGCTCACAGAATGTGCACAACGGATCAGGCGAATGTTTGCTAGTACACAACACAGCAATCACATTCTACTCCTCAAATCCTACTCATATATTTACCTCTATACCAGATTGTCGTCTAGAAGTGTGCCTTCAAATCATGATCCCTGCTGTCTGTGTTTTCCCTCAAGGCTTTCTCTTTCTTCTCTGTCGCGTTTACACAGAGACATTAATCCCTCATTTGTGCAGAAAAGCCTCACCAACCTGTTAATGAACCGTCAGGACTTATCCTTTAACGAGATTACCACACTGCCCCACTTGCGTTAGAGATGCAAAGGGAATTACCAGCAAAATAACATCTACTTATTTACTTGTTCCTATGCATTACAAATATTTTACCTTCAATTAAATCACATAGGAACATCTTTTCCTCGCTTGTGAAAAAGTATGCTCGTAGTGTACTAATTTTAAAAGTATATTTTAAAAAGCTTTAGACATTCTACTAACTATAAGTAACTTTGCAACTACCTCTCATTAGAGTATTGGTAAAGAGTGCCACTGAAGTGCCTTGAAAACGCACAGCATTATTCAATGTGTCGACATAATTTCCACTGAAACAGGAAGACAGGGCGGGGCATATCGAACAGCTCCTCCCCTTTTTTAAAATAGCCAAAAGCGTTTAGTTTATACCTCAGCTCAGCCAGAGCTGTTGAGCCCAGTAAAGCTGCAGTTTCCTCCTAATCTCTAATGCTGCGTTCACACCAAACGCGAATAAAGCGTCAAAATCACATCTTACCACATCTAGTTGGAAACTTGAACATTTTGAATCCCTTCGCGCGTCCACAGCGAATTGGACGTGTGTATTAATCGAGCGTTTGAAGCAAAATAGACGCACGTTCAATGCGCTCCAGGAGAAATATGTCATAAAACACCACTCTGCCTCTTTTCATTTTCATTTAAAAAATATATTGAATATTAATAGCCACACAAATGTGGTCCTGGCTACTCCTACATTATCTTCACTGCATGTCTATTTAAATATCCTAAAAAATAAAGTTATGAAACTTCTCTTTGCCCTCAGTCAAAACGATTTGGCAGACAACAAATTATAGATCCATGAGAGCAAAGATCACCCGTTAGATCCACACAAGATGAACCACTACAGGACATCAGAGCCAGCGGCAGACGCCAGAAGGACTGGCCGAGGAAAGGCTGCTCTCGCCGGGGTTAATGAGCGCCGCTGATCGACTGGATCTCACAACTCAAAAAACGCCTGATTGTTTTTTTTTTTAAATAGGTCGATCACATGATCCGCTCTCTGCTATCGTGTCAATGGACTGACTCGATCAAATGATCCACTCTGTGCTGTCGTGACTCTGGACCTACTCGATCATATTATTGTACAAATTAATTCAACAGCCCTGTAGTATCATTGATAATAACTTTCACTAGTGTCAGATTCAATGTTACATGTAAAGTTGATATATTCATTGCAACTTCATCCTTACAAATGTGTGACTACAAATATATTTAAATATTTGACATTAAAAGTTTCAATAAAAAGGACAGTGAAGTATATTTTATATTGTCATTACATTCAACAATTTAAGACAATAAGAAATAATTATGAAATTTTACATAAAGATGTACTTAAGTACACCCTAAAATTCAGCTAAATGCATTTAAATCATGATCAATTTTAATATACTTTTAAGTGTATGAAAGCAAGTTATTGTATAACATTAAGTGTATTATTTTGAAGTATATTATTTCCATAATCCACATAACTTCTTTTAAAAGTATGCAAAAGTTTACTTTTTCACAAGGGCTATTATCCTTAATTCTTCACAAATTTGCAGACGTCAGCCCTTTAAGTGTTTTTTACACTCTGGCCTCTTAAAAGCTGCTGTATTAGCTATTAGGGGAGACCGAGGATGATTGTAACTCACAAAGGCTACACACACAGCACATTTTCGAGAGTTACAAATGCAAGACTGAATCAGAGTCACTCCCAAAATTGCTATGCTGTCAATCAAACGTTTTGGCATGTTGCAGCAGAAACACAATTGCCAACAATTTAACTTGTTTGGTGTCTGTGGTTTTTGACTGAAGTTATCTCAGTGATTGGAGATGTATTGTGTCAGACAATTTAAAGTAAACCACTTTCGACAGAGGTGCTGTGTTTTGCTCATGCTCGTAAAAGATTCTGCTTGTAAAGAGCGTGCTCTCTTTCAGTGTTGCCATGTCTGCTTTTTATAAGCTTAGTTTTTCCATAAAGACGCTTATTTATGGGCAGTCATGTTGTTTAATGCTTATTTAAAGAATACAGTCCCGTATTAGGTATTATTTTGGTGAGGCAAGTTGCTTGTTTTGGCCTTATTTTTCTAGAGAGATCTGGCAACACTGGTCTCTCCGGACAGTAATGAGACCACAGGGCTGATAGACAGATGAGTGATATGATACGAGTTCAGACACATACACTAAAAGAAAGAAGTGCCCCAAAACAAAGACCCAGCAAGGACGTATTAATTTGATTTAAAAATATATATATATTTCAAAATAAATTCTGTCTATCCAACAAAGAATCCTGAAAAAAATTCAATTGGGTTTTAATTTTTTTCAGGATTCTTTGATGGAAAGACAGAAAGAACAGCATTTATTTTGAAATATATTTATTTTTTAAATCAAATTAATACACATGCATACATACATACAAACAAACATATATGTGCATTGGGACCATAAATAAGGTCAATTTTGAATTATGCCGATGTTAATCTGTGAAAGCGTGCATGACATTCACAGGTCATTGTAGGGTTTCTTTCCCACGAACAGAGGAAACAACGTCTTTGGTCCTGGAGCCACTTCCTTTCTGAAGCTTTTGTGAATTGTTTACACTTGTCAACTGTTTCACTAGTGAGTGATGAGATGATTTGAAGTGTCAGATTTACACTGAGACAGTGCAGCTCAGAGGCAAGTGTCTCTATCAGGGAACACTACACTGGAAATACACTGTATGTGAGCACAGGAAAGCACTGTTACTCATTTAACGTGCAAAGGTGACGTTTACCCGATGGCCAATAAGGCAAAGCAGCAAAAAAAAAGATGGAAAATAATATTAAAATACTGACTAATATAAAAAGTGGAGCTCAAAATGGTGAGTATAGGCTTTCAAGGTCTCGTCTGCATGCAAATACGGTTTTGTTTTGTGTTAAATACCTTAACAGAGGATCCAGATGAGAGACTTGAGCTGGTGACTTTGAACGGTGTCGCTCTTAAACCAAGAGTCAGCTCTGAGAGAACAAGGGAAAACAGCAAAATGAGAACAGTGAAGACAGTTGACAAGATTTAGATGAGACTGAGCTTCTTAAGAACGACTAATGATGGTGTACGGCTTGTAAACATCACGCCACCCTAAGAAATATTTACACAGCACTGTTTAGATGTTAAATAGAGCTTCGGTCAGAGAGGATGGAGGGTGAAGTGGAGCCTTCAGTCTGTTATGTAAGCTGCCACAATGGCACCACATAGGGCTCATAAATTAGCATGGTCACATTACTGCTAATGTAAACACTGCTCAGCGCCCTCTGCGTTCTCTGGCTGTGTTCGGCAAGGGATACAATGCTTGCCGCATTACTGCCTAACGTTTTTGCTATTTGAAATAAAATGTAAAAAATCCTGAAAGAAAGGGGAATTTTTTATTTTTATTTTGTTTAACTTGATGTACCAAAATAACTACGGATGCATCAAATATCGGCCACCATATCGGTGGGGTTGGGTATCGCTTCTGCTTATTGATTCCTAATTTAGAGTCTAATAAGGTAAAAAAAAAAATCACATTCAAGTCTTATAGCAAAACATTTCATTATAGTTGAATACCATGAACAAAAATCAACAGGCTAGGAACTTTAGCCTATAGTTTAATAATGCTTGACATTTATATGAGTTAGGCTTTTTTGCTATGGTATTTTTTAAAGCAAATAAACACTCAGTAGTTAAAAAAGAACAAATAAACAACTGAGCAATTGCGCAAATAAATACAACTGAACAAAGGTAAGATTGAAATGAACATTTTCAGGTATTCAGGTACAGAAACTGTTATATGTAAAATAACACTGCACTTTATTAATAAAATAAAGGCTATTCATTACAAATATAGTAACAAAAGTTATTCTGTCTAGAAAAAGCAAGTGTATTTTCTCGTCTTTTGTTGTTTGATTAACGTTATCAAAGACGGCATCAGGAAAATCGTCACTTTAAGAGCTGCACGGATCCCATATAGGCTACTGACATGTCTTTTCATCTTTTTTTTCAACTTTCTTAAGACATAACGACTGTTTACGAGAATATTTTGACATTTTTGTTTGTATTTGTCTGTTCGCACGCTGTGCAAAAAGACAAGGAAGAGAACTCTATTAATTCACTATGAGAAGCCGTTCTGGGTGTGTGTGTGTGTGTGTGTGTGTGTGTGCAGCACAGAAAACACCACTCGTGTTTGCTCTTGAATGGTTCAAAAATCACAATAAAATCACCTTTTCTGTGCGCACATCACAGAAAACAGTCTTTTGAGCTTGAATGGTAAAATAAAAAAATAAAATTAAAATAAACATTCAAATGCGCACCCAGGAAGTGATAAGCGGGATCAAAATGTCAAGTCAAGTCAACTTTATTTATATAGCACAGTGTTAAACAGGAAAATAATGCAACAGAATTTTATTCGGCCGTCCAGCCGCTCTGGAGAAAACGGTGATGTCATCAGCTCATTTCAATTATCATACAGTAAAAATGTGGGCATTAGATCAGTAATTAGATCTGTAATTTAGTTTACTAATTAGATTTATTTGGATATTTAGTAAGAAAAAATTTGTCCCCAACTGAGCAAGCCAAAATGTGCGTTTCTTATCGTACATCTTATTTCTTTCTTATCTTATCGTTCTTCTTATAAAAGATATTTTGCGAGCCCTGTGGGACGAATCATTTCGGTTGCTGTTTCTCCACACGCTTTCAAAACAATTCCCCGTGTACTCGCGGGGGAGCCAAAGCTCGTTAAATATGCAAATCTTGGTTAATCGTTAACCAATCAGGAGCCTGCTTGCTGCTGTCACGTGGTAAAGTGACGTGACGAGAAACCCTGCATAATTTAAAAATACTACTATTGTGTCACAAAATGTAGTTTTAAGACTTTTTCAGGTGAGAATGTAGTTGTTTAAAGCTCAAATCTGTGGTTTATTTATAAAGAGAGCGCCTATTTAAAGTTTTTGGAGTTGTGAGATCCAGTCGATCTTTGGTCTCATGGATCTATAATTTGTTGTCTGCCAAATCGTTTTGACTGAGGGCAAAGAGAAGTTTCATAACTTTTTTTTTTTTTTAGGATATTTAAATAGACATGCAGTGAAGATAATGTAGGAGTTGCCAGGACCACATTTGTGTGGCTATTAATGCTTAATATATATTTTTAATGAAAATGAAAAGAGGCAGAGTGGTGTTTTATGACATATTTCTCCTGGAGCGCCTTGAATGCGCGTCTATTTCGCTTCAAACGCTCGATTTATACACACGTCCAATTCGCTGTGGCCGCGTGCAAATGGATTAAAAATGTTCAAGCGTCAAACTAGGCGCGGTAGACACTATTTTGGGGGGAGCATACATTTTGTGTGTAACAACCGCAATTTTGTCTTATTTCTGACCCTGTTTTGATATAAACAGTGGAAGTCGGGAATCGGAGTTGACTACAAAAAACCTGGAATTGAAGTTTCAACAAAAATATTAATCAGCACAACTGTTTTCAACATTGATAATAGTTTCTTGAGCTACAAAGCAGCATCTTAGACTGATTTCTGAAGGATCATGTGACACTGGAGTAATGATGCTGAAAATTCAGCTTTGCATCAAATAAATGCAGCCTTTGTGAGAATGAGACTTCTGTCTAAAAAAAATGTTTTTGGGTCGTACCCAACCCAAACCTTTGAATGCAAGTGTATAATACGCATGTTCAAAAGTCTCCAAATGTCTTGATTGGTTTTCTCCAAATCTAATAAAGTAAACTGCGTTAATACTGTTCATTGAAACCTTCACGTTTTATCCCAAGAGATCTGGTTTGCGTCAATAAATTCCCAATAAAAACCTCTTTGGACAAGAACCCACCGCTGATGAAATCAAAGAGTGGACATTGTTCTTAAATAAAGCCGTCTGCTCGGTTTACGGTGTCTTTCATCAGTTAGCGATTACATAATATGTCAGTTTCTTTATGTGGTTCAGTGAGACGGTAAACACTCTTTTACTGCAGGTCTATAGCATTAAATATCCTCAGGCTTTCACTGCCTGCGAGACCTTTCAGAGGCAAGGATGAGCAAAGCACTTCCTAATAAGGAAGATCTGACACAGCTGTGGCACTATGACAAATAAGGTCTGTTGATGATACTACGAAGAGACAGACAGAGAGAGAGATATGATGAAATGAGAAGAATAGTCGTGTTTATGCATCGGGCCGGCGAAAAAGGGTGAACTGCAATGTGAATTATGATTATATGACAGGGTCCTTAGGCACACATACCAACATATAATGGTTATTTTATATCATTGTGATGGTATATATGGCATAGCTATCCATGGTGTACAGTACCGTTCAAAAGTTTGGAAACTCTTCATCAAGAATACAGAAGAAAAAAAATATTATGAAGCATATTCAAATTATTTTATATTATAAATATATAATTTTTCGGCATCATTGGTCCAGTCTTCAGTGTCACATGATCCTTCAGAAATCATTCTCATATGATGATTTATTACAAATGTTGTAAACATTGTTGCTGCTTAATATTTTTTTATAACCTGTGATACTTTTTTGAGGAGTGATGAATTTACAAAGAGAACAGCATTTATTCAAAATAGAAATCTTTTCTAACAATATCCACTACCTTTCAAAAGTTTAGGTAGGGGTTATTTTTATTTATTTTTTTTGTTAAATAAATTAATAATTTTATTCAGCAAAGATGTGTTGAATAGATTTTTTAAAAAGTGATAGTAAAGACTTGTATTGTTAGAAAAAAAAATATTTTTGGAATAAATGCTGTTCTTTTTGTAAACTTCTTATTCATTAAAGAGTCCTCAAAAAAGTATCAAAGGTTATAAAAAAAAATTAAGCCGCACAACTGTTTCAAAGTTTTTTAAAATAGAAAACCAATATTTTGTAATAACTGTAATAATATTTTACAATAGTACAGTTTTTTTCTCTGTATTCTTGATCAAATAAATGCAGCCTTATGAGCAGAAGAGACTTCTTTCAAAAACATTAAAAATAGTAATGTTTCCAAACTTTTGACCGGAGAGAACAAAACATGTAATATGCTGCCAGGGCGTCTAGCAACTCTCCGTTGGCTTGCGAGAAACCAAACTCTGGTCAGACCAATCACATCGTGAATAGCGGGCTTAACATAATGACGACACTGCGTGCTACTTGTAAACAAAGAAGCTGGCGAACAGTGTCTTTCGAATCGGCTTTGGTCGCGACTCTTGGAGTTAAGCTTTTCTTTGAGAAAAGAACGGCACTGAAGTCTTTCTTAAGAAAGGAAGATGTGTTCAGAGTTTTGTCGACCGGATACGGCAAAAGTTTAATCTATCAACTAACGTTAGCTCTGCTACACCTTCTTCGTGGCTCTGTTTGGTTGTAGCGCTATCCTATTGCGTGCAGAGGGAATTTGAAAGACAACCGTTTATCCCGCCCCTCGGATTGAGCCCTGCCAATGGGTGTGTTCCCAGACCCAACATCTTGATGTGGGTCTGACTTGTCAGGCTAGACAAACATATCACTAGGAAAAAGTTTCTGCAATAGGAGACGTACTGTGGGTCTGTTTTCGTATATAATAAATAGGGATGCACGACATTGGATTTCTGCCGGTATGCCGATATTTTTCAACTCGTTTTGGCCGATGCCGATATCGATGCCGATATTGATACCGATATACGCTTATTTTTTCCCTTTGTTTGGAAACAACACCATTTTGAGCAACAAAAACAAAACAAAAATCATTCTGGTTTCAGTCTCCTTACTAAAAGGATACTTGTTAAAGATAATAAATCACTTTATTAACATTTATTTATTATAAGAGTATATTAAAAGCTCTGAAAATAATAATAAAATCATGACATTTTTCACCCCAGACAGATGTGGTTGTAACCTAAATATTTTATTTTTGGATTTAATGTTTGTGAAGTAACTTCATTTTATTACTGTAACAACAGCGCCCCCACTACATAACCTTCTACTGGGCGGGCACTAGGACCTGGAGGAGCTTCTGCTGCTGTGGAGGCTGCTGCATGCGCTAGAGTACACACACACACACACACACACACACACACACAAGGAGCTTCTGCTGCTGTGGAGGCTGCTGCGCGCGCTAGAGAGTGGGGAGACGCGATTGTGCTTGTTTTGGGCTAGTTTTGTTCTGAAAACCTGGCAACTCTGCATTGAACAGTCACATCCTTCTGTACACGCATTCACAAATTCAAGGCAACATTTAAAAACTGTCAATATAAAATAACCATACATGCAATGTATTTGCTTGTTTTTGCTTATTTAAACTCAAAGAATGGCCACACTGCTGACATGATCTGATCGCTATAGCACTCCTTGCACACGTGAGTTATTGCAGGCGCATATCAACACGGTATCATATCGGCAAGGCATATCGGCATAATTTTTTCATATTGGCCGATGCCGATTTGATATTTTAAGCGTTTATCGGCCGATTCCGATGTCGTGCTGATAATATCGTGCATCCCTAAGGACTTGCTGCTCAGAGCGCGCAGATGAAACGCAATAAACACAGTTATGTCATCTTGCTTTCCCAAACAACAGCTTCTGCCTCAGAAAGCAAGTGTGTAAGACAGTTCAGAGATAATTATTCCCAACCACTTTGACGACAGACTTTGAAAGACTTCAGAACATAATTTCAGATGCTGTGGCTATGCAAGGAGATTGGTCCGCTGGTTAGTCCAGTTATGCAAAGTCTTTTTCTTTTTAAACACATCTTGCCACATCTTGACTTTTTAGATGTGCATCTAAGAATTTATTTAGTTTTTTATTTTAAATGTGGTGGTTTATGCACATCGGATAAAAAACAAATCAAGCAAATTTTTAGAATTTATTCAGATCTTAGCGTTTCCATCCAGAGTTTTTTATGCAATTTCCAAAAATGTGCATTAAAAAATAGGTGGATGCAAACATGGTTATAGTTCACCCGTGTTAGTTAACGCACCAACTAATGTGACCTTATTGTGAAGTGTTTACCAATTCATCCAAGTGTTTGGAAGTCGAGAGCGTGCAATGCTGGTTCAACTGACAAGAAGTGGAAGTTAGAATAAACCATTCTAGGCAGTACTTAGAAAAGGTCTAATCTTCAAATTCACAGTATCATCAAGGACACTTCAGAGAAAAAAAAAACACTACTATTGCAACATGGAAAATACTTTGCTCAGATGAGACGAAGCTTTGGTCTAATCTTCATATAAAAATAACTGTATGGCTTAAAAGCTGCTAGTCACTATTCACTTTCATTTAATGTAAACAAACAGCCTGAACATTTTGTGAAACACTATTTCGACGGTCCACTGAAGACTTTCTGCTAACTATAAATGACTTTGCAATTACATGTCAACTAACTCTCATTTGAGTATTAGTAGACTGTCTGCTTAATATGATGCTTAAAAATGATTCAGAAAAAACATGTGACATTTAATGTTTTAAGTGTGTGCAGGACACTATAGTTGTGTAAGTGAGGAGAGCAAAATTAAGCAAACTGTGACATATTATACCCAAAAATTCTTCATACAGTGACTTCCAGTAAAATTGATATAAAAAAAATTTGGGAGCAAAATGATTCAGTCACTTTGACCTGAGCATGTTTTGCTTCAGCGTTTTTTCTTTAATTGCTAATGTGACCTTTGACACCACAGACTGAACTAAATGAAGCATTGTGTGGTCATTGGTTGACCTAAATTGGTATTATCTGATTGTGTACTTAAATTTAACAGCTGATTGGTTAATTGCAATCCATTACACACCTTTCTATCAAAGTTATCTGACATTATCAAGATGAATTTGTTCTGACACAGTTTAACTCTGAGTTCTTGTCATATTTGATTACCATTTATTAAACTATGGGTGAGTTGCACTAACAAGGATTCAATTAAAATCAGTTTAGAGCTAATCCCAGATTAACAAATCGGGGGTTAGAATTTAACCTGCGATTAAAACCTCCATTTATGATAAATTTTCGCCGCCATGATGGATTCGCCATTGACAGCAACAATACTAATATTCAATTTCCTTCTTTATTTATTGAAACTAGAAACTCTCTCTCTCTCTGACATAGTTCTTGCCGATAAAGGAAATAAAGTGAAAAAATGTCAGCTGTCTTTATAAAGCGCTACGTAGAGAGACCGTTAATGATCAAGCAGGCAATGAAAACATTGCTGCAGCGCGTGCTGATTTCATAAGCATGGAAATATATTTATAGTATCAATTAATGGAGTATATTGTGGCAGCGTAACTTATGACAAACAACTGTCATGATTGGCGGAGTGACTATCTCCACTCTTGACAGCACCGTTTGATCGCGATAAACTCACGGGTCGCCGCAACCTTCACATTCTGACAGCTCAATTCGCATTATTTTTATTTTTTATTTGTAATAAATATCCCTCTGAGACCTGACGAGAACACGACCTGTGTTCTATGTGCATAGTTTAATTATTTTATTTAAACCTCCTCAAATGCAAGTTTAAAATTAATCCATAATTGAGATTTAAATCTGAGTTTAAAGTTGTGGAGCAACAGGATTAAAGTTGATCTATTTTAAATATAAATTTAATCCAGGATCAAAATGATGGTTTAAATGTAAACCTGCTTATTTTTAATCAAGGTTTAAAGTTTGGTGCAACAGAATTATTAGATAAACCTTGATTTAATCTAGATTTAAGATTAATCCTTGTTGGTGCAACCCACCCTAAAGCGAATAAACTGTGATAATGTGAGAATGTTGAAGGTGTCTGAATACATTTTGGTTTGACTGTATGCTTTATTGTGATGCTCCCCAACAGACATTATACTGTCTAGAAGAAAATTTGCATGTACATGTCAACTTATTCGACTAACCCAAACCCCAACCTAACGGTCTACTAATGCTCTCACGAGAGTTGGTTGGCATGTAGTTGCAAACTTACTTATAGTTAGTAGAATGACTAAAGTGGACCAATACAGTGTATCCAATTGTTAAGCTCCACAGAAAAATAAAAGCAAGGGTTTCAAAGGATATGAGGGTGCATACAGTACATGGGATAATTGAATTTTTTTGGCGAACTATCCCTTTAACTACACTCATTAGGACACTAAAATGATATCCAAGTGAAATTGGTGAAATCCACTCCAACTTAAAGTTAAGTTTCCACATTTTCCATATTTTAAAGTTTATATGCAAAGCCACTAAATAGGCGTACTCATTCATTACTTGAATCATGGAGAAGGAATGCGTCAAACTATTTCATTTTAGGGTGAAATTTCCAACATGGCTGCCAAACTGAGAATATGCACAGCTTGCACTCCAGCTCGTTCCATCAGCCCGCTCGCCATTCCTCATAAAAACATCTGTGAAACGCATAGTGCTTTCCAAATAACCTGGATCGCTACTAGCTTTCCATTTTCCAGCTTTCTAGGCCTGTGATCCAACCACCCTGGGCAAAAATCCAGAATTCATAAAGAATTATTTTAGAATCATCATTTGAAAACCAAAACTAATGAAGCATAAAATAAAATTCCAAAACAAAACTAAAAATCGAGATCTTTCAGAGCAATAGACAAAATGCACCAAAAATGTATTTCCTTTAACTCTCCATTATCAATAGGCTATTCAACACAAGAGATTACACATTAACAAATAGGATTCAAAAACACCTGTAGGAATATAAGAAATAGGACCTTAATTTCTTAGGACTAGGATTCTTTAAAGGAACACGCCACTATTTTTGAAAATAGGCTCATTTTCCGTCTCCCCTAGAGTTAAACAGGTGAGTTTTACCGTTTTTGAATCCATTCAGCCGATCTCCGGGTCTGGCAGTAGCACTTTTAGCATAGCTTAGCATAGATCATTGAATCTGATTAGACCGTTAGCATCTCACTCAAAAATGACCAGAGAGTTTTGATATTTTTCCTATTTAAAACTTGACTCTTCTGTAGTTACATCGTGTACCAAGACCGACGGAAAATGAAAAAGTTATTTTCTAGACCAATATGGCTAGGAACTATACTCTCATTCCTGCGTAATAATCAAGTAACTTTGATGGAGATGGAAAATGAGGCTATTTTCAAAAATAGTGCCGTGTTCCTTTAAGACTGAATGTATGGTTAAAATTAATCTAATAGAATGGTCTGTTCTGGATATTTTACACATCCTTTGTATGTCTTGACTAAGGAGATCAACCGATCTGTTTTAGTAGGCCCAGCTGTTAGAAAACAGTGATCTGAAGATTTTCATTTCATTTTTATAAGATTCTAGGGTTGTCAAACCAGTACCAGTTGGTACAACAACAAAAAAACACACAAAAAAATTGGTACCAGGCTTATAGGCGCTGCTTTTCAACACTCTTGTTCGTGTTTGAGCACTCTATGAGCGTCAAAGGTTTCTATTTAAAGCCAGTTTTTACAAGCATTGTAGCCAATCACAATCATACCTGTTGAGCACAATTGCCAATCAGAGGTGCAAACGCAAAAAAACAACAAAAAAAAACAAAGCACAACGATTTTTGAAATCATTGATCATTGAAATGGAAACTGCAACGATTTACAGTAATAACCAATGGATGAGACAAAATGCGACAAATTCTTTAAAAGTACTTAACCGGCTCTGGTACCAAAATTGGAACTCAGAACTGCAAAATTTTACTGTAATGGTATTGGTGCCGACTACTAAAATTTTGCTACCGAGATTATGAGACATAAACTTCACTATTGTGTTTTTCAAAATTTGGCACTGCTTATTTCAGAACCTCACTCAACTCAAATCAAAAGATAATAGGGCTGCAACGACGCGTCATCGATGACGTCGACTACGAAAATACGTCGACGTGCGTGAAATGCGTCGACGCGTCGGCGGCACATTATTTACGTTCTAGAATAGAACAGAAGATCTAGAATAATGGCAGCTTCTGCTCCCGGGCATAGTGAAAATGATCATTTATCATATAAAGCCAGACCGCGACATTCAAAAGTGTGGGAGTACTTTAAACAGAAGCCGAGTAAAACTGTGCTTTGTTCGCTCTGTAACGCCGGTTTCACACTGCGCGTGGTGGCAGAAGCTGTGCGCGTGGAGAGCGGGAGCTTTCACACTGCAGTCAGTGTTGCCAAGACCGCGTTTTTTCCGCGGAATTGGGCTACTTCTACACTGTTGCTACACTGTTGTCTCATGTCCGCGGGTTGAAGCGATCCCAATTATGTGATATTTAGCCCCGGGAATGAGAATTTTAGCAGGCAGCCCTGCAAAAAAAACCCACATATTTAACCCCCCGAACGCAATGTTTACCAGAGAACCTCCCCGAAACGCGATTGGGCTTGTTTTGGGCTAGTTTTGAGTAACGAATGGGTGGGTTTTGTTGTCAAAACCTGGCAACCCTGCTGCCAGTGTTCTCTCGCGCAGCTGAACCGTGGCGCGTGTATTGCAACAGACGGTCACATTTTCCGGTGTTCTTCTCCGACCCCAGTACGTCTCGTGCCTTTATTTATTATGGGCTGCATATATCTCCTGTTAATGCAACCTGGTTCCCCTCTGT
This sequence comes from Gobio gobio, assembly GCF_949357685.1. Classification (NCBI taxonomy): domain Eukaryota; kingdom Metazoa; phylum Chordata; class Actinopteri; order Cypriniformes; family Gobionidae; genus Gobio; species Gobio gobio. Next base: position 5,383,417 of record NC_137100.1, on the reverse strand, counting down.
CCCAAACACATATGCATAATAACATGCTGTATATAGGTAGTTTACATGATTAAAGTAACATTAAAGTTAAGATATGCCTCTAGCTTTAATCATTTAAATATGTCTTTGAAATTTGGGCAAAAACTTCTGGCAGCTTTAGTCGTTGTTTATGCACATGTATATCTTCAAAATAGACGACTAGTTATACATTAAAACTATGCTGAAAGCTCCTGTATGTGAACCTTTTGCAGATAAATACAAGTGCATTTTCGTTTACTATTGACACAAATCAATAAGTAAATTATACTCAACTACTATAGTAAACAACTTTTCCTAATTAGGCCTACTCTGTATACATTTTATGATGAATAGTATCATTATACATGATGTTTAAAATGCTTCTTGTGTCCATATATTTCATTATAAAATGGCATACTATGTACACTACCCTTCCTGAAATACAATTAATATTGTCATCATTCATTGATTTCATGTTAAAATAATATACAAATTCACTACCCTCTTTGAAATACAATAATCAGTAAAAAAGAATCATAAAATCAATCCGGGAAAATAATCGTTAGATTAGTCGACTAATCGAAAAAATAATCGTTAGATTAGTCGACAGAAAAAAGAATCGTTAGTTGCAGCTCTAAAAGATAACTACTAAAGGAAAGTTTAGTACTTGGCAACACTTTCCTAGTGTTAAGCCCCCTAAACATTAATTTGAGGAGAAAAAACATGGTGGGTCTAAATGTCTTAGGTGAACGTGAACAGTTGAGAAAAAAAATGCATGTGTAGGGGTGTCGAAATTAATCGTTTCTTCGATGCAGACGAGGACGATTCGGTATCAGTTCAGAAATAGACCATAACCGATTTTAATGTACTGATTCTTTTCAGATGTCATTTGTCGCGTACGCGCTTTGTCGCGGTAGCATACAATGGCAGAGGGAGGCGAGACGCGAGTAATTAAAATTCTTTTAAAAACTACTTTTAAAGTCGACATCTGGGCACATCTCGGCTTTTATGAACAACCTGGTAAGCATGACCTGGAGAACACACGCGCTGTGTGTAAACCAAAACTATCTGATTTATCAAAACCATTTCATTTATACTTGGGCACATAAATGTATATGGATATAAATCCGATCTTCAATTCCTGCACTATATGCAGATTTAATGGAGTTCACGTCACTGAAAACAACAGATATGAGCAGCATTTTATTGATCATCAGCTCATTTCACAATCAAAAAAACTCTCTCACACGTTCATTTTTAGCATTGTTGCAAATTTACATATTTAGTTTCAACAACCAGATGCATTTAGTCTTTAGTTTTGACTGTAATGCGGCCAAGACCACCTCCTGAAGTGACTTTTAGTATTTTGTGTATTTGTTCTAAACGCTCCTGTTGTCCTCTGTGCCGAGACTTGAGTTTTGTTCGATACATTCAAGAAGCGGGTTTTCTTTGAGCAGGTCAAATTAACGGTTCAGTTCATATAACTGACTGACAAAATTGTATACATGAGGATGCAGTGCATCGTGATATCGAATTGAACCGAATCGATGGCATGATAATCGTAATCAAACCATGAGACCAGTGTAAGTTCACACCCTTAATGTGTAAAAAGAAAACTATGCAGTGTTATTTTACATTTGATTTCAATTTCTGAACTTTATTCAGTGCTAATTTGCTTATTTGTTCTTATTGTATTACTGACTTGTCTTTAATAATGTTTGAAAGACACAGAATAAACAAATTTGAAATCTAAATGTTTGACATGCAGAATTGCAAACGCTAAATTTTGTTTTTGTTTTTGTTTTTTTAACCAAAGTGACACATCACAATGTATACATTTTTACAAGCCGATCCAAACCCGTCAATTAACCCAATAATTGTTTTGGACCCAATACTCATGATTGTGTACATTCGTGTTTGTTTTACGAATAGCATTCGATCAGAGTATCATCCTTTGCTTACCTGTTCTCTTTGGAGCAGCGGATGTGATGAGTCGAGGGGTCATGTTTGCAGCCGTAGAGGACGATGACAATGAGGAATGTGAAGTTGGGTTTCGTCCCTCTCTGATCTCAATGCTAAGGAAGGTCTTCATGTTGGACTCGGGTTCACCCCAGGTAGACGCTTCTCCCTCAGGAGTCTGCACTTCTTCTGATCTGCTACACGCACGCCTGACATTTTCAGAGCCACCGTGTGAGCCGCCCACTGCGGCGTGTGATTGGTTGGAGAAAAGCTTGGGCTGGGCTAGCATGTTCTCAGTGGCATTCCTCTCTTTCTCTGGGATGGAGGAAGAGCAGGACAGGGTGTCCTGAGACCTCTCTGCAGACACTGTGTTTGTATAATGAGAAGAACTGTGGCCGCTTCTAGGTACATTCGTAACAGGTTCTGCAAACTTGCGCATCCTGTCACGAACAGAGTTTGCACGAACGAAGGGCCCAGAGTATGAGGCTTTGTTTTTAAAATCTGGAAAGAAAAAAAAATAGTATTAAATGTCTATGTACTAACAATTAATCATTTGATACAATGCACCATGTACATGTTTTTACATTGCAATTCTGTATTTAAAAATACCTGCATGTAATTTATTTCTGTTGACTGTTCCCTTACCTCTGAACCACCAAACCTGTTCCTAACTGTACCCATATCCACCTCAAAAGCAGCACAAGTGTTTTGCAATACATCAACACAAGTACATTGTACCTAAGAATCATTGTTTGGTCACACTTTAGATTAGGGTCCAATTCTCACTATTAACTCAGAGCTCAGATCATATTAGTCTTGGAAGAATTTGATGTGAAATGTTAATTATTAAATCTCTGACATTTGATTGTAGACTTTGGCATCTTGGCAAATCCGATCAAGACTCTAGAGGGGTCACACGTGACAATTCAGTTTTTTTCCCCTGGTAGAAGCAAGGAAGTAAGAGAATTAACTCTTTCCCCGCCAAACACAGAATTTTCCGGGTTTCTGTGTTTTCATTGTTATACGCTGGTTCTGTACTCATTCAGAGTTACGCATCTTCTGAATGAGTACAGAATCTCCTGATCAAAACACATGCGAAGAAGACGCAAAAAAAACCCCAAGTGATCGTATGTAAGCAGATGCATATGTAAAATAACGCGATTATCAACATTAAACATCATATAAATCAAAACGGCCTAATGTTACTGGATGAAATGTCGACCCAGGACGAGCTCTAGGACTGTGAAGCTTTGGGGTGTTGATGGGACTCCATCTACTCCACCTGTGTTTGATCATCGCTCTGAATCTGATCTGGATGTAGTCTTTGAGAAAAACGTGATTTTCTCAGATTTTTGTTTTTATATTTTTTTGTTTAATATATTGTTAATATTGCATGCTCAGATATTCATACAAGAAAATATTCTACGGGCCATAACATTTTTGTGAAAATGACACAAAAATGAAAATTCTGTCATGAATTACATCAAACCATAAGCCTTTCGTTTTCTTTGAAACACAAATTTGCAGTTTAACAGTTTAGAGCAGTTTAATTCAAGTCTTCAGAAGACACATGATCACTTAATATGATGAACAGATTTAATTTAGGCTTTATGTCATATAAACACTGATCAACGCACTCAAATAGCACTCAGAAGTTTAATTTTAGGTTAACTATCCCTTTAAACATAAGTCTTCACTTGCCATCCATTTAATTTAATTGTGCCAAGAATAAACAATTGTGATTCTAAGGATATTAATTCCATCTCTTTTGGGATTTTTCATCCCTACGGGTCATGCAGGATGTTTTGGTTTCTTCAGAGGGGGGAGGAGACAGGAAAGACTGATTAAAGCTTTACACCGGGCGGACTGGCCCCTAAGACTGTGAATGTGGTAATGGCCCTATTAGGTCATAAGGAAGAGTAAAGATCTTGGGATACGGCCCACTGACTGTGAGAGGATGACATCTCGATACTTTAAGCAAAAGCAGAAGGACATCAACTTGGCCATATGTGCTGCTGGGCAACTATACTGCCAGGTATGCAATATATGCAAGCTGGATTTGAAAAGAGAAAGATAAGTAATCTAAATCTATAGGACACAGGCTAAATCTATAATTAGATAACCTTTAGCTGTAGTGTATGTATATGTGGGCATGCAGAACTGCTCACCGGTATCCTTGCCGTTAGAAAGAGAAGTCAAAGGAGCGTCTCCACCTGATGCAACCTGAAGAAAAATTATTCAAAATCACTTTCTCATCGCATGACGTATACTTCCCCCCAAAAAATTTAGCAGCAAAAAAAAAATTCAACATTGATTAATAATCAGAAATGTTTCTTGAGCCGAGAATCATCATATTAGAATGATTTCTGAAGGATCATGTGACACTGAAGAAAATTCAGCTTTGCGTCACAAGAATAAATGACATTTCATAATATATTCACATAGAAAGCAATTATTTAAAATTGTAATAATTTGTATCACAGTTTTTACTGTATTTTTTAATCAAATAAATGCAGCCTTGAGAGAGACTTCTTTCAAAAACTGTAATACAATATTTTACCAACCCCAAACTTTTGAACAGTAGTGTATTTACACTACATTATAAGATTTGTAACAGTATGTTATAAGCATAATAAGTTGTAATAAGCATATAACTCCAATTGATATTCTTGGCTCTACATATGGCTCATATCAATGCAAGAATGAGAGATTATTTTGGATTGTTTTATTATCAGACAGGTCAGAACTGTAATAGCACACACTCTTCAAAAAGCAACAGAATTTGAGGCATTGTGTCTGTTGCAAGTGAATCTTAAAAATCCAGTAACCCTAAATATGAGCAATAGTAATTGTGATGATTCTCTCTGTCACATCTGAATGTGATGACACTGTTATGAGGAAGGTCTGGATGGATTACAACTGGACTATTAGGGTTGGATACCGTTCACATTTTAACCGGTACCTGAAATTCGATACCGGTACCCAACGGTACCTTTTTTTGATACTTTAGGGACGTTTACATCAATAACCTGTAAGTCATTCATAGAAGTGTTACTGACATTTTGCCAGAGCTGCCCTGGTCTCTGTCTGCCATTGTCTGTGATGTTTGTATACTGTAATATTTACTAGTAAATAGTAGGCTACTAGCTACTTAAATTTAATTAATAAAAACCACCATATTATTATTATTTATTTATTTTTCATTTCTATGAAAAGATTTCCCACAAATGATGTGTTATGTCTTCATTTGATTACCAGAAAATACACAAGACATTTAATTAATCTATCAAACAAAGTGCTGCACAACTGAGCTTTATACGGTTCAAATTAAAACATGAACAACATTTTTTATTTATTACTTAAAAGATAAACTTTTAATAAATTATTATTATTATTATATTAGTATTATTATAAAATGGTTTTAAATTCTACAGTACAACAGTAATGTATTTGTCGAGTTAAACCGAACTTTTATTTTGACGGGTTGCCGTGAAGAGCTTTTGAGTTTCTGTGTGTTTATGATATGACGGTAGTTTCTCTCAAGAGACACGGTAAAATGCTCATAAAGTGACTCTCGTGGGTCTGGAGATGACGTTTGTGCGTTCATGTCTTCATATGAGACGGCAGAGATGGAAACATGCGACCGTAATGCGCAATTCTGAGTGTGTGTGTGTGAGAGAGGTAAATTAAACCGTGCCTCTGCTCCATTCATTCGCACAGACACACGCAGGATTCGTGATTAAATAGTCTTTTTGCGGTTTAATATTCACAGACACTAGTCTATATCACCAGAAAATTGTTCTTGAAACTTAAATTAAAATTTAAATAGATTACTGGAGTGTGTTTTATAGGAAAACACTATTTCATTTTTTTTTACTTTGAAACTTCAAGTTTATTTCAATGGGTTTCTTTTTATTTGTATTTTTTATGAATTTTACTAGCAATTTCGGTTACTCTTTTATTTTAAGGTGTCATTGTTACAGTGTAATTCTACATTTAAGTACAGATTAATAATAATGAACTACATGAACTTATTATAGGGTTATGGTTAGGATTGGGGTGTTTTAGGTTAGTTGAATGTAATTATGCACAATAATTACTATAGTAATCACATAACGTCACCTTCCTAAAATAATTGCCCAAGTAATTTTTTCAGGTTTCTCAGAAAACACAAAAAACTGAACCAATAACTTCAGAGGTTGAGAATAGATTGTCATTCTTCTTGATGCAGCTGTCATCTTGAAAAGCTTGTAAAATTGCCTAAGTCTCATTGTCTTTAGACTTAGGCAAAATAAAACGGCTAAGTCACACTCTTGACATAGGCCATTATATTCTACCGGGGTAGAATTCCATGACCTGTTCAACTGAGGATGTGGGTGATTTTACCAGAGGTGGCCAGCATCATGAGGAGATTACTTTTGCAAAAAAAATTACTTTGGTATTTGTTTTAGGAAGGTGACAATATGTAACAAAGACACTAAAATAAAGTGTAACCAGATAAAGTGTAACCAGATAAAATGTAACCGAAGATTGGTGTAGAAACAATTTTTCACTTTGTTACACTGTAATTATACACTTAAGTACTGAGTAATATTAAGTTACTACGTGTACTTATTATAGGAATAGGTTTAGGGTTAATTGCATGCAATTATGCATAATTTATAGTTATTACTATAATAACTACATGTAACCCTGTCATTGTATAATTAAGTGTTACCCCCTTTATTTAAAGGTGTCGGTGTTACAGGGTAATTATACATTTGAGGACTGAGTAATTGACTACATGTACTTACTATAGGTGGGTTAGGATTAGGGTTTGGTTGCATGTAATTATGCATCATTTATAGTTATTACTATTGTAACCAGGACACTGTAAAATAAAGTGTTACCCAATTGTTTTCAATGTACAGGAGGAGAGAAGATAAAACAGGACAATCTCAAACAGAGACAAATAGTACCTCCTGGTGGACCAATCAGAGCAAGAGTTCCTTTCATTTCCGCTTACCTTCTGTCCGGCGATGTCTTCAGGTCTTTTACTGCTCATATTCAGTGAGAATTCTTGTGAACTTGTTGCGCTCCTAAAGGGAGTCGTCTTCACGCCATTGTCAAGTTTCTTGAGCTCTCGATCCTCTGAATTCACGCCAGACAAAGATGCAGCCGCTCTCACGTCCTCCCCGGCTGGGCCTGACCGCGATCTTTGGTCCCTCAGAGGATCTTCGGCAGTAGACAGGGATTCATGACTGCGGTCCGAAGCGCTGGAGTTCAGCCTCGTTCTCTGATGGGAGCTGTGGCTGTCACTCGACTCGCCGGAGTCTGAACGCTCCCGGTACGAAGGAATGACCTCTGATGAGGGCGAGCCATGGATCCTTTGGGTCAGAGGGCAAGAGACTTTCTCTCTGACCAAAGGATCTAGTACTAAAACCATGTCAGGGTTCGCACCTACAGAAAAAGAGACAGAGGCATAACTGTAAGTGCACTATTACAGAATATTTGAGGTTAGAATAAGGGTGATTTCACAATTGAGTCTTCTTTAAAAATACCAACCTCAGAGTAGTTTAAGTGTACTAAAAAGAAAAAGTATCCCACACCATTCCTGACCTTCAAAGTGGACTCAACCTCATTGAAGTCCACTTCAGCTGTGACTAGAGCTAAGTCCCAATTCAAAGACCGAAGGCTATCCCAATTTCAAAGGCTACTTCAAATGCGTCCATTTCTCGGGCAATGAAGGATACAACGGATGGATCCTTTGAGGCCCTAGCCTAATCCAGAATTCAAGCGACAAAAACATTCATAGGCTAGACCGTCCCATTTAACAACGCTCGGTCCGACTTCGAAGGATGCACCCTCTGAATTGGGACACAGCTTAGGTCTCAGTCTCAGCTCGCTTTCCACTCATAACATTGATTTTATAACTTGGACCACTACAAAGTTATAGCAAATATGATATTGATTTATTAAAGTGAATTGGTGAAGTAAACCTTTTGACTACCGTTCAAAATTATGGGATCAGTAAGAGTTTGTTTGTAAGAAATTCATATTTTATTCAGCATGCATTATATAAAACAGTAATAAAAGGCATTTAAAATGTTACTTTTTTAAAAATTGAGATTTATACATCATTTGAAAGCTGAATAAATAAAGCTTTCCATTGATGTATGGATAGGACAATACTTGGCCGAGATACAACTATTTGAAAATCTGGAATCTGAGGGTGCAAAAAAATCTAAATATTGAGAAAATCGCCTTTAAAATTGTCCAAATGTCCTTAGCAATGCATATTACTACTAATAATATATTAACAGTAGGAAATTTACAAAATATCTTCATGGAACATGATCTTAATATCCTAATGATTTTTGGCATAAAAGAAAAATCGATAACTTTGACCCATACAATGTATTGTTGGCTATTGCCACAAATATACCCGTGAGACGCACGACTGGTTTTGTGCTCCAGGGTCACATATCAGAATGATTTCTGAAGGATCATGTGACACTGATGACTGGAGTAATGATGCTGAAAATTCAGCTTTGATCACAGGATTAAATTGCAATATAAAAACTGTTGTTTTAAATTGTTATAACTGGGGCTGCCCCCTAATAGTCGACTAGAAGATTCTTGGTCGAAATGTTGTTAGTCGTTCTGTCACAGAAAAAAAAACTCCACAGGAAGTGGCAAAAATCAAGCAAGCTGTGACGGACAGATTGTTAACGGCAGGAAATCCAAACATTCGCCCATCATTTATCAACCTCAAATATAACTCATCACTTGAAACCAAGCGGCAACCTCCCTCAGTTTCTCTTGAAGCCAATACGGAAGTGACTTAAACTGCAATTCATTGACTGGCCACTAGAGACAGGCTCCAGAAGGAGCAGAATCTCATTGAGCTCATGTTAAAATGCCCAACTTTACAGCAGAAGAAAACATGTTTACAGTCTGCTACAAACTGTGGTTTTGGTCTCTACGGCTAATTTTGCCCTTCATGACGACTGTGAGGGGGGTGAATGTTTTTATTACTCATTCGTTTATATTATATAAAGCCTTAAAGTTCTGATAATTAAGGGTGTGGTCACTGAGTGACAGGTGGATTGCCGTTTGTCTGCTGTCTGTTAGTCATCGCGTCACCTCAGCTCCAGCCACGTCCCGCCTCTTTGCCCATTTTCTGTTATCCGGGAGTGAGGGCCAAGTATTTATCCGATCACTTGTCATTTTTGGTCGTACTGATAGGAGTAATGCAAACTGAAAAGGGTCTACCTTCATTTCTGTAAACTCACAATAACAACAAAACGTTGTACTTTTGCAAAATAAAGAAAACAAACAGGATGCGCTTTCTGCCGTCTCGTACACATAACTCTGTATCGGCATGTAAAACAAAAATTAACCGAAACTCAGAGCAGGGCTCTGAACCAGTTCAAGGAACGAAAACCGGAAACGAACGAAATTTTAAGAGGAACAAAAACGAAATCAAAATCAATTTGAATCGTTCTGAACAGAAACGTTAATTTGAAATGACCATTAACCGGTTAATAACTTTATTTTATCGTTCTGTTTAATATTTTAATCTGGCAATGACCAATCATGAATAGAGTAGTCCAGCATGTGACGTTGACGGGTCAAGCGTGAGTGAAATGTCATCTGTAAATCTACCGGTAACGCAAGTCAGTATGAGCGCGCATTTTCATGCCTCAAGTACATTTCTTTCCCCACTGAGGTCTTCAATGAAAGCGCAGGTATTGGAGGACATTCTTTTCATACGTTTAAATAAGCAGTACGGACTTTAAGCTCAAATAGACTGATTTAGGCTAGTTTGTGGATTCCGTTTAAGCCTATCCAAGTATAGCATCTATCAAACATTTTTCCTATAATCTTTCAGATTGCCAATACAGGACAATGTTTTTTATATAGAAGGTTGATGCTTCGTATGAAATGGTATGTTCTATTGCATTAAATGATCAAGCTTTATTAGCTGACTGAATTTGATTATGGGATGCAGACGTGTTGCGCAGTGTTTGCTTTGAAATTACCAGTTGACAGTGCATTAAAAGAGCAATGGTTATCCAGTTTATTTATTCTTTATTCATGCAATTTTTAAAACAAGTCGTGTTGAAAAGAAAAAGTGATGTACAAAGAATGTTATCACTCTTCTGAAAAGAATAGGCATATAGAGGGCCACTTTCCGCTCCATTAAAACAGGTCAATATTTGTCCCGCTGTTTATGCTTTGTAATTAAATGCATGTATTTCTGTTGTGGTTTTAAAAATTTTATTAAATAAATATTCAAGTTGAATTATCATGCGTTATATTATTATTGAGTGAAAATAAGTCTTTATTAATACATGTTTGTTTGTTTGGCTAAATTAAATTAAAATAACGTTATTAACCGTTATATTTTCAAATCAAACCGTTTTCGGAACAGTTTATTGAGGAACGCAAAAACGGAAACGTTAAAATATCGATTCTGCTCGGAGTGAACCGATTGATTTTTTTTTCCGTTTTTAAGCCCTGACTCCGAGTATAGTTGCCTCACAGACATGAGAAATATATCTATAGGAAGCTTGGAATGTCAAGCGATTGTCAACCAATTCAGGTGGAAAACAAATATTCTCAGATTATGTATTCTGTATGAAACGTGCATATAAGCGTGTCCACTGCTGAGATGACGAGTCCGCATCGTCGACTTAATTTATTGATAAAGTTTTTTCTGATGAAGAGATTATAATAATGTTTAGACTCCTTCTGGTTTTTTTACGATACAGTCATAATCATAACGTTTGCCGGTGTGCTGTGTGTGTTTGAGCACTGATTAGGCTATGTGTTATATATAGGCTATTAAAGGCTATTATTATGATTTATGGCTTATTCATGAAAAATCTTCAGTCAAGGACAGCCCTGGCCAGAATATTTCAAAATATTAGTCTTATTATGTTTTTGAATAAATGCAGCCTTGGTGAGCATAACACCATAAAAATAAAAATCATACCGACCCCAACATTTGAACGGTAGAGTAGGTTTTATATAAACCGTGCCACAGACTTAAAACAAATCATTTCCCACTGCTAAATAAAGGTTGTAAGTCACATTTCTTCCTCTAAAATTATGTTAAGCTACAATAGCCTAGTGTTGTTGGGGGGGGGGGGGGGGGGGGGGGGGCATCATATCAGTTTCTGAATATTATAGACTCTAATTTTACTCTTACCTTTTCCAGTATTTATTAGGGGTGTATCAGTTCACAAACATTACAGCTCGGTTTTAAAATCTCCATTCTGTACGTTTTAAGTACAACAGAGGAAATTTTTTTTTTTATATATATATATATAAACAGTGAACAAACTATGTCTGACCTTAAATTTAAAAGTCTGTCAATATTGCTGCAACTGGAAGCATCATACGCAGTTTATGGTGCTGTTGTAATTGGGGGAAAAGATTGGAAGTGCTTACAACTTTTGGACTTACACTTTTTAGACTAAGTTTAGTATTATTGCACTACCATTCAAATCCCAATTTAAAGCGAATGCACACGACGTCACTCATTCATTGAAGTCTGTGAAGTTAAACATAGATTCGCTAGCCGTAAGATGCAAGCTATGCACTGAGGAAAACGCATCTCAAATGCATTAAACGCATCTTTTTTAAATACAGGAACACAACAATTAGATTGCATTGTAGCAAAGTCCCTTCACTCGGCGGCCATCTTTGAAACGCCTCTCAGCCATACAAGTGGAGCTCCTATCTCTTTGAATGGGGAAACATCAAACTTTCCAAAAACTGTTCGCCAATCGTACAATTCAATTTCAGATTTGAAATCACCAATGAAATCTGACAACAACGTTTCATAAATTGTGTTTCTAAATGCTTATATTAATAAAAAAACTGAATTTGTTAATTGAATGTATGAATACTGCATACTGAATTTCTTTCAGGAGACTTGCAAGACTTTCATTAGCATGTATGGTGAAATACTAGTTCCTTTTCCACATATAAAAGCAAATATATGCAGCCAGGCACAGACAAAACGAACAGAACCAAGCCAAAGGAATGTCAGATGGTTATTGTAATGAGCTGTGCATGCTGGGTGGAGATAGGACATTTCCTTTCACATTTCCTGAGTATATGCACACTCAGGGCGAACAAGGACAGAGATACCCAGACAGAGAATCCATGGTGAGCACAGGAAGTGACATTGGTGTCAAACCTTCAGCTAAATATTTGACAACTTGGCATGTGTACCAGCTCAAATATGCAGATATAAACTCAAATTGGCTACTTTATTATATGTGGCTGTTATTGAAAGCTTCCAAATTTAAAAACCAGAGACATGAGACATTTTTATAGTAGCAAAAGCAAAGACTGCGACATGTCAAAATGCTCATCTGACTGATAATACGAGTGTGACGCGTCGGTCACACGCTCTATCTGTAATGAGAGAGAGCTAATGCTCTTTTAAGGTAACAGTGTTTCTGAGCAGATCCCTGTAATTTGTAGGAAAGCAGTCGTGCCGACATCCTGATACTTTTCACATCTGGTCAGGAAGTATCGTTGTGTTTCCACCATTCTCAGATCTCAGAGCAAAGTCTGTGCTTTTGGGCTGCTTAGTCTACGTCTTGTGTTATTTTCACTGCTTACAGAGTCAGGATATACTCCTTAAAAGGTCTTTTCAAAAGAAGGTTGTCTTATATTGAAGATTTATGATTATCATGAATGTCAAACATTTACTATTCAAATATTTGAAATACGAAGTGCAAGTGTGATAGCTTGCAACTTCAACTATATATAGCGTAAAAAAAACGTTAATGGCGATCAGAAAGCCCCTGGCTAAATTAAGAGTAAGTGAATATAAATGACACGTCTTAGACGTGTAACTGTGTTGAGGCTCAAGTGCTTAATTTGATTACCATCTTGTCTGCTTTGTTTACCACAAGTGATGTGGCAGGCAGTGAAGTTCAGAGATCCAAACCCCAGACGCATTCTTCAGCACAAAGAGCGGCTCTCCACACTCTCAGACAAATGCTAGGCTATAAAATAGTGCATGGCAAAGCCAACAAAGTCCCTCAATCATCTCTTTGGATAAACAGATTGGTTTCAGCTGGTATGGAAAACAGGTATTATAGATGCACTGCGTCTTTTATTGAAAGAATAATTCACCTAAAATGGTAATTAACTCCAAAAATGACACAAAAGCACTGGTTCATACGACTCTTTATTTGTGTAAGTATTAGATTAACTATATATTAAGTCGTTCATTCACGTTTTTCATGTAAATTGTATATAATTGGGATTTGTATGGAAGCCCATTTCAGCCACATAAGGAAAAAAACTTATTTTGGTAAATCAATTATGACAGAAAAGGTCAAAATGATCAAATATTAGGTCAACTTTTTTTATCTCATAATTTATGACACAGTAGTATCTAGTATCAATCATGGTTGACAATTTCGACTACAGACTTTATACAATTATGCCTAAATATGTCACAATTTTAACTCTCTCATAATGACTTAGTATCTCATTTCCACAGTCATAATGCACCCTTCGCCAGGAGTTTGATTGACAGGTGATCTGACCAATCATAATCCGCCATTTTTGTCCGACAAAGCAGTCAAGAGAGTTCGTAGATTAACGTTGGTGGACTTGAACTTGAAAAACGGTGTGTACTGACGTCTTTCCGCGGTTGAAACAACATTCCTTCTGAAGTTCATTCATGTTTATTTGATACTATAAATTAACTAGAAGGAAGAGATGATCGTTCACATCTCGAGCAGCTTTAACTGAGGCGCTACAGCGACCTGTCACCACACATTAAAGAGACACAAAACGGTATTTATTGTTTACATTTATTTTAAAAAAAGACAACATTTTAGAGTTGAGACTTTGTTTGATATTAAAAGTCACCTGCTCTGTCCTGTCTGTCAGTGCGTTGTCAGTGTCCTCTTTGCTCTGCGATGTGTTTTTCACTACGTGAGAAAGTGTGTGTGTGTGTGTGTGTGTGTGTGTGTGTGTGTGTGTGTGTGTGTGTGTGTGTGTGTGTGTGTGTGTGTGTGTGTGTGTGTGTGTGTGTGTGTGTGTGTGTGTGTGTGAGAGAGCGCGGCTTGTCGGACATAGCAACGGTAACTAAAGGGGGCGGAACGGTCAATTATGACTCAACTTCTCAATTATGACTTTTCTCATAATTATAACTTCGTTATTTTTTTTGTCATTGACATTTTATCAATTTTTTTTACTTATTTTGACTCTCATAATTATGATTGTCATAAAAAGTCATAATTATGACAGTCAGTCTTTTCTCATTTTCAACTTCTCATAATTATGACTCTCTCATAACGCAGTACTTCATAATTTCGACTTGCGTTATAATTATGAGTGTCAAAAGCCTGAATTTGTCATGATTATGACTTTCTCAATTTCGACTTTTGAATAGGAATAAATAATTGCCAGAAAGAAATAATACGTGTGACTTATTCCTTTAACATTTTTATATATGTTTTATTTTCAGATTATCCCAATACTTACTAAAAAATACTAACATACTTTTAGTTAAAAGCCTGACGTCCCATGGTATTACCACCTGACACGATCACTGTACCACCACAGCACTATTTCTATGTGAAATGAAAAAGCAGCAAGACAGTCTCCCTTTATCCAATTTATAAACGTCTTCAACTCAAAATGTGCTTAAGTCTCTGACCCCAAACTTCAAAATACTTGCGAGACAAAAGCATGTCCCCTCCCTAATTCGCCACAATGCTCTTCCCTGTCCTGTCCCAACCCCAAACTTCCTTTGTCTCCATCTGAACAACAAACAGTGGCTTCCCAAAATGTCTAATTTCTGCACTCATTAAGGCCGTCTTTGCTTGGCGCTGCTCTCCCCCTGGCCAAAATTACTGGGTTGAGCAGCTGAGTAAGGACCACTAACATCACAAATGTCAGGGTCACAGGAAAGGAGTTTAACTTCAACAGACTGAGTGTCTAAATATAGGGGTTGACCTGGAAGGGGGGATGAAAGTCTGTTTGGTAGACATAAATGAGCTTTACACCCCCCTCGCCATAGTCTACTTTGGTGTGGAAGAACATTCTATACTTTTTGGCAAGATTAAACTCTTTTCTCAGATGAGTAAGTGATTGTTTTGTGTGAGTTAACTTGCCTTCTCTGTGGTTCTCAATTCTCTCAGATTGGCTGATGAGCGCTTCTGCCTTGATGTTATCCTGCACGCTCTGCAAAAAATAAACAAATACATAAACTTAAATACATTGCATCTGAAGTCATATTCAAATGATAAAATCATACTGAATAGGAGACCAAGATAAATGTGGCCAAAACACAAAATTCCATTTCAATAGCAATTCAACCATCAGAACCGCATTGATTTGGGACAGAACAAAGTAAACAGAGCTGCACAATTCTGGATAAATTGAGAATCACATTTTTTTTGTTTAAAATAGAGATCACGATTCTGAATATACAACTAAGCAAAACAGTATATTACAAAAATATATGCAATTCAGTTCGCTAAAAATTCACTCTCAGAAAAAAAGGTACGAAATATGTCACCGGGATGGTATACCCTTTAAAAAAGTTCTAATATTTACCATTTAGATATTAATATGTACACTTTTGGTACCATAAGTATGTATCTTTAAGGGTGTGTTCACACAAACCGTTTGGCCCTGGTCCGTTTAGTGTTCACATTGGCATTAACACCGAACATAAAGGCATATGTATGATTGGTCAGGTTTTATTACGTATATTTTGCGACTGAACATCCAAAACAATGCTGTGCTCTGGGCTAAATGCGCTCGTTGTTTGTGCGTATCCTATTTTGACCAGCTGAGAACTCGTGAAGAGCTTATAAAATGTGTCAAGGAGTCAAAACAGTGGCAGGAATCCCTCCGTCACACACACAAACCAAGATCTGCTGCGAGGAGACGCGGTTCTGACGGCTGTACTGAACTGTATAGGGTCGCATCTTGTGACAATGTGTCCCATATTTGGTTCGTTTGCACGTCTTTGGTCCGTGTTGCGTTCATATTTCAGTCGAACCACACAAGAGTTCGTTTGGAAGCGGACCAAGACCCATCTTTTCAGTGTCTCTGTCCGCACCAGGGTTCAGATGAACCGCACTAACAGAGCAATCGCACCAGGGTTCGTTTCAATTAAACCAAACAAGACACGTGTGAACACACCCTAAGGTACTAATATGCACTCTTTAGGTACAAAGGTATACCTTTTGAAAGGCTACCGCCCCAGTGACAGCTTTTGTACCTTTTTTCTGAGAATGTTCAATGACTCAGCGTTTTTGAACGAATCTCTTGAATCAATGACTTGCTCTCAGGCGTCTCAGTCTCCACTGGGCTTGACTAAAATGATAATGTAGTTACAACCTTATTAAATAACCCTACTAAGAGTAGCTGCTGTACAGTACTCATATTGCTCCTCTCCTTCTACTCTAAGTAGGGGGGGAAATACTATGGAAGTCAATGGGTGCCGTCACTTGTCTGGTTACCAACATAATTTAAAATATCTTCTTTTATGTTTAACAGATGAAAGAAACTCATACAGGTTTGGAACAACTTGAGGTTGAGCAAGTGATGACAATTGTCATTTTTGGGTGAATGATCCGTTTAAAGCTCAAGTAAGTGTTGCCAGATGTCACAAAAAAAGCCCATTAAAAACTCTATATAAATACAAATACTTGGCAAAACTGTACCGGGGAACAAATATAAACAATAAAACTACTATTGGCAATATCCTAAAAAAGTAAAAGGTTATTAAAATAGTTCAATATAATATATTTCGATAGCCTATTATAAATTGATTGATGAAATAAAACAATAACATGAGAGTAAAAAATACTATAGTATGGGGGCTGTTGAATGCTTGAATCTGATTGGTTGATGAATGTTCTAAGGTGTGCAATGCACCCTTCGCCGGGAGTTTTATTGACAGGTGATCTGACCAATCATAATCTGCCATTCGCCAAATCCGCCATTTTTGTCCGACAAAGCAGTCAAGAGAATTTGTAGATTAAGGTTGGTGGACTTGAACTTGAAAAACGGTGTGTACTGACGTCTTTCCGCAGTTGAAACAACATTCCTTCTGAAGTTCATTCATGTCTATTTGATACTATAAATTAACTAGACGGAAAAGATCAGTTCACGAGCAGCTTTAACTGAGGCGCTACAGCGACCTGTCACCACACATTAAAGAGACACAAAACGGTATTTATTGTTTACATTTATTTAAAAATGACAATATTTTAGAGTTGAGTCTTTGTTTCATACTAAAAGTCAGTGCGTTGTCAGTATCCTCTTTGCTCTGCGATGTGTTTTTCACTGCGTGAGAACGTGTGTGTGTGTGTGGTGTGAGAGCGCAGCTTGTCGGACATAGCAACAATAACTAAAGGGGGCGGGTCTTTGCGAACGGTCAATTATCTTCATTATCTAACAGGGAAACGCACAGCTGAAGTAGTTCCCGCATTACAGCTCCATATCACTCTGCCAAATAATTTCAGTTATTTCAAAAGGTCCTTACAGCCGACAAGAGCAAAAGAACCAAAACCCACAATCACACGGACCAAGCAAATAAATATAGTAAACAATAGGATAAAAACGACTAATTTCCATTTTTGCCACAAAATTACGTTTTATTATGTACGGAAAGCAAACTCTTTCTCCCGCTCTCTCTGCTCTCCCACACACACACACACACACACTAGTGCAGAAACGTGTTGCCAGCGCTGCTCCCACGGTTTTATTAGTAAAATAGTTTAGCGACTTAAAAGCTACATGACATTTCTCACTCCGCGTCGCGTCATGACCGCACTACTACCTCGCGTGTGCATTATTTTTAGAATATTTCAACGGCCCGTCGTCAATTATTCCTTACTTAAATCAACTTCATTCAGAGTTTAATACACCTATGAGTTGTATTAAATATCAATCAATAGAGGGCACAAGTTTTTCTTATATATAAGGACGGGAGGCTTCAAGGACAATAAATTAAATAAAATTCAAAAACAAGTTTAGAATTCAATCTAAAATCCAATCTATGCATAGCCTAGAAATCTAGACGCAACCTAGCGACAGCAAATCTAATTTGCAGCGAGGGTCGTCTAGCAATTCTCCGTTGGCTTGCGAGCTGGAAAAACCAAACTCTGGTCAGACCAATCACGTCGTGTATAGAGTCAGTGGGCGGGCTTAACATAATGACGGCAGAGTTGACACAGTTTCACGTGCTACTTGTAAACAAAGAAGCTGGCGAACAGTGTCTTTCGAATCGGCTTTGGTCGCAACTCTTGGAGTTAAGCTTTTCTTTGAGAGAAGAATAAAGAACGGCACTGAAGTCATTCTTAAGAAAGGAAGATGTGTTCTGAGTTTTACTGACCGGATACGGCGAAAGTTTAATCTATCAACTAGCTCTGCTTCACCTTCTTCGTTGGTCTGGTTGGTTGTGGCGCTATTGAAAGACAACCGTTTATCCCGCCCCTCGGATTGAGCCCTGCCAATGGTGTGTTCACAGACCCAACGTCTTAATGTGGGTCTGACTTGTCAGGCTAATCTATGCATATATTGAAACAATTCAATCAATTCAAATTCGAAAATGTATTAAGCAGCAATTATTATTTAATTTTAAGCAGCTGATGCTCGTTCAAACGCAGAATTATAGAATATATGAGAATATAAATAAATACAAAGAATTCTCTCACAGTGAACCAGACTGAACCTTTAAGCTTTTGAGCTTGTATGTGAGTTGTAAAGAAGGCTGAAAGGACTAAGATGTTTAGTGTTAGCTTAACGCTGTGGACTTTAAGTCTTTTTGGCTTAACGTGATTGTCTACCTGCTGTAAAAGGATTAACAGTTATAAGGTACAATAAACACCAAACCGCAGTTAATCAGCAGCCCAACACAAACAGAAATAATCAGGCATTACACGAGGTCATGCATTGGAGTGTTTTTGTTTCAGACCAGCTGAAGTGTTGAGAGAATGATTTAAACCTAACATATGTAAATGACCATTTTGTCCCAGAGTAAACCTGCAAGATTTTACTTGCAAACAGCAAAGCATCATTTCTCCGTTTGTAAAAAACAGATATAAAGCACACAGACGCAGACGCAGCTCAGCAGCAGTCACATCCATATGTCTACACTATAATTACAAGATGCTTGCCATGAAAAACACATGAGAAATGGCTTTTTCTGAAGTTCAAATCGAGGTTGCCATTCAAATTTTAGCCTGTTCCTTACACAAAGCTGTCGCGTGGCTTTCAAACACTTTGATTATAGAGCACGAGTTGCATGAACAACTTTTACTGTACTTTTTTGGTCTTTTAGGAGCTTGAAAGCCCCGGCTCCCCATTTACTTTTATCATGGAAAAAGCCGCTTCCCTCCATAGACGAAAGTCAGTCATATATGTGGTTCTGAGTGACGAGAGGATGAGAAAATTTTCTGTGCATGTGTATGTGGTAGATCCTTAGTGACAGGTTTAATTTAGTAATCATGCTAAAGCAGTTATAGAGGAACTCAGATAGTGACCAAAGTAAATTGTGAGCCAAATGGACTCTCCTGAACTCCCACAAGATCTCTGCTTCTCTCCTACAAGCATGAAAAACATTTTTCCCCCAATGCCACATAAAGCTTTACATCTTCTAAATTGTCCAATTTTGAGGTAGCCGAGTGCAAAAAGCTCATAAGATCTAGTGTGTGTGAAGCAGTCGGTGTCATTTTCCATGAGCGTCTGGATAAGTCTGGTGAACCACACACACACTTAACTCATGATGAGTGAAATACAGTAGCAGGGCCTGTCATTTTTGCTCCAACACATACACACACGGTAAAATGAGAGAAGAAGAGATCACACACCACATTCACAGGTCAGTTTCCCTTTGTCTCTCTCAAACAATTCGAGGGAAATTTAATTTTGCATTTTTAGATTTATTTACATATTTTAGTTTCCTTTATTATGCAGACACTACGGTTCAAATGTTTGGGGTCAATCTTTTTTTTTTTTTTTCAATCTCAAGGATGAATTAAGTTGATCAAAAGTGACAGCAAAGACAAGGATTCATATTTCAAATAAATGCTGTTCTTTTGAACTTTCTATTCATCCAAGAATGATGAAAAAAATGTATCATGTTTCCACAAAAATACGCAAATGTCATTGGGAAACAGTCAAGCCAAAACGGTTTTCAACATTGAAAATAAATGTGTCATGAGCAGCAAATTGTCATATCATAGAATGATTTCTGAAGGATCATGTGACACTGAAGACTGGAGTAATGATGCTGAAAATTCAGCTTTGGTCACTGGAATAAATTACAGTTTATAATATATTCACATAGAATACAATTATTTTAAATTGTAATATTTAACAATTTTTTTTTATAAAATACATTTGTGTATGTGTGTATACACAAAATTACACACACACACATACTAAAAATGTGGTATATATACACCTTAGTCATTTAATTTTGTACTACTGAAAAATGTAACTTTAATTCTAATGTAAATTCATTAACATTTGAGCAATGAATACAGTTAATTAAATGTAAAAATGTATGGCATTTAATCCATATTAATGAAACAGTGGAAGCTATGACCCTTATGTCAACAGCACAATATTTATAGTAACCCATGATAAAACCCTTCATGAAAGACTCATTTACCTTCTTCTGGAGTTCCTGTATGAAGCTCTCAGTCCACACGTGTGTACGGCACATAAAAGGCAGCACTCAGTCACTGAGCTCAAGCTACCGTACACACACACACACACACACACACACACACACACAATCACACTGGCCACTCCCCCTTCTTCCTGACCACTCCCACTCTCTTCCTCCTCACATCCCACCCTTCCTGGTTAACTCAAGTCTCTTGCTTCTCATTATATTGCAGGTCAACAGATAAACTGCAGACGTGGACCCCTCAGTTTCAAACTTTGCACCTTAAAGTGACATAAAAACAGTCTTAAACTGCCAAATCATATAATCATATGTATTTAGGGAATCTATTTTTTCTAATTATTTTTTTGATTAGAACAAATTCATTTTTAGGGCTTTATAAATAGTCTACATCTAGTAATAATTTCATATTATTCAATGAGTTCATATACTGTCCGTGTATGTTCATATTCATATACTTCATATACTATATCAAAATTGAAACTCAAAGTCAAAACCAGCCTCCACACTGGAGTCCCATGATTCCCAAAGCCAGTCTTTGTACACAGGAAAAGATGTCAAACTGAGATATAACAAAACGAAGCAAACAAAACATGAAAGCACAAACGCACAGACCTCATGTCACAGAAGGAAAACGTTCAAAAGGAGAATTCTGCTGGTAAACACGAGGGAATCACTCAGACAACACACAGGAAAAACATTCATACTCTGGGACTTAAGTGAAATACTGTATACAAAGCAGATGTAAATATCAAGAATGAACAAGAGGGCCCATTCTTTCCCTTTTTGAACATATTGTATCTGTCATTTGTGGCGCAATATATGAAAAGTATTAAATCAAAGCTACAGTTTTAAAATATTTATGTTAAAACACTATTTCCTTGCTTACTTAAAGCTAGTGTTTATCTACAGAAGACTTAGGGGTCGTGCAAAAGATGCAACATGTGAATGCTCAAGTTCGTTATTTTAAAGGGGTCCTATTATGCTCCTTTTTACAAGATGTAAAATAAGTCTCTGATGTCCCCAGAGTGTGTATGTGAAGGTTTAGCTCAAAACACCCCACATATAATTTACAGCATGTCACTTTTTGAGGGTGAACAAAAATGTGCCGTTTTGTGTGCGCCCCTTTATATGCAAATGAGCTGCTGTTCCCGGCCCCCTTTCAAGAAGAGGGCGGAGCTTCAAGAGCTCATGTTGGCAGTTCCGATTACCTCACGCAGACACACACTAAAACTGTCAGAAACTGTTCAGCCTTTTATGTTCAAACCGGAGACAGTCAATGATGGAGAGACTCGAGAAGAAGTGACAACATGTAGAATGAGACATTTCTGAATGGTTAGTTGATGAATTTATGTAGCTGATGTGGAGTTAACAATCTTCAAGGCACTTATTAGCATCAGGGCCTGAAATTTACTTTTTTTGACCACCAGCCACTGTGGCAGGTGGATTTAAAGCAGTTACTTTTTAACAGCCACTTTTCTTTTTTTGCCTCACAGGGCTCGACATTAAGCCTGTTCACATCCTTGTCCTGAATTTGTGTGTGTGTGTGTGTTGTAAATAATTTATTCTGAAGAAATATTCTCAACAGATCAATCTTATTTGACATATTTAAATCTGCATATCTTTGATATTTTTACCTTTTATAAAGGGCATTTTTTTTCCATAATCTTATTAAATATAGGCTATGCTTCAGCTTTCAGTTTATATTCTTAAATTTGATCTATAAATTAAATTAGAATAATAAGACACTATAGGGCTGTTACCAATCAAATTAAATAATTTACACTGAAAAATTACAACTGCATTAAAAAAATGTTATGAGATTGCTTTAAATATTTTGAATATATACAATTAACTAAGAAATGTTGGAAAGAATGTTTAAACATGAAACTTAACAGCCAGTAGGTGGCGGTAGGTTTTAATGAGCGAGTCATTGAGTCGATTCGTTCAAACGGCTGATTCATTTAAGAATGAGGCAGTCGTTTATGGTTAGGTCATTGAATCTTTGATACAAACGATTCATTCAAACGCTGAATCATTCAGTAACACACTGATGCTGTGAGATGCGTTATGGTTCTGCTGTGGTCTTTGTTTGGAATGATTTTCGCTGCTGAAATCGAACAAAAACACTCAATAGTGCATCTAAAATGTAAGTGACTTAATGTTAATTAATTGATTTCTCCGCGAGAGGCTGTGCGATCAACAGCGCAACATTGTTACAGTCAGTTTATTATACATTACAATAGGCTAAATATTATTATCCACTATGGATCGCCACTTACACTAAATTAATGCAGAATCATTCTTGCATTTTGGTGATTCCCTAGTTGTTTTTTGTTATTGACGTTTTAAACTGTCTAGTAGGGCTGCTCGATTATGGAAAAAATCATAATCACGATTATTTTGGTCAATATTGAAATCACGATTATGTAACACGATTATTTCACATGACTTTGGGAATGTGTTGTATTTATTAAAAATACACCTTTCAACAATTCAATTGAAATTGTAACATTTGTTGTACTTTTTGAACTATTAAAATAAATAATATAACATATATTCAAATCAAAGTATAAAAGTATTCACGTAAAAATGATAACCACAAATAAATAAGATCAACAATATGGTTCGGCTATGCTTTTCATGTACGTCTAACATTAGTTTTCAGGTACAGAAATGTATCAAATGTAAAATAACATTGCATATTTGAGTGCATAAATTAAAGATTAATCCTATTAAACTTACAAAAGCTATTCAATCAAGAGCGGTGAGTGATGTCCTTGTCTTTTGTTGTTTGACATTAAACAGACAGCAGTAAAGGCTACTGCCCCTTTAAGACCTCGCGTCTTCTTTATCGACTGTATAAAGTTCACTTAAGGCATATACAGACTATGTCTGCTAAGATACTCATCAAGATGGACATGTTGACATACGTTTTGTGTGAGTTTGTCCGTTTAAGAGCAAGACTTGAAAGAGAACTCAATATTTGCGCGCTGAGAGACGTGTGCGCGCTCTCGGATGACACAGAGACACATTTTCTCACAGCGCGCGCGGCTTCTCATTCTAAACCTAAACCCTAAAGCACTAAACCCGGGTGATGACGGTGAAAACGACTGGTCATATTCGAAAATATGGCAGCACTCGCAATCTCGCATGCATTGAACAAAGTTTACAAAGAGAGAATTATTTGAAAAATATGAAGGAAAAAAAGGACGTTTACACGGCAACCCTGCTCTCGTCAGTTTTTGTTTCTTTATTAGATTGTCATAGGTCACTCTGTTTAATTTTCAAGTGGTTAAACAAATTCGTGGTGTTGCCTTGCGTTGCAGCCACTACCATGTAGAAAATCTTAGCATGTTTCTGCTCGTCGTCTGATTCCTCGAAGCCAAACTGTTCCCAGACAACGGAGTTGGTTTTGCCTTTTTTGCTCACCAAACGCTGCTGTAACTGCCCTCCTTCTGCCATCTTTACTCGCGCCGAGTTTTTAAATTCCAGCGGATGATATGCACACGAGACTCACGACCTGAGATAGATTTGTGGGTTCGAGAGGGGCGGATGTGCGCGTGCGCGTTTCATTCAGAACGCAAGACAAAATAATCGTTTTTTCTCGATTGTACTATTTTGGTGATCGTTGGGAGGCAAAATCGAAATCGAAATCGAAATTCGATTAATTGCACAGCCCTACTGTCTAGTAAAATTCTCTTTCACTTGCCCCTTCAAAAAATCCACTAGTCCCACAAACATTGTTCTTTAACTTGTAAGAATACACATTTAAAGGGTTAGTTCACCCAAAAATGAAAATGATGTCATTAATTACTTACCCTCATGTCGTTCGACACCCGTCAGGCCTCCGTTCATCTTCGGAACACAAATAAAGATATTTTAGTTGAAATCTGATGGCTCTGAAAGGCCTCCATTGGCACAATGCACGGTTCACTCTCAAGACCCATAAAAGGTACTAAAGACGTCGTAACAAAGTCCATCGTTACAGTGGTTCTACAATAACTTTATAAAGTGACGAGAATAGTTTTTGTGCGCAAAAAAACCCCTAAATAACGACTTGTATCATGATGACCGATTTCAAAACAAGGCATCATGAAGCTTCGAAGCGTTATGAATCAGTGAGTCGATTCAGCGGTTTGAATCGCCAAAGTCACGTAATTGCAGCAGTTTGGCGGTTTGACACACGATCCGAATCATGATTCGACTCACTGATTCATAACGCTTCGAAGCTTCATGGTGCCATGTTTTGAAATCGGTCATCATGATATAAGTCGTTATTTAGGGTTTTTTTGCGCACAAAAACTATTCTCGTCACTTTATAAAGTTATTGTAGAACCACTGTAGAGAGATGGACTTTGTAACAACGTCTTTAGTACCTTTTATGGGTCTTGAGAGTGAACCGTGCATTGTGCCAATGGAGGCCTTTCTGAGCGATCGGATTTCAACTAAAATATCTTCATTTGTGTTCCGAAGATGAACGGAGGTCTTACGGGTGTCGAACGACATGAGGGTAAGTAATTAATGACAGAATTTTCATTTTTGGGTGAACTAACCCTATAAGTGCTGTCAAGTTATGTCCCATCTCACCAACAGTTTAATACTCGCACATCCAAACGTCGAGAAGGGCCTCATCTTCTTTCTGATCGTATAAACTTTCCGAAACAGCAGTCACATCCTCTCAAACTGCCCAATGAATCACTCAATTCTCATTGGCTACCTGCCAATGTGGCAGTTAGATTGACAGTGTTACCCGCCAATTGCAAAATTCACCCGCATTTGGTGGGTGGTCAGGTGTTAATTTCAGGCCCTGATTAGCATATTCTGTCATGATAATCTATAAATCGCTGGTGTGGGAACTGTTGTAAGATGCACAGAGCCAGAGAATATCTGCTGCATGAAGAGAGAACAGGTGTAGTTTAGTTTAATTACGGGTATAACTCATTTTGTCATCATGCTTTTATGGCATGTGTGTTCGTACTGTATTGCAATAAATGTGAAAGAAGGATGCGACAGCTTGAGCGACTCCCAAATCTACTACAACAACTCTTCCTCTTCTCAACATGGCCTTTGTTGCGTGTTCCCGGGGCCGGGGTTTATGTACATTTTAGGGTTAGGGATGTCACTAACTCTTGAATACGCTCATAGTCCCTACCAGCCGTTTGTTGTAGCTCTTAAAAAGAGATTTCTCTGAAAGAAAATATCTCCCTTTGCTTTGAACTTTGAGTGCCGTATCTTTGCAGATGTTGCTTATGCTCAAACAGCAACATTACACACTAACTTAAAGCGAAATCATAATTAACCACCTATTTCCAGGTGCGTCTACGCCACAACGAGATAAAAAAAAAAAACATGTGACAAGAACATAAAGACTAATTTTGAGTAAAAAGAATCTTGCAAACAGCATATTATGTGCACTAACCAACACTTTGTGTGTTGCCTTTGTCCTGAGCATCAACTGAAAGAAGATGGGTGGGAAGTTTTGCATTAAATTTCAAATGTTGATGGCAAACTCACTGTTACATGTCCTCTGTGACACGAAAATAACCTGTGCCATATTACCATAGGAGACTTTATTCCCTCATTGAAAAGCTGCTTATGAAGATGTGATACCCAATAAGTGAAGATATGATCACACTGGATCTCCTTATATCTTTCTTTCCCGTTGCTGAAAACACATCACATTTGGTTACCTGTTAGTTTCAGTAAACGTACTAGGCGTTCAGTTGGATGTGGGTAATATTACAAACAATTATAAACGGATACACAGGTAAGGGTGCTGATGTTTACTCTAAAGTCTCGCTGAGATACTGCCTGGGAAAGAGCAATGGAAAGAGAGGAGTAACTTGAGGATAAGGAAATGAAATAAACAAATTTGACATGGAGGAGTGGAGAGGGACAAGGGTAGATTAAGGTGAAAGAAGCAGCACATTTTTAACATTCCCCACATTTCAGTCGGCGGAGAGATCTGATTTAACACATTAAAGTCACTGGAGGACAAAGGTGTGTGTGTGTCATATGGGAAGTTGGAATGAAAAGAAAGTGAAAGCAAAAAAAGTAGAATAAAGTAAGAGGATAGAAGGTTGCTAAAATATTCAGTACACCTATTTGCATATTCAGAAAAACTTTTTGCAAATGTTCTTTTAACATACTTTTCAACAAATTCATACATTTTAGGTGTTATATTTTGTTGTAAATAAGGGAGTAACAACAAAATTGCATTTAGCGACCAGAAAAATCTTCATTATTTAATCAACTAATGTTTCTAGAGCCAAAACCACATTTTAGAAACTGTTTGAAATGTTCAAAAAACACATTCTTTTTCCCATATTCTCCATTGTTGCTGCTCCTTTCTTCCCAGGCTGCGTTCCACTACACTTTTTTTAGACATGCACTTGCGAACTTCCCCTCGAGGGAATGCCCGCCACCCTTGCAGCCCTCCACTTCCTGAAGTGGACGAGGGAAGTTTATAAAGACAGACCCTCGTCTCCTCGATTTTGACAGAGGGAGCGAGTCTACTCTTCAAGTACACTTCAAGCAACTCTATATCCCACAATGCAACTTAATTGTGACTTCACAGCAGATCACGCTTAACTGAAGTGTATGATATATTAATTATTTTGAGAATTAAAATCACAAGTGTATAATATTTTAATTATGTTGAGATTTAAATCGCATAATACTTGTAGCTACCTTATGTTTACAGTCAAAGTGTATACTATTGAATTTTTTTTTTTCGTTTGTGTAATTTTATTGTTCTCCAACAGCTCACATACCTATGATTTTATATATTTTCTACAACAACTTATATGCATATAGAATGGTGCATAAAACAAATTCATAATTAAAAAAAGGGTTCAAATAATAAATCAACTCAAGTGATCAACGCTTAGTGCGTTGCGTTTAAATCTTATGCATGAGTTCCGCCAGTAGTGTGCACTCCTGCAACGCAAGCAATGGACCCCGCAAAACGCCAGGCGTAAAAGCGTAATTTTTATGCTGTGTTCACACCAAACGCGAATAGAGTGTTAAAATTGCGTCTACCGCATCTAGTTAGACGCTTGAACATTTTGAATCCATTTGCGCATCCACAGCGAATTGGACACGCCTATAAATTGAGCGTTCAAGGCGCTCCAGGAGAAATGTCATAAAACACCACTCTGCCTCTTTTCATTTTCATTAAAAATCTATATTAAACATTAATAGCCACACAAATGTGGTCCAGGATTTGGCAGACAACAAATTGTTGATTCATGACACCAAAGATCGCCCGTTAGATCCACACAAGACAAACCACTACAGGACATCCGAGCCAGCGGCACAAAAACACAAGATAATTTTTTTAAATAGGCGCTCTCTTTATAAATAAACCACAGATTTGAGCTTTGAACAACTACATTCTCACCTGAAAAAGTCATAAAACTACATTTTGTAACACAATAGTAGTATTTTTAAATTATGCAGGGTTTCTCATCATGGCACTTTACCACATGACAGCAGCGAGCAGGCTCCTCATTGGTTAACGCGGCGCGAATTGATGCCAAAGTTCAGATTTTTCAACCTTGGGCGTCAGACACGAATTCGCTTCAAACGCGTGAATGCACAAAAAGCACCACTCGCGCATAATGCGCATATCGCGCAAGACGCTCAAATGAGGCAGAATCGCGTCCATCGCGCCTTGCGAAACGCGTCTAACGCACCGCAGAAACCTCCAGACGCGCGTCAACGGGCCTTTCCATTGACTTAACATGGAAATCACTCGCGCCAGACGCTCTATTCGCGTTCGGTTTGAACGCAGCATTAAAAAAAACGCCTCGGGTTCGTTTTTTTATTTTGACGCGGTGCGTTAAACACTGGCCGACCAATGATATCAGCGCTTTTGTTCACGTGCCTGAAGTTACAGTAAAACACGACTTGGCACCTTGTGTACCGGGAACCATCTAATAAATTTGTACGTTCACTCGGCGCATCGACAGTGACAATCGCTTGGGTGTGAACACTCAAGACGCGCCGAAAAACGCTGGTGTTAAGGGCGCGCGACATTCGTCCCGGTGTGTTTAGGCCTTCAGGGAGTTCAGAAACACTGATATAGGTAGAGAAGAACTCCCTTTGTAACTTTACAGATATTTTTCATGTTCAATGTTGCTCAAACAGCAACATTAGACACTAAAGAGAGTTGAACATGTAAAAAAGCTTAACAGGTCCTCTTTAAACAAACTTATAATACAAGTGTATTTATCTGAGCCTATAAAGATGTCAATAAAGATGCTTTGTCCACTACCTAAACATAAATCACATTTGCACAGTGATATGCCATTATATTCATTACATAATTTTCCATATATGTACTTAGATTTTAGTGCAAATTATTAGAAAAACAGAAAACTTTAGTTTAGCGTCCAATTCTCACTAGTTGTTTATTAGCATGCATATAACTAGGATATTGGCTCACTTATAAAGCACATATTAATGCCTTATTCTGCATGATCATTTTCAACATCCCTTAATCCTACCCAACACGTAAATGTAACAACTACCTTACTAACTATTAATAAGCAGTAATTAGGAGTTAATTGAGGCAAAAGTCGTAAATAATAGTGAGAATTGAACCCTAATCTAAAGTGTGACTGAAAAATTATATAAAATCCTAACCCTGACCCTATTTCCCACTTAAATTGAATTCATGAACTTTTGAAAATGCTAAAACAATCTCCAGTTGAGCGTCTACAGATTTATCTCCCCTCATTCCACATTAATCCACAAACTTCAGCCTAGTTATCCCTGAGATTTGTAGCTTCTGATATTCACCACGCCACATTTACTCACCTGTAGGTCAAAGCTGCTTTGAGGATTTTGTCGTCGCTCTGTTCTTTGGCCAGCGGTCTGAACCTTCTCTAATGCTCCTATGAATGAGAACGGGGGGGAATGTAAACACACACAGACGTATAGAGATATTTTCCCAGCCCTTTAGATGCAATCTCACCTCGTATCTCCTCATCTCTCAGCCGGCGAATGGCTGCACGAATGAGTTTTCTCTCTTCATATTCACTGGTGCTTCGCAACTTGAAAGAAGGAAAGAAAAGAAAATAGAGGGCAAGACACAAAAACAGTAGTTAGGTTGACATGACTGATACTTAGACCCACACAGAATGTGCATTGTGCACCCACAGAATTCCCCAGAAAGAAAATCTTGGTATATTTCCACAGAATTCAAACAATTCAACGCAAATGGTATCATGCAGATTCCTCAATATAACTTTTTGAAGTGCAGTACTCTCATCTCTGTTTACCATATTTAAATAATTTTGCATATTTTTTTACTGCAAAGAACTGGGCAGGAACACTACATCAATTCCATGTGCAACTGCTAATAACATTGTAATAAAATATCCCATTATAATCAGTGAAGCTGTCTACACTGGAAGTACCCACAACTTCTACACTAAAAGTGCCCAGAGTACTTTTGATCGAAAGTAGGGATGCACGATATATTGGCCTCCATATCGGTATCTGGCGATATATAACATTTTTTATGTTACTTCAGATGTGCACTGTCCGACATGATGGCTTTGAATTGCTCGAAATATGATTGAAATCACTTCAAAACGGAAATTATGGTTCAAAATGTGCAGCGCAAGTCTGTCATATAGACTACATAAAATTATAATAAAAACATTATAATTGTGCGCTTGGGACGTGGCTTTTAATGTTGACACTTTTGTTTTTGTAATCAGGCGCTCAAAAATTACGTATATGAAAATTTGGATTTAGATTTATCTGCCAATATATCGGTTATCGACTCTCAAATATAAAGAATTATCGGTTATCGGTATTGGCCAAAATGTTCAAATCGGTTCATCCCTAATCAAAAGTCACATTAAGGACATCTATAATGTTACAAAATATTTCTATTTCAAATAAATGCTATTCTATTGACCTTTATATCAGGGTTCCTACACATTTTCCATTTCAAAATTCCATACTTTTCCAGACTCAAATTTCAAAACCTCCCTGTAGATTTTCAGACCATATTTAACATAAATGGTTCATACTAGGGATGCACTATATATTTATATCTGCCACCATATCGGTATCTGGCTGCCGATATAATTAATTATATTCTAATTCTTAATGTTATTGTTATCGACCCCATAAGAAAATTTGGCCGATATATTGAAGTTACTGAGGCACATCAGATGTGCACTGTTCAACATGATGGCTTGAATTGCTTGAAATATGATTGAAACCACTTCAAAAAAGGAAAACATGCAAGTCTGTCATATAGACTACATAAAATTATAATAAAACATTATATTTGTGTGCTTGGGACATGGCTTTTAATTTTGAGACTTTTGTTTTTGTAAATAGGCTCTCAAAAATTATATAACATTTTGGATTTAGATTTATTGGCCTATATATATTAAGAATTATCGGTTATCTGTATCGGCACATCCCTAGTTCATACAGCATTATATTTGGTATAAAGTAGTCATCTGTAAATATTTATTTTCTCAGGGGGGTTTTCATTGCTTTTCTCGAATTAACAACATACAGAGCCCCTAAAATAAAATAAAAAAACAAGACTTTTGCATGCACACAAGAAACTTTTCCGTGCCCTTGAGAAACTATTCACATGTGCACTGAAATGTGTTCCCTTTGTGTGTAACTGCCATCTTACTATGAAGAAAACAGAAGCATGGATGCACATGAATTTGCCAGGTTCTTGGGTCTATAAAAAAGACTGGTACTATTAAAAAAAAAAAGTGTTCAAAATGTGGCTTTTGTTAGGGCAGTACATCATATTTAAAGTCTTAGGTCTGCTTTAATACATACTCTGTGGCAACCAAGAATCCAACTCTCAAAATGGGCTGATGGTGCAATAGGTGGCTCAGTGTGTATTGTCCTATATGCTAAGTTTAATGGTTTCTCATGCTCACACAAAAGTCTGTATGGTCTATTATAGAAAACTAAATAGGGGCAATAGTCTGGAATGAAACAGCATTCAGAATTTATACTTTAGTCAATTCATTGCTTTCATCAGGAACAATACACCTTTTATACATAGAAACAATAAAACTTGAATGTAGAACAATGAGACTTCATTTGGAACGGGCTCATTGCAGCCTTTTGTTTTACACTAACAAAGAACTTCAAGTAAAACATTCCATGCAGGGCAAAAACACTTATCAATCATCTCCAGAAAACAACACAATCTCACTGAAGGAAATGTTGACAGGAACAACACAAGAGCATCATCAACAAACATCTTTACACATGGCCTTACCAGTCCAGTAAGTTCTTCAATGTCATGTATAGCCTGAATCTTCCCTGATAGCATGTCTAAGGAAGCGGTCAAATCAGGACTGCAAATACAAGCAAACAAGATCATGATAAATGCAATGGTTCATGCTGTGCAAAACTTTTCATTGCATTTTATACAAAAGATTTGAGCATTTGCAAATTTCGCATTTCAGATTATATTTCAATAAATAAAGCTTCATACCAGCACTGGTTTTCTTTATCCTCATGTCCGTGCTGGTGGGCACGTCTGAACCGCTTACTGGTTAGCGCGGCCTCCATTTCTTCAATCTCACAGCGCCGCAGCTCCCGAATTGCTGTCCGGATCAGACGCCGCTCGTCTATATCGATAGTTTTATCAAGCTGGAGAAACAGAGAGCAAGCAAAGTTAAAGTATGTAAAAGACTATTTTGGGGACGCAGTCAGTGGGGTAAGCTGCGCCACTTTTCACTTTACATTATCCTCTAGGCACAGGGATCCAAGATAAAAAACTAATTATACATCAAGATATGCATGCTATAATTTGAACACTCGTTGAATTATGGAAATACTTCATTTATTTGTGTAAGTAGCTCATTTATGTTTATATTATTCCAGTTGTCTTCGATTTAATGAAATGTATTTAATGCATTGATTCTTCTTTTTCGGTCTCATTTTTGCAGCACATTTTCTTATATTCATGCATTTACAAGCCAGAAAAGGGATAAATACTAAGAATATTTTAAAAGTAAATAAATTTGAATTAATTTTACTATTCATTACACATATACATATTATAATATGAGGAGCTCTTTTCCAAAACGCTATAAATCCATTTCAATAGTTTTCAGGAAAATAGTTTTTTTTACCTAGACCCACACATTTTGTGAATATTCAATTTATCCTGTTAAAATGTTGTTTTGGCTCAGTCTGAACATGCTGAACAATGATTATTAAATCAAACAACAATATTGTTGATGATAAATTCAAAGTTAATTAATTTTTTTTTTCAAAACGCTATAAATCCATTCATTATTTTTCAAAACGCTATAAATCCATCAATTTTTTTTATTTATTTATGGTTTGTCTTTTTTTTTTTTTTTTAAACAACAACAAGAGAACATGCAACATATAATCAGGGACTCATAAATTAATATAAATTATTGATAATAATGATAACAATATTCAATAAGTTATTTAGTAATACATATTCAATATAAATATAAAACATATATTATACATCTAAATATAAAACATATAATACACATAAAAATACAGTCATTTTTAGTAAAGTGTAAAACCTGTAACAAATAGGACCAACTTGTCCACTACATATGCATCGGAAAAAAAAACGAATTATTATATTCAATATTCAACAATGCATTTAATAGTGCATACAGTAAAGTGTCTAACCTGTAAAACAGTAGGACCATTGTCTGCTATACATTTTTTTAAATCACATAGTGTGTGTGTGTGTATGAGATGTGCTTTGAGTGTGTGAGAGGACAGAGTGAGTGTGTATGCGTGTGTGTGTGAGAGTGAGCGTGAGTGAATGCGAGTGTGTGTGTGTAAGTGAGTGAGTGTATGCGTGTGTGCTTGTGAGTGCATGTGTGTGTGTGTGTGAGTGAATGCGTGTGTGTGTGTGTGTGTGTGTGTGTGTGTGTGTGTGTGTGTGTGTGTGTGTGTGCGCGAGCTCGTGTGAGTGAATGCGAGTGTGTATGCGTGCAAATGCTAGCGTGCTTATGGTCCTGGACTTTCGGACGCTTTCTTGTCACTTGCGTGATGTCCATGAGATGAAGTATGGCGTGATCCTGGTCAACCTTGTTTGGTTTTTCATAAAAATAATTTAAATGTATCCTCAAATCGTCCGGCGACAGCCTCTCGGCCTGACAGAAACCTTTGGCAGCAGCTTTGTGTTGACATCCCACTGTTGTTATCAACGCGCTACCTGAGTGACAAAACTTCTTTTTTTGTTGTTTTTTGTGATTTTCTTTGTCCAGTCGGCGTTTTCTACCCCCAGGTGTAGGTCACACTTGCTCATCAAGGCCATCAAAAGTGTTATCAGAGTTTAAAGCACTCATTTTTATGAATGAATGAACGTAAACAAACAGCTGTTCAGAGTGCCGCCCTGTTGGATTACGTAGTACGTTCATCGAATTCTGATTCGTCGAGAGGATATATCGTGTTTAGGCTAAAAATAGGTTCGGCGTTTATCGCGTTTTGGAAAAGAGCTCTTCATATGTATATGTGTAGTAACATGAATAGTAAAATGAATCATTCAAATGATATATCTTTTGATTATATTTATGCATTTAATAATTAATGACTAAAACGTCTTATGGTAATTGGAAAACATGTTTGATGTATAGTTTTAGGGAAATTTGTTTTGACAAAATTAATTAATACCTGCCTTGTATTTACTTTGCAAAAAAATGTATCACACATTTTTAGTTTGTCCTTCAAAATATATATTCTTATGACAAGCATTGTGCACAGTGGCCTAGATTAAGAGGGTGACACATTTACCCAGCGACCCATCTTACCCCACTCTCTTTAATTGAGACCATGACCTGGAATGTCCAGATGAAGACACAAAAGCAGGTCATCTGTACAGCAGGTGAATAATAAGGGCTCTATATTCACTCTAGAGCATTGGCATGCAATCTGTGTAATCTGTGAATGCTCTACATAACAGAGCCATATTTGCAGAATAAAATGTTGGAAACATGCATGCAGCCGTTCTCAAATTATTCCATTGCCAATCGTCAATCTGTTACAGAGGGATTCAGCACATGCACAGTTAGCTTTTCATGTGCTAGAAAATCTATACCCAAATTAGAGATGTCACAGTGAGGAAGTTTTCACACTGGTATATAAACTTGTGTTAAAGGTCCCATGGCATGGCATTTTTCTATTATTTTATAGTGTTTCCTGAGGTGTACTTATATTGTTAGTATGATTTTTACATCATAAAATGTCATAATTTAGAAATAAAAGGCATTTTTTCTATACTGCTGTTTGCCCTGTGGCTGACTGCCCTGCTTCAAGAGGCGTGTCTGCTGTGAGACTTCAGGAAAAACGCCCACTGTTGTGATTGGCTGACATCTTTGCATTTTAAATGAGCGGAGGGGGCGTGGTTTAACGAGGCACGAGCAGGCACGAGTCTGCCAGAGACAGATGGACCTGTGTTCACTTCACATCAGTTCTCTCAGCATGCCTCAGTTCAGGGTGAACTGTTGTAGTTACTAGAATATACTTCAGGTTATTAGTTTATTTCTAGTCAGAGGGGCTGTCACTCATGTCAG
The DNA here is from genome assembly GCF_949357685.1 of Gobio gobio. NCBI lineage: Eukaryota > Metazoa > Chordata > Actinopteri > Cypriniformes > Gobionidae > Gobio > Gobio gobio. Next base: position 5,348,200 of record NC_137100.1, on the reverse strand, counting down.
AAAGTTAGTAAATTATGGATCAGCGCTGACTCGAGACGCGAACCGTTTAGAACGATTCAGTCCGATTTGGTGAACTGGTTCGGTTCACTAAAAAGAACCGATTCAAAAGAATGATTCGTTCGCGAACAGGACATCACGGAGACGGAGCGATTGCTAACAAAGTTATTTATAGTAACTACTGAGTTATGAGAGCGTTGTCTGTCAGCGCGAGTTTATTGTGTTTGTATCTGAGAGTTCTGAATAAACACGAGTCCCAGTCACACCGAGTCCGTCTTCATCATTATTCTACCAACTTTGTAACACATGCAATGTACCATTACAGCGAGATGAACGAGTTAGTAAGTTTGATTAAAGCATTATTTCTAGATATGTTCCAATCATATGAATAGCGTCAGTGATGCGCATTGAGTAACTTACACAGCGCAAACAAAGACACAACAGCAGTAATCGAATGTAATCCAGTTTATTGTGGGGAAAACTGGCTAGCCTAGCCCAGATACCCTCACGCTTACCCCCCTTCTGCTTAATCTCACGCCGCGTTTGGTGCCTCCGCTGTGGGCCAGATGCAGTACTGGGGGTCGGGGATGTTGAAGGCCGAGCTTCGGCGTGTGTGAGGTTTATCTCTAAAGATGTTTCTGCTGATGTTAAACAGAAAAGACTGTATGCACATTTTAGAACAGATAGACGCGACGAGGACGTACAAAACACTGACTCACAAGATAGAAAACACGAAAACACCGTTCTGTCGGGAGAGAGAGAAGCCGCAGCGTGTGCACGAATAATAAATAATTAGCTACACATCAGAAATCAATGATCACAGATCAGAAGGAACTGAAGAAAGACTTCTGTTTTCATTTGTACATCCAAACACTGAGAAACTGCCAGTTCACTCGTTCACAAGTAACGTTAATGATCTCGAGTGTTTGCATGGGCGTGCCAGATTCTCTGGGCGGGGGAAAGGGAGGAAACCGTTCCTGCTTGGACGTCAAACCAGGAGGCTTCAGGATTGGCTAGTCTGGCCTGTCATTTTCTCAAAGGCAGAGAGAGACAGCCAGAACTCGGGTTTACACCGATCAACATTTCTATCCACTTGGGGACAATATTCAGGCTAGGGGAACTCATATTAATGTTGAAATACCTCATAAAATGAAAATTTCATGCCATGGGACCTTTAAAGGAACACTCCACTATTTTTAAAAATAGCCTAACTTCCACCAACATGACAACCTGCTTGCACAGAGAGTGTGCTGGGGACTATTTTCAGGCGCTGTGTAACATCATTGCGCCGCTGCACTCATGTTACGGCAGCAAAGCTCCTTGATTATTACGCAGGAATGAGAGTATAGTTCCTAGCCATATCGGCCTAGAAAATCACAACTTTTCACTTTCCGTCGGTCTTAGTACATGATGTAACTACAGAAGAGTCGAGTTTTAAATAGGAAAATATTGAAAGTCTTTGGTCATTTTTTTGAGCGAGATGCTAACGGTCTAATCAGATTCAATGATCTATGCTAAGCTATGCTAAAAGTGCTACTGCCAGATACAGAGATCGGCTGAATGGATTCAAAAACGGTAAAACTCAAGTGTTTAACTCTAGGGGAGTTGGAAAATGAGCATATTTTTAAAAATAGTGGCGTGTTCCTTTAACACTGGGTTGGACATCTTGAATGCTCGCTTGATTTTCACTTTTGCTTTTAAGTTCAGTTCGGTAAGGATACATGTACCATTGCAGCCTTTAGATGCTACTATAATTGACATGCGCTTTGCAGTATTAACGTTAAAGATTAACTAATTAAATGATTGTTAATTTGAATGAAAATTGACATCTGTCTGCGTGTGGTTAGGATGTTACTGTATACCCGGGTTTAAAATAAAAAAAGAGCTGTTGGAGGGCATGTGCCTTGGTTTATGGTTTATTATCAGTAGGAAACATGTGTATGGGGTAAATTTACATCCTATGTAATATCAATACGTCCATATATTAAATGTCCTTTGCGAAGAATGACAAGGTTTTTGAGTGATAAATATTTTGTGAACACTTCATAATATAAACAAACAGAACCATATTAATCAAAATTAAATCTACTATTAAAGTTATGCGGTCATATTAAACATTAAACTCTCTACTTTTAATTTTAAGTAGTCATAGACATTAGTTTAGATTGAGATGAGCTAGAATTTAGTAAACTAAAGTAACCCTAAATTCTCATAAGGAGAAAAAACTTAAAAACATAAATTCCATCAATTTTTTCGTTAATGAAAATGCAAGTTCTCCCATTGTGCTCCACAGAAGTAAGTCTTACAGTTTGAAATGTCATGAGGATGTGTGTATTCTATATTCTGTCATTTCACTAGTACATCGATGACAGTTAATAATTATGTCATCAAGTCTGAAAAATAAAACTTGTTTGCATTGATGCCAAAAGACCATCTCTGAACCCAAGTCTGATTTTCTCTATTGGAAAATAGGTTGGTCTAGGAAGGTGCGCCATCATCTTCATTCCTTTCAATATTTTACCAAGTTGGAAGGGAAGGTGGTGACGGCATGGAGAAACAAATGCAAAAGCAGCTGTTTGGCAGTTCAGCAGCAGCGTTCAAATATTCATGATGACACTAGCTTTTGGTATTGCTAAAGCATACGCACTGCAGAGTTATTATACAGAGTATTCCCTGACTGTGAAAACAGATGACAAGGATGAGCGCATTCACATCTGGTATTAAACAGTCCTCAGGTGGTCCGATTACAAGTGAACAGCGGTAGCTACAGGTGCAATCGGGATCCAACATGTCTTGGAGATGACTAGCAAGATCCAGTCACTCAAAGGTATGCATTTGGCCAAAATGCTTGGAGATCACTGGGTTCAGACTACACAATATCAGGCAGATTTGGACACAATCCATTAGACGTAGGGTGTCGTGGTGAATCATAAACGACAATGGGTGTCAGGACGCAAGAATCAATGGTTTTAGCTCATACAGTGGCCTACACTCTCAGAAAAAAAGGTACAGTGGAGGTAAAATTTTTACAAAACGTATAACTGTTCCTTTAAAAAAGGTACACAATTGGTCTTTAGGGTACGATTATACCACCGTTTTCCTCTACTTAGAGCAGGGGTAGGCAGGTTCAGTCCTAGAGAGTCCTGCAGAGTTCGGCTACAACCCTGAAAGACATCTCTAGAAGCTCTTATTGAGAATTAACAGAGGTTTAGATGTTTTATTGAAAATAAACGCCATTATGGTGATCAGTGTTTCAATTAGTAGGCCAGTTTGACTCTTGGCTTTTTATGTGAGTTTGTGGTTTTTGTTACAGTGTTAACAAAACACATAATCTGTTCAAATCAAAACGAGCCAAAAACAAAATCTCCACAATCTGCTTTTGAAAAAATACACCAGAAGTGCACAGGCACTAAAAGCCTGTCAAACAGCGCCTGGTTACTGGTGTTATCTTTTGATTCTTATTGCGCTAATACTATCAAATACACACAAGGTTTACATAAACACAGTTGTTTATGTGTGAAAGTAAACATTTAATGTGTCTGTATTAGACTAACATAGGCGCTTGTCCTTAAAAGGATAGTTCACACAAATTAAAATTCTGTCATTATTTGCTCACTCGAATATTGTTCCAAACCTATATTCATTTCCTTGAAGAATGTGGGTAGCCAAACATTTGCTGGTCCCCATTGACTTCCATAGTAGGAAAAGCATATACTGTGGAGGTCACTGGGAACCAGCAACTGTTTGGCTAACCACATTCTTCAAAATAACTTTTTTAACAGAAGAAAGACACTCATTTGGGTTTAAAACAATTGAGAGAGTAAACGATGACAGAATTGTCATTTTTTGGGGAACTATTCCTTTTAAATGTTAATAAATAGCAAAAGATAAAGAAGAAAAACACTAGCTGCTCTTGACCGAGAACTTTAATACATTAGTTTTAATAAGAATCAATGTATAATTTATAAAGTGAAGTCTATGTAGTGTTTTATTTTTATATTTGTTCATTCCATCTCCATCAATGGTCAGTCAGTAGAAATTGTCAACAGTTTCAGGTACCTTGTCGTTATTTATGGACAAATGACAATAAATAAGTTTTGACGATCACATCACAGACATTCATAGACGCTGCCAACAAAGACTATTTGTCATACGTAAACTCAGGACTCTCTCAGTCAAACCACACATCTTGTTTCTCCTTTACCGTAGTATCATTGAACCCATCCTCCTGTACTATGCCACCTGCTACTTCACCATGTTCTCTCTAACTCAGGGGTGTCCAAACTTTTTTTAAAGGGGGCCGGATTCGATATTGTGGACATAGCCGGGGGCCGGTCCCTTTTCTAGCCTATTATATAAATATATATATATATATATATGACATGTTTTGTTTCTTTGAAACATGACAGATTTTACAAAAGCTTGAGCTGACAGTAGAGTAGCTTGAGATAGGACACAGGAAATGTAGATATTTAACAATATCTGTAAAACTTTCATCAACCAAAAAGTTTTAATGGGTGAAATTTTAATATTATTACAGAGTTAGAACTCTATTCTTATTTAAATTTAATAAGTGCTCTATTTAGATCACCACAGGTAAAACCACACTACAAAACACGCTTTTGTGACTTGGTATTTCTGTCTTTTTTCCAGTCTAAATATCTAAAAATTCTTAAATCAATATGCTTTTACTAGGAAAATTACATATTTTTTATTGATTCCTGGGGGAAAAAATCTAAATGAATTGAGTTATTGCTTGAAACAAACTAAATTATCTGCCAATGGATTAGAAAAATAATCTTCCAAAATCTTCCTTAAAGATTCCAAACAGAAACATAATTTTTCTTACCCCATTGCCAGATATATTTGCTTGTTTTAAACAAAAACTCACTTAAATTTTATTTTATTTTCCAGAAAACAAGAAAAAATATCTAATGTCATTTAACTTATCTCGTAACATCTTGATTTAAGAATTTTTTGATATATTTAGACTAGAAACAAGACAAAAATACTAAATGACAGCATTTTTTGCAGTGCACACAAGGCAAAAAGTAATACATACACATTATGTGTTACTACAGTAAATCCATGATAAATTCGAAATGCGAATTGTTGTTTGAAAAGTATTTTGAATCGGCTCAGCTGATTTGCACACATTATGGTGCGTTCACACCAGACGCGAATGAAGCGAATAAATCGCTTCAAAACGCTAGTTGGACGCTTGAACATTGAGTTTACTCACTTCATTCGCGCGTGAAATTTACTTCATTCACGCGTGATACATATATGTATTATATATTAGTCAACAAAATGGCCGTCAAGACATGCAGTGCACACATAGCAAGAAAATCAATTGAAATCAATTATCAAATGCTGCAATTTTAGTGGAAAAGATTGAGTTTATCAACTAGCCTAAACAGTAGAGTTATGAGTCAAACCTATTTGCCTTCGATTTTGGTGATGGAAATACATGCAAAAGCAGTGAGAGAGAGAGAGAGAGAGAGAGAGAGAGAGAGAGAGAGAGAGAGAGAGAGAGAGAGAGAGAGAGAGAGAGAGAGAGAGAGAGAGAGAGAGAGAGAGAGAGAGAGAGAGAGAGAGAGAGAGAGAGAGAGAGAGAGAGAGAGAGAGAGAGAGATGAGAGAGAGAGAGAGAGAGAGAGAGAGAGAGAGAGAGAGAGAGAGAGAGAGAGAGAGAGAGAGAGAGAGAGAGAGAGAGAGATGTGAATCAGCAGTCCATTCCAGCCACAGCGTGAGTATGCCCATATATGGACACAGACCTCATAACCCCGCCTCTGGACTGTGATGTTGGCTAAATGAGAGCGGTGAAGGGCAAAGAAGGAGAGCTAGATAATGAGAATATTAGTGACACACATTCAGGAAGATGAGCAATGACCTGGAACACTTACTAAGGCAATGAAACCCAACATAAACATTTCCCTATAGATGTCACTTCCTTAAAACATTCCAAAGGAAATTCAAGTTCATTTTGGTTATCCAAACAGTCTTAATAGTGTGTTTTTGGTATTCAGGTAGCCATCAAATGTGGGATTATCTTTTCCAGTGCAAAAAATCTAAGAATATACTTAATGCCCACTTTTACAATAATAGTTCAGCACTATATGAATGACCACACAGGCACATTTTGTTGACGTTTGTGGTACATCTGAGGTAAAAGAAGCTTTTCAAAGTACATTTTTGGAACAGAAGGGCTGTTTCCACATGTAAAACCCTCAACCAAAACAAACTTTAAGTCCTCTTAAAACTTTAGTTATAAACAGTTTGGATAGAGCGGTGTCTATAATTCACTTGACCTAATATAGGTATGAACAAAAGTATTTTTTTTTCCAAAACTGACTAAAAGTTGGGTTATCTAAAGGATTAGATGACTATAGAAGTGACTAATTGCAAGTCTCTATATAAAAACTGATCTGATTGGCGGATTTAAAGGTCATTTTCAGGGTCAGGGAACACAGGACACAAAAATCACCACGTTTACAAAGTACTGGGCTGCAGCAAATTTCTCAAATCATAGCTTTAAAAAATATTGGCTCAAATAAACAGAGTTGCTCCTGTAGAAAAAGACAACAATAAGAAGGGTTAGATAATATATGTAACCTTGGACCACAAAACCAGTCGTGCGTCTCACGGGTATATTTGTGGCAATAGCCAACAATACATTGTATGGGTCAAAATGATCGATTTTTCTTTTATGCCAAAAATCTTTAGGATATTAAGATCATGTTCCATGAAGATATTTTGTAAATTTCCTACCGTACATATAATCAAAAAAGTATTATTAGTAGTAATATGCATTGCTAAGGACTTCATTTGGACAACTTTAAAAGGCGATTTTCTTAATATTTAGATTTTTATTAATATTAAATATTGTCCTATCATAACAAACCATACATCAATGGAAAGCGTAGAGATGATGTATAAATCTCAACTTTTTAAAAATATACCGTACTTATGACTGGTTTTGTGGTCCAGGGTCACATATGACAACTAAAACTTCCCCTAATTTTGAGCAGACTGCTTAGAAATACGTTAAAAAAAATCCTGTTCCTGCAATCTCATTCAAACTTCCTGCATTATCTCATCCAGCACCTGAGCAGTCACAGACAGAAGACGTCAAGTCACATGACAACATGAATCATATAAAGACCAGATGCTCCGTTATCCACAGTCAGGATGTGAAAAAGAAAGATCCTAACTGATCAGAGTGTTCTTTCCAAAAGTCTGTTGGGCAAAACCATTTGATTTTATTAAGTGACAGTGACTTTTGGCGATGTGACGGGGGTTTGTCCACACGCCAAAGTTTAAAGGGCTAGTTCTCCCAAGAATGAAAACTCTGTCATTCATTAATCATCCTTAAAGGAACACTCCACTTTTTTTGAAAACAGGCTCATTTTACAAGTCCCCTAGAGTTAAATAGTTGAGTTTTACCGTTTTTGAATCCATTCAGCCGATCTTTGTATCTGGCGGTAGCACTTTTAGCATAGCTTAGCATACATCATTGATTCTGATCAGTCCATTAGCATCTCATTCAAAAAATGACCAAAGACACTTTCAATATTTTTCATATTTAAAACTTGACTCTTCTAGAGTTACATCGTGTGCTAAGACAAACTGAAAATGAAAAGTTGCGATTTTCTACACCTATAAGGCAAGGAACTATTTTCTCATTCCTGCGTAATAGTCGCGGATCTTCGCGGCCGTACCATGGCTGCAGCAGCGCAATGATATTACGCAGCGTCTGAAAGTAGCCCAGCTAGGTAACTTTCAATGTGACCGGCACTAAGTTCGTGTAGTTGCAGAGAAAGTTTCAGGCTTGCAAATTGTGTTGTGGATTTAGCTGTGTGATTAGCCATGGTTCTGTGTGTTGTAAAGGGCTGTGATAGTAAGTCGAAGGTGTAACTACCACCATGTTTCACAGAATACCAACGAATCATTGCGCCGCTGCAGCCATGGTACGGCCGCGAAGATCCGCGACTATTACGCAGGAAAGAGAAAGAAGTTCATAGCCTTATAGGTGTAGAAAAACACAACTTTTCATTTTCAGTTTGTCTTAGCACACGATGTAACTGTAGAAGTGTCAAGTTTTAAATATGAAAAATATTGAAAGTGTCTTTGGTCATTTTTTGAATGAGATGCTAATGGACTGATCAGAATCAATGATGTATGCTAAGCTATGCTAAAAGTGCTACCGGCAGGTACAAAGATCAGCTGAATGGATTCAAAAACGGTAAAACTCAACTATTTAACTCTAGACCCTGAAAATGACCTTTAAATCCGCCAATCAGATCAGTTTTTATATAGAGACTTGCAATTAGTCACTTATATAGTCATCTAATCCTTTAGATAACACAACTTTTGGTCAGTTTTGAAAAAAAAAAATGTTTTGTTCATACCGACACCCCAAATCAGAAAAAGACTTGTAAACTGAGCCTGTTTTCAAAAAAAGTGGAGTGTTCCTTTAAGTCGTTCCAAATTTTTGTTTAACTTTAAAATAAATTAAGATCTTTTTCATAAAACCTGTCCCTCCACTGAAAGTGTATGCAACCAAAACTTTGGCACTTCCAAAAGTTCATAAAAAACATAAATCTCATCTATACATATTTAGTGGTTTTGTCGCATTATGATGAACAGATTTAATTTAAACTTTTATTGACTTATAAACATTGTTCAATGCACATCCATAGAGCACATAAAAGATGGTAAACATAAGCTCAGCCAAACTTTTTGAAGCATCAGAGTAGGGCTAGGCGGTATGACGATAGACATTTTACACCATGATAACAATATATATGCTATATCGTGTATATTGCGGTATATATATCAACCCTCTACGCACACCTTCGCAATAGAATCGCCATTGGCTAGTACATTTTTTTGTTTAGTCTTTAGTCATTAGAACTAAAACTGTTGGTAACCATGTATGAATGCATATTTGTCATTTAACTGAACTTTGGACTGGTGGTGGTGCTTAAGATATTGTTGGTGTTTCTGTAAAAAAAAATAGATAAAATAATTATTATATTATTAAAAGATAATAATAATACTACTACTAATTCTACTAGTTATTTATTAGCCAATCGCTAATGATGGATATTATTTAATCGCCCAGAGTGAAGATTTCCTCACATATGCGAGTGTTTTACTCGCATTGTAGAGGGTTTTATATGCGCATCACAACACTATTGACACTTCAGAATGATGGAACGCATGAATGAGAATATAAAGAGTGGGACGTGTTTGATGTTAAAAAGAGTTATAAACGCAACATATCCTGAAAAGCAAAAGTGTTATTAAGCACAATAAGCAGTGAAAGAATTGCACAGAAAGCCGCATCTTTCAGCATGCAATCGCAAATTCAGTTCTCTTTCACATCTTATTGTGCTTGAATGGTCGAACACACGCAATTATGTCAAAATGCCCATCGTGTGGAGTATTCATGTAAACATAGTCTGTCTGAAATTCAACAGCTGGGTGTAAACTGGGTGTGTATCAGTATAATCCGTGCGTTTGTTCTTAAAGGCTGATCTGAATATCATTTTTTGAGCTTCGGTAGTAATCAATAGGGGTGTGACGAGACACTTATCTCACAAGATGGTTTAATGTTTAAACTCATCATCTTGTAAAGCATGTCATTTCATGTCATATGAATTATCATATGCAGTAAAAGACAACAAGCACTGTAAAGGTTTTGCCAAAAACTTTCCTGTATGATTGTCTCTTCAGACCTAAGAACTGCACATGAGCTTCTTTTGACCTCCTAACTTCCCACAAATTGATCATAGATATTAAGTGCAAACAATAACCATATACCATAATCAAAGTAGCCTACTCAATATTCAAAGTGAAAATAGAGAACACATTTTTCTTTAAGTATGATACAGAGCTAAGAGATGGTTACAACGAGCTAGCTTTTATATTGGGAGATATTCGCGTGCCTCAGGGAGCCGCTTTCAAACAGCGATATTGAAAATCGCATTTGAATGCGCGTTCCCGTTTATTTTCAATTTCAATTTTGTGTTTATGCGTACTCTATGAATAGGGAGCGGTGGTGCCGAACGCGCATTTTAAAATACAAGTCTGACGCTTCTGCTGCCCAACGAATCCTCTGCCACGGTCCAGTCCACTAACATGAAACACACGCTCAATGCAAGCGCTTCACTAACACGTAACACACACTCATAACCACTGTTGGGGAAAGTTACTTTGAAAAGTAATGCATTACCATATTGCGTTACTCCCTTAAAAAGTAACTAATTGAGTTACTAATGCGTTGCGTTACTTTTTCTCACCTGGGCTGGGCTTGTTTTTCTAAAAACAAAAAATATAAGAGAGCGAGAGAGAGCGCGAGAGAGAGAGAGAGAGAGAGAGAGAGAGAGAGAGAGAGAGAAAGAGAGGAAAACAAACAAGCATGCAAATGGTAATTATCGCGGCCGGAAAAAATAGAGCTCTTTATTAAATTTTTTTTATCATGCGATTAATTTATTTATTGACTATCGCGAAACAGGCCTATAGTCTATTCGTGTCTCAGCCGCGAAGCTGAGCTGATCCTATGTTTGAGCTGCACAGAGCGGCTGAAATGATAGTGTGTCAGTTATTATAATATGGCAAAAGCAATTGTCTAAATTATGTTGCATATTCCTCAAAAGTTCTTGTGATGATATCACTAGTTGACAACATAGTACTATATTTTCGGAAATCATAGGCTATGATATTGCGCAGGTGCACATGATGCATTGCTGTCAGAGCCGACAGACTCGTGTGTCAGACTCATTTCAGTCCAAAATAATCAGGTCAAAAACGATTTAATATACTGCAAATAGCCTACTAGTTTTTGTTTATTTATAATTCATTTAGGCAGTCAACAAGGCTACCAAGTTCTGCGCAGCTAATTCATTTAACGTTTTTTTCCTAACGTCATTTTAAGTCGATTTTTAGTAAAAAAATGTAGGACTTCAGTCGACCAAGATTTTCTTTTGTTGATTACAGCCCTACTTCGGAGGGAGGGGGCTGAACATATTCTTCTCACTAATAAAGGCAGGAATCGAGAACGGACACTGCACTAGTGATACAAAACACATAGGTCTGTTACATCCAAGTAAAAAGCTCCAATATTTCACAGTAGATTCATTTAGATTGATAATAATAACAACAACGGGTAATAGGCTTGCTGTGATAAGCATAACACTGGTTTAACAGGAATAACAGGTTAAATAATAATAATAATTACTGTATAGTATTGTATTTCGCCAGATTTTATAGTGTAAACATATAATGAGAACCGTTTCAAAGGGGATGACAGGTGTGCGCGAAAACAACAACAACAACGAATATTCGAATCTCAAAATTGAAAATCTAATACCAACCCACCGAACAAATATTTGAATATTCTGGTCCAGCCCTAGTGTTTACACTGGCACAAAAAAGAATTTTTTTTTTTTACTCGCATCTGACACAAATTGGAATTTGTTGCACGTGTAAACCCAAAAATCCCCACGAGATCCGTTCTTTTACGCATCTGATCCAAGCCATTTCCAAAAGTGGTTTTAAATCAGATACATATCCGATATCTGGACCCGTATATCCGATTTCCCTTTGAATACCAAGGCGAAGTCGACACATTTGCTCACAAAGATAGCTTTTTAATGTTGTATTATGAAGCAGACGTGCATGTATGCACTCGCTCGCAGCTTTTTTTATTGAGGTGGGAACTTTATAAAAGAAAGAAATTGCAGGCTCACGCAAACATTCAGGAGCTGGTTTTCAACCTCTGCCCAGTGTGCTTTAGGCTTCATACTGAAAGCTTCATTTTATTTCTCAGCAATGAGGTGATAACTTCGCTGTAATTAAACCAACAAGCTGCACTATTAGGCTACTCGCTCGTTCTCTTTCCCTCGCTCATTCATTTATTTGAATTCATTCAAATGTAATCTTTCAGCGCTACTTTACTTCACATCAGAATTCTAGATAGACGAGCCGTAGATAAAATTTAGTGATTATACTATACCCAAATTTTACATGCGTTTCTCTAACAGCTAAAAATAAGCCCTATGGTCAGTCAACAAAAAAGTTGGAGAAACCTCCACATTTTCCACAACCCATGAGGGACTGTGACACTTCTGACCTTTGTGGAATCGTGTCTCAGTGACATCCAAACATTCTGAAGAGGGGAGAGTGGAAAATATTTGAAGGGGGAGATTTGTGCGTTTGTGCCGTGACTTTCCTTCGGCTCACTCACACTTTATTGAAAAGACACGTTCAGTTTTTAATTGTAGTGTCTGTTCTCTAACTAAACAAAATGATTTTATTACTATGAAAATCAAAACAATGTTGGGGGCGGTGTGGGAGTGGGCAAGTGATATAACCAGTAGCCGTGGCTTTGGGAGTGGCCTCGTAGGGCAGCGAAGCAAGTGCATTCTGGGAGTTGTTGTCTTTCATCCACGAGACAAAAATAAATTCTGTCTTTTCTCAGTCTAGAAGGCACCAAATTCAAAAATAATTTCACATTTCTACTACATAAATGGCCCAGTTTAAATACACATTCATCTTCCCAGCGCTGAAGTGCCCCTTTAAGTATTTAATACCAAAATTCTTACATTAAATATACATATGCATAACAGTTAACAAAGTAAGTTAAAAAAACAATGCCATGTAGCTATTTCAGCTATTTAGGACTTTTTTTTTTTTAGGAACTTAAGAGGAATGGTGAGTGGTTTTCCATTTAACATGCACAAACTATTTACATTCCACCAATTTAAAGGGATATTTCAACCCAAAAATGGCAATTCTGTCATCATTTGCTCACTCTCAAGTTGTTCTAAACCTGATAATTTGAAGAATGTCAGTAACCAAACAGTTGATGGACCCATTGACTTCCATAGTAGGTCAATAGGGATTATCAACTGTTTGGAAGAAAGACATTTAAACAGTTTTGGAACAACTTGAGGGTGAGCAGATGATAGAATTTCCATTTTTGGGTGAGCCATCCAATTTTACTATTCACATGTGAGCAAGAGACAGCACTAGGGTATTGAATTGACTTGATACCAAACTACTTGTATATTTGACATCCCTATTTTTACAAAGTTCCTAGCAGGTCAAGGCTGGTCATTTTTTGGGTGATATTTGGTCTAAATGCTCTAAAAGCTGGTGGTGCCTATAGTTAACTTTATAGACCAATTTGTTCAAGCTGGCTAAGCTGGTTGAGACCCAATGAACACCAAACTATGTACCAGCTAGTGGTATAGTTAATTATCCAAACCGCCTCATGCTGCCATGACCAGATTTTTCCAATGAGGTGCCCTTTCTGTAAACTTAACTATGCGTTAGGAAATAATGGTGGAAGGAAAAAACGGATGGTATTTGTATATCCCTATTGCTGTGAATGCAGGTTTTGTGCTCTGTGTTATGAGTCCTTATGCATTGATGGTTTAACCCATGCCTTACAATGTGGCTTTATGAAGCTCATGACTCGAGTCACAGAAGTGATTATTCAACTCTTTGGGAATTTGTGACGCTGTCCTTCATTGGAAATTTTCCATTAGGATCAATCCTGAAAAGCTGTCTCGTTGTCAGTGAGTTTTGACACCACATTCGCTCTTTTCAGAAGCGATTTGTGCGTGATGGCATATGCTGCAATTACTTTACGGACACAGTAAATAATTCAACGTTTTTTTGTGATTACCACACCTCTAATGCAATTTGGTCTGTAAAAACACATGAATCCCTTATCAAAGTACTAATTAACAAACCTGTCATATAGATTTTAATCTGCAGTCAATTTAGCGTTGCTTGAACGTGCAGTGGCATGTTTAGTTATTTAAAAGTTAACATCTTTCCTATATTCTTGAGTCCCTTCTTGATCTATATCACCAATTTGTAGGGACTTTTACCACAAAAAAAATGCCTTTGGGACAAATGAGATGTAATTGTGTATTAAAGGGTCATGAAACCCTAAACCAAATTTTTTGAGATTTTAACAGAAGTACACTCACCTAAAGGATTATTAGGAACACCTGTTCAATTTCTCATTAATGCAATTATCTAATCAACCAATCACATGGCAGTTGCTTCAATGCATTTAGGGGTGTGGTCCTGGTCAAGACAATCTCCTGAACTCCAAACTGAATGTCAGAATGGGAAAGAAAGGTGATTTAAGCAATTTTGAGCGTGGCATGGTTGTTGGTGCCAGACGGGCCGGTCTAAGTATTTCACAATCTGCTCAGTTACTGGGATTTTCACACACACAACCATTTCTAGGGTTCACAAAAAATGGTGTGAAAAGGGAAAAACATCCAGTATGCGGCAGTCCTGTGGGCGAAAATGCCTTGTTGATGCTGGAGGTCAGAGGAGAATGGGCCGACTGATTCAAGCTGATAGAAGAGCAACTTTGACTGAAATAACCACTCGTTACAACCGAGGTATGCAGCAAAGCATTTGTGAAGCCACAACACGCACAACCTTGAGGCGGATGAGCTACAACAGCAGAAGACCCCACCGGGTACCACTCATCTCCACTACAAATAAGAAAAAGAGGCTACAATTTGCACGAGCTCACCAAAATTGGACAGTTGAAGACTGGAAAAATGTTGCCTGGTCTGATGAGTCTCGATTTCTGTTGAGACATTCAGATGGTAGAGTCAGAATTTGGCATAAACAGAATGAGAACATGGATCCATCATGCCTTGTTACCACTGTGCAGGCTGGTGGTGGTGGTGTAATGGTGTGGGGGATGTTTTCTTGGCACACTTTAGGCCCCTTAGTGCCAATTGGGCATCGTTTAAATGCCACGGCCTACCTGAGCATTGTTTCTGACCATGTCCATCCCTTTATGACCACCATGTACCCATCCTCTGATGGCTACTTCCAGCAGGATAATGCACCATTTTCCTCTGACTGGCGCTTCAAACAGTGAGATTGCACACAGTAAGTGAGAGATGCATTAATGGATAAAAAACGAGCGTTATTTCCGCTTCGTATGAGTTTCTGCGTTGTCTACGTTCTCTTCAGTTGATCCTGAGTCTTCACACAAACGCGATTCATCCACACTGTGAGTGTAACCGCTCTTTACGGCCATTTAACCTTCCAAACGGCTTATAAAAACTCCACAAAATAAGCCTCAAAAGTTACCAAAGTTATGCAACAGCGTGTTCATATATATTTTCGATGCAGAGAACAAATTGAGTGTGCATTTAATTGTCCATTGATTTATAGCGGTCACAGGATATATATGTATTTGTGTAACGTGAGCTTACAAATCCATGTGTGTATTGTGTTCTGTGTAACTTGCATTTGTGGGAAGCTTTGATGCTTTTAATGAGAGCGAAATAAAAGTCTGAATCAGAAGCCGTTGATGTGCTGTCTCCACTCGTCCCCCTCCACTCCGCCGCTAAACCACGCCCACTTTTATAGCATTTTTCAAAACTGTGGTGAGAACTGACGGCTGCTGCAACATGACCCTTTAAATGTAAAAATGACGACATTACATTAAATGACATTTTAGGTCATTTGAACACTAATGTACTCACATTGGAGCATTATGTAATATTGCATATGCATAACTGCAAATTGATAAGAAATTCCACCAGCAAAATTGAATAAACATTTGTCTTATCTTTGTAATAAACCTGAATTCTTCAGTTTTATGCCCACACAAGCAGAATGCCAGAGTAAATTGATAACTGGGCCACAACTCAATTGCAGAATGTATTAGTTTTTAATTCTCATGGATTTTTCCCACACATAGCTTATAAGATACGCAAACTTTTTTTGGTGTATTCCCAAATGTAGAAGAATGCGGTGGTTTTTACCAACGTAGCATGTAATGCTGTCACTCCAGTGTCAGATCCTCCTGATATAGGCAGTTGTTTAGGGCATAATCGTTGTCTAACGCTGCTCCCACATTTCCATTCCCAACTGTTCTCCCTTCCACTTTCACTGGAAATGATTTGTTCCCTTCCAAGCACCTTGTATCTCGCCTAGGGCACCATGTTCGTCAGGACCGCCACTGCACTGACTCAACAGAAACCAGTCAGATGTCTTTTTTGTTTCCAAGACTCAAGTTTGTCCCATGTAAGCGCACAGCAAAGTTTTGTTCTTCTGTTAGGGGTAAAAATAAGTTTGAAATATGCAAGCTTTACACTATACTGTTAGCAAACACGACGTTTAGATCAATATGGAAATATGCATTCGGCTTCCGCTCAACAGCAAAATGAACATCAGTTAAGAAAGCATCTGATCATAGCAATGTGGATGTTCTCCAGTCATGTCATGTCGATTTATAAAACACTTTATACAATAGATTGCTTTAAACCCCTTAAATGTCACCGCCCCGCTGGCGGAATCATATATTTGAGTAATTGTCATAAATTATGTATCATTTGAAAGTTTACGAACTCAAAATTCATCCTGTGAAAACCATTTTGAAATCAGACGTTGCGTTACCATGGAAACGGTACTCTAAAACGGGCTCCTCCCCTAGTGGGCGGCGTCATGTTTCGTATTACAAAATGTATTTTAACTACTTTATAATCAAAATCTTTTCTAATCTTGACAAAACACATATCGTCGGAAAGGTTCCAAATTTGGTGACTTGATATTTGGACAGAAATTAACAGGAAAATGCATTAAAAAAGCAATCAATGGAATTTAGATGACACCCGGTGGCTAGTTTTGGTACAGCGCCTAAACAAAATCTCATGGGGACTTCAATTTCTGTGATATCAACTTCAAATTTGGAACACATATTGGTTAGACATATGGCTTCGATTTTATAGTAAAACTTTTTTGTAAAATATACATATTTTATATAAAATAAAAATATTACAGTATTTTTCATTTACAGTAAATGTAATCAGCAATAATCTGCCGAGTGTCTGCTTTAAAACAAGACCAAACTCTATAGGTCTATATTCCAAAGCATTCTTGAATTACAGCCCTTTATGTTTGGATAGCGCATTTTCATGACTATTCTCAAAAAGGGGGGGTTAAAGCAAGCAGCTTTACATTATTAAACATGAAAAACAATGTCAGTGTCGCTTTCAACTAGAACTTCAGTTTCTGCTATAAAGTGGCTCTCTTGTTTTTACTCGCGTCTGAAAAGAAGAAACGAACCAGAGAAGAAGAAGGCGGAGCCTCAGAGCCACGCCCACCTATTACGTAATCACCATGGACCAATAGTAGTTAGAAGGTGTTTACCAGCCTGAACGAACCTTTCCAGAAAGTTAGCTTTGGCAAGCTGTTTCAAATTCCAGAAATTATCTCCAAACAATAGAGGTGTAACGATACCCTCGCGTCATAATTCAATAACGATACTGAACTCACGATTTGGTATTACATTGCGGGTGGAAACGAATAGGCTTGGACTTGGTGCTGGTAACCCAATGCACAGCTCAATGGTGACACCAGAATACAAATATTCATGATTCTGAAGCTGAAAATACACAATTATTTTAGGCAGATTTGCTTGCACTCGGTCACTGACTAACATAAGGCATTTGGCATTATCAGCAGGACCCACAAATATCCCCCCATTGCATTATTATACATTACATTCAACAGAATATATAGTAATTTAATGTAGTACTAACACCAAAACTGTAAAAAATTATCATCACCATCCACATATGTATTGCAATATATTTTGACACAATATATTGTTACACCCCTACCAAACAAACTTTGTTTTGGCCTGATTGTGTTCAAAATTGTCACACTAGTTTGTTCTTGGAGTATATCAGGGTCTTATAATGCAATTTTGTATGCGTTTAGCGGACTCCAATTCATCCCAGACATTATACTGACATCTATCCACCAGGATGCATTTAGTCTGTTTACTATTTCCCGCTGCTTCACACCTCATCTGTCTGTCTCATATTGCGCACGCTGACTCAAGCTCTGTTCTGTGTGACTGCTTGTTTTGACATTTCATTTTTCCACTCATACTCCTTCTGTTTGGACTGTCTGGCGGATCACACACACACACACACACACACACACACACACACACACACACACACACACTGATCTGTGCCTACGCTGCTGACTCATGCTCTGTTGTGTCTGTAGTGTGTATATATATTGTGTCCATTCAGCTTGTAAAATGCCTTGAGAACCGGCTGAAACTGCTACATTACGTAAACATAATCCCATTATTAAGCGCTTCGAGTGCCTAGAAAAGCGCTATATAAATGTAACAAATTATTATTATTATATTATTATTAAAGGGTATTCAAAAGTTCATAAAGAAATCGTAAAACTAATCCATGAATTGAGCGGTTTAGTCCAAACTTTCTGAAGATACTCGATGGCTTTATATGATGAACCGATTGAATTTAGGCTTTTATTCACATATAAACATCAACTCACACATTAGTTGTGGTAAACGGAAGCTCAAGCATGTTCGCTTGACGTGTGAGAACCAATGAGGTTCATTCACGTGTTACGCATCACGTTTGGGCTTCAGCGAGAGCCAATGAGGTTCATTCTCGTGTTACGCATCACGTTTGGGCTTCAGCGAGAACCAATGAGGTTCATTCTCGTGTTACGCATCACGTTTAGGCTTCAGCAAGAACCAATGAGGTTCATTCTCGTGTTACGCATCACGTTTGGGCTTCAGCAAGAACCAATGAGGTTCATTCTCGTGTTACGCATCACGTTTGGGCTTCAGCGAGAGCCAATGAGGTTCATTCTCGTGTTACGCATCACGTTTGAGCTTCAGCAAGAACCAATGAGGTTCATTCTCGTGTTACGCATCACGTTTGGGCTTCAGCAAGAACCAATGAGGTTCATTCTCGTGTTACGCATCACGTTTAGGCTTCAGCGAGAGCCAATGAGGTTCATTCTCGTGTTACGCAGCACGTTTGAGCTTTTCAAGAACCAATGAGGTTCATTCTCGTGTTACGCATCACGTTTGAGCTTCAGCAAGAACCAATGAGGTTCATTCTCGTGTTACGCATCACGTTTGAGCTTCAGCAAGAACCAATGAGGTTCATTCTCGTGTTACGCATCACGTTTGGGCTTCAGCGAGAGCCAATGAGGTTCATTCTCGTGTTACGCATCACGTTTGGGTTTCAGCGAGAACCAATGAGGTTCATTCTCGTGTTATGCATCACGCTTGGGCTTCCGCAAGAACCAATGAGGTTCATTCTAGTGTTACGCATCACGCTTGAGCTTCCGCAAGAGCCAATGAGGTTCATTCTCGTGTTACGCATCACATTTGGGCTTCAGCGAGAGCCAATGAGGTTCATTCTCGTGTTACGCATCACGTTTGGGCTTCAGTGAGAACCAATGAGGTTCATTCTCGTGTTATGCATCACGCTTGAGCTTCTGCAAGAACCAATGAGGTTCATTCTCGTGTTACGCAGCACGTTTGAGCTTTTCAAGAACCAATGAGGTTCATTCTCGAGTTACGCATCACGTTTAGGCTTCAGCAAGAACCAGTGAGTACGCAAGAGGTTTGTTCTCGCATGCCAAACAGGTTCGGTTGAGCTTCTGATTATGTTCGCTGATCAATGTTCATATGTGAATAAAAGGCCTAAATTCAATCTGTTCATCATATAAAGTGATTGTGTCTCTTTCGAAAATTTTGACTAAACCAGTCAATTCATATGGATTAGTTTTACGATCTCTTTATGAACTTTTTAAAGCGTCAAAGTGGTAGTTGCATAGCTGTCAATGGAGGGACAGAAATGTTTGTCATGTTTGTTTGGAACAACATGACATAAACCCTTTAACACGCTCATCTCTATGGCATGAATGGTCATGTAATGCCAGCAAAGTGGACATTTATTAAAACAGTGTTTTTTGTCCCTGTAACTTAGACTGATGTTTTTTTTCTCTCATGTGAGTGAACATCAGTTTAATGACATTTCTAAAATATGCTGTTTACATCTTTACTTCAGAATTTACAATTTATCTGTCAGAATCATGTCATGTCTGCCAACTAGAAATGCACTGATACAAAAACAGAAAGCATTTTTAATATTATTGCTTATATTTTAAACGTCTTTTTGCTTGTTTTGATATTTTACTATAAACATATATCATTAATTACGTAGTAAATTCAAGTTTCTGAAATGTATTTGGGGAAAAAATAACAAATAAATAAAATATTATTGGCAAAATCATCATTGTTATTGTTAAAGTTTAACTGTAAGACGGTTTTCAAACGGACCTCGTTAATTTATAACCGCTTTACAACATGGCACGTGCTCGAAATGTATATTTACACGAGCAGTTTTATCACACGGATGTGAACATTAGATAAAGCACGTACCATTGTTTTTAGCATTATTAATTTTAAAAAATCCTGTCCAAAAAAAGTGACGCTAAAACTAATCTGTTATAACTAAAAAGTGACATTTATGAGAGCTGAACTCACCAGATTGCGGAGCGAGGACTCATCCATGCTGGAGTATCTCTTCTCTGACATCTTCTCTGACATGTTATTATCGATTTGAACGGCTAGCTTATTCGATACGAGTGTAAAACACTTGATAAATAAACCGTCATATACACATAATAGAATGGCTCACTGTGAATACAATAAAGAAAGTGTAGGTCTCGGTTCGGATGCTTTGTGAAGATGCTCCCTAAAAAACACGACCAACCCGTCTGTGGTACAAGCTAAAGAATAAAGCCTAAAACTTAAAAGCTGTCCTTGTTAATGAACGACAGCCGGTTGTTTCCATACAAACTCCAACCGTTTCACGGTTCACCGACAGCCACAGTCAGACTACATGCCTTCGGAGTCACAAGCGGTGAGTGATTTGAGTTGAAGCCCCGCCCCTCAGACACCGCCAGCCAATAACAGGCCGGCAAATTCAAAACCTCACACGCTCGAATGAGAATGTTCCTGCCTGATTGGTGCTTTGTTTGTTTGTTTGTTTGTTTTTTCTTACAGTAGGTACATACTTTGTCCCGGTGATCTGCCAGCTATGAAGTCTGTCATATTTTCTTTTTTCATATTTTTTTAATTTCCTCCACGCCCTGTCTGCTGACTAAACCACTTGCGCAATGAACCCTGAACCCACTCATATGGCCTGCAGCTAGAAAGATAGGCAACTACACTTTTAAAACAGTATCAAAACAACATGAAGAATGCGGGTAAACATATCATTAGTTAATTAAAGCAAAGTGGCCGGTTGCGTTATCTGCTTACACTGGTCTTACAAGTTTTAGTCTTTTTTTAAAGTCAGTTACATAAAAGGTAGATTGGTCAAATTAACCTAACTAATTGCTAGTTGGCCAGACCATAGATATGTATAGGTATCTATGGGTCAGACTAGTTCTTAAAGGGATAGTTCACCCAAAAATTCATTAATTACTCACCCTCATGTCGTTCCAATCCAAACCCGCAATCATCATCAAAAACACAAATGAAGATCTTTTTGATTAAAGGTGCACTATGTAATATTTTTTCAAAAAACAACAAGGCCAGTGTTATATATTTTGTTCAGTTGAGTACTTACAATATCCCAAAGGTTTCCAACTATTAAAATAAATCCGACTGGAGCCCGTGTTTTTTTTTTTTTATCCTCCCTATTACACATTAGTTGCAGCCATTAAAATAGTTCAGTTTTGTTTTTAATGTCAAAGTTGTTATATTTAGTTTTGTTTCTTTATTAAGTTAATTTAGACAAATGTTTGAAGCATTTTGTTGCTTGTTAAATTAAAGTTTTTGTTATTTAAAGTGATGACCAAGCGGCCAGCGGCCGACAGTGAGTTAACCCAACGCTTTAGCCTCTCAAATCAACACTTGACTTGTCTTGCTAATAAAATCCATATAAAACACTTAAAGCATCGTTTAAATGTTTAGCCTACTATCACCACCATCACAGTGAAAAGGCATTTTGACAAGATGAGGCAGGCAGATCACGACGGCGCGCGCTAACGAAACGGGCTACACAATCAAAACAAATAATAAAAAATAAAAAAAACATGCTGGTTGTCTTACCTACCTCTCGGCGAAATTAATATACATCCGATCTTCAATTCCCGCGCTATATGCACATTTAACGGAGTTCATGTCAACGAAAGCAACCGTTAGGAGCGTTTTATTCATCAGCTCATTTCAACATCAAAGACCGCATTATGAGAACGAGTGACCTAAACACTGCTAAGAGCCTTTAGTCTCATTAATTTTAATGAAGATTGTTGTGTTTCTGAGCATCTAAGACTTAGCCTACTTTCAGTTTCACTTGCGGCAGTTTGCGTGTTGGCTTGCTTTACTCATTTGCGGCGATCCACCAGCGCAGCATATCTCATTGTTTCTTTTAATAATTGTATGTCTAAAATATAAAATCTAGGAGAAGCCTAAAAAGGCCCGAAGCCCGGCCCGCGTTTGAGGTATGACGGGAAAATTGGCCCGAAGCCCGGCCCTAGGGGCGTAAAAAAGTCGGGGCCCGTGCAGAAATGCAGGGCTCTAGCGTTACCTCATACTCATGACCGGAAAAGCAGAAATGGCGACTATGCCATAATAAAAGTCCCGCTGCTCGCGAGGCGTGTGTTGCGTTCATCTTATTAACAATCGCTCGAGCGGCCTTGCTCAGCTCCACAACACTCGCTCCTGCTCTGCTTCAGACTATAGTAACGTTAATAATCTCATCCATCAACATGATTTCTGCCCGAGTCCTATCCCGATTCTTTCCCACCGGCTGTGAGGTGAAGACGACATCTCCCATGAATCCGTGCTCAAACTTGGCATCATCAAACTACGCCTTTGTTTTGAATAGGCGACCTCTAGTGGACAGAAAAGTTACATAGTGCAGCTTTAAAGGCACAATGTGTAATTTTTTGCCGCTAGAGGTCGCTTATTCTAAACCAAGGGGGCAGGGTTTATGACCTATACTGGGACCAACCACCTAGGGGCGATCAAGGCGCTTTAGCTTCACTTTTCAGGACTCGTATGGCACAGGGCCGTAACCACCATAGACATTTGAGGGGGACAGGTCCCCCTGAAACATTAGAAATGGACAAATAGTCCCCCCCAATATTTAACTCCATTACACACCGCTCTGTTTGTTTCTAGGATGACAAAAGTAAAATGTTAAATTTTTAGGTTGGTCTGCCTCAGTGGTCTAACAGTGTCAGAATGAGAGAGATGGCCAATCAAATCAAAGAAGGCGGGGCTTAGTGTTAGTGCGAATTCCAACACGAAACTTTAGTTATAGCAGTGCAAGAGTGCATCGTAAGATGTGAGTAGCTTAACATTTAACATTTGTTTTATGATAAAAAAAGTTCAGCGACCAACAGTAATATTAAGTGAGGCTAACTACTTGACATTTTTTATGAAATTTTACCATTTTGAATGTATAAATATGACATTATGTAAATCATAACTGAATTTGACGTGACAAGAAACGTTTTGAATTTTTACGTATTAGGCAGACAAAAATAAAAGTGTGCATAATAGTTTACTTCATAACTACAATAGAACTGGAACTTTTACCATGCTTATTTCTTTTTTTCCTTAAATCCCTTGTAATCCTTTAATAATTGAATCACTTTAAATAAACCAATAAGAACGATACTGCACCCCCCCCCATCCCCCCTTTTCCCCACATAAAAAAACCCAAAACTTTTGAAATGTGTGGTTGAACTTTATTTTTAATGAATATCCAGCTCACGTGGGGAAGACATTGAGCGTTTGTTCCTTCGTTTTTACCACGGATTCGTTTGTAAACAAGAGACTGGATTTGCAGCCAGGATGAGATTACATGAATGAATGAAGCAACACACTAATGTGAGTAAAAATGTTTTTATATGTGATAGTATTGCATTTTTACAGATCAAATACAATGTTACATTGTGTACATGTCTAACTAAACATAACTTACCGTGCTGTCAAAGGGCTCGCAAAGCGCAACGTCCCAGGGCTATGTGTTTTTCAGACGGGCTACCAATACGTATCATCTTAAAGGGGTGATGAATTGAGAAATCAACTTTCCTTTGAGCCTTTGATATATAAGAATGTAAGAAGGAGATATAAGAATACCCTTTAAGTTTCAGAGCTGAAAACGTCCTTGTTAGTCAAAGAAAAGCTTTTATTGACACCAGGCCCAGAAAACAAGAGATCTCAGAATATGTCGACCGCTGACATCATAGGATGCAGAAGCACCGCCTCAAGGCCGCCCACCGATTCGTGGAGCTAAACGGGTCGCGCTAGGGAGCGATAAACATGCCGGTTCCAGCTCAAGTGTGTAAGACATTGCGCGTTTGTTCGCTTCATTTCACCGCGGAATCGATTGTAAACAAGACACAGGTCGAGACTGGATTTGCTGGAATTTTATTGAGATTAAAACACAATGCTGTGCCTTCTATATTGGATCCGTTAGGAACGGTGCAACACACACTTATGTGAGTAAAATATGTTTTTATATGTGTTAGTATTGCATTGTTACAGCTCGTTTAATATCTATTGATTACATACCTTAGCACACAGTCAAAGGCTGAAGAATCCTTTATTTGAGGTGTTATTGGTTCATTCGTGATCAGACACGGACTTGTAATACCAGTGCTCGTAAAGCCAAACGTCCCGGGGCTATGTGTTTTTCAGACGGGCTACCAAAACGTATCACCGGCGGGCTATCTTAAATAGTGAAATAACATTCCTATCTTGCGCGCACGTGTGTGTGTGTGTGTATGTATGTGTAAGGTTTGTGGTTATATTCACTGATCAGGCGGGCCAAGTAATACAAAAATAACATTCCAATCAATCGCGGGTGGATGAGAGATGAATCTTTGTGTTTGTTTGATAAAGACATTTTGCGAGCCCTGTGAGCGTTTCTCCAGACGCTTTCAAATAATTCCCACATGTACTGAGGGGAGCTGAAGCTCATTAAATATGCAAATCTTATCCAATCCTAGCCGTGGGCGTTTACTTCCAAGTCTTCAGTGCGGCAAGCCCATCAAAACCGAGCGTTTTTCAGAGAGCCTCAAAACCAGGTCAGAAAATAGCCTATGACTTATTCATTATGATGTTTTTGAATGTAAAAACCACACAAACGTCATAAGTTGACCTCAGACAACAGTATAAAAAATGTAAAAAGCCAGTTCATGACCCCTTTAAATAGTGAAATAACATTCCTTTCTTGATGTGCGTTCACTCTCTTGACTTGATATTTGAAGGAAAAATACAATTGCGGAAGTTTTGATCATGCAGTCTGCAACGTACTTGGTGCACGTGTATATCCACCGATCGGGCGGGCCAAGTAATATAAAATAACATTCATATTAATTGCTGGTGGATGAGCGATAAATGATTGTGTTTGTTTGATAAAGACCTTTTGCGAGCCCTGTGGGACGAATCATTCCGGTTGCTGTTTTCCCACACGCTTTCAAAACAATGCCTCACACATACTCATGGGGGAGCCGAAGCTCATTAAATATGCAAAGCTTATCCAATCCTAGCAGTGGGCGTTTACTTCCAAGTCTTCAGTGCGGCACGCCCATAAAAACCAAGCGTGTCTTGAGAGAGGCTCAAAACTAGGGCAGAAAATAGCCTATTACTTATTCATTATGATGTTTTTGAATGTAAAAAACACGCAAACTTCACAAGTAGACCTCAGACAACAGTATAAAACATTTTTTTAAAAGCCAGTTCATGACACCTTTAAAGAATTCAGTATCTCTCTATGTTTTGCATGCTGGGACAATCTTTGCATTTTTAGCCAATTTTCCATGTGATCGTTTTATAGAATGAATGAGCAGATATAATGGATTATGAGTCCAGCACTGCATCTTGATTGAGAGAAACCAACAATTTCAGATCGTCTGTGCATTGCTGAAATAGCGGTGGGAACTCTTCAAAGCAGAAAGACTCGGATGTCTTCAGTGAGCCAGCGCTGTTGTCCGTGGACTGTGTCTTCAGCAGATCTTCAGCCAGTTTCACAGCACACTGCACAATCACAGAAGGCATGTACTTGTTGAATGTGTAGTCAGCCAGACTCAGTTCACACACTTTGCAAGCCAACCACTTCCACTTCATCTCAGCCGCTCTGTGCTCCTGCCACGCGTTTGTGTCCTGTGCGCCGACCATCTTATCGATGCCTCCGCCTGTAAGGCGACTGGTGAAATAGTCCAGAAAGAAAGCCAGAGTAGGTGCAGCCAGTCTAAAATTGAGTCTGAGAAGGACCAGGCATTCCAGATTGCACAGCTGTTCTCTGGAGAAAGAGTTGCAGCAAAGCGACAGAAGTTGTGTGATGCGAGGCGAATACACTTCAACCTGGAAAACACAAAGACAATCAGAACACACTCAGATTCACATTATGTGTGATCAATTGCACCTGAAGAGTGTGTACTAACCCTTGTGGAAAGGAAGAACGCTTTAGCATACTTTTACTTGTTACAGAAATGATATTCTTGTGTGTGAACTGAATGTAATGTTTTTCAGACACTTGACTACATGTTCGATTAAATGAAAATTTATTAAGAGTTTAAGTTTATATTAAATGCAATTAGTTGAACTTTATAGTGTTTCTGACCCACTTCGGTAGGACTTAAGTACATCTTTATCACATAAAAATGTACATGCTAATGTTAGCAATGTGTTAAAACAAGCTAGCAATGTGCAAAAACATGCTAATTCATACTAGCAATGTGCAAAAATCTTAATTCATGCTAGCAATGTGTTAAAACATGCTATCAATGCGCAAAATCATGCTAGCAATGCACAAAAACATGTTTTAGCACATTGCTAGTTTAAATAGTTTTAAAATATAGACAGACAGATGGACAGATAGATAGATAGATAGATAGATAGATAGATAGATAGATAGATAGATAGATAGATAGATAGATAGATAGATAGATAGATAGATAGATAGATAGATAGATAGATAGATAGATAGATAGATAGATAGATAGATAGATAGATAGATAGATAGATAGATCTTAAACCTTAATACGAGTTAAAACATGCTAGCAATGTGCTACTTCATGTTAGACATGTCGTTATCAATATGCTAATTCATGCAAACAATGCTAAACATGTTACTTAATGCTATCAATGTGTTAATTCATGCTAACAATGTGTAAAAATGTTCATTCTTATTAGCAACGTGTTAAAACATATTAGCAATTTGCTCATTTGTGCTAGGAACATGCTAACTAATGTTAACAATGTGTTAAAACATGCTAGAAATATGTTAATTAATTCTAGCTGTGTGCTAAAACATGTAAGCAACGTGCTAATTCTTGCTAGCCCTGTGCAAAAAACATGTTAATTCATACTAGCAATGTGCAAAAATCTTAAATCTTACTAGCAATGT
This sequence comes from Gobio gobio, assembly GCF_949357685.1. Lineage (NCBI taxonomy): Eukaryota > Metazoa > Chordata > Actinopteri > Cypriniformes > Gobionidae > Gobio > Gobio gobio. The sequence goes on along the minus strand of NC_137100.1, from coordinate 5,320,920 downwards.
GTTAAAACATGCTATCAATGTGCAAAATCATGCTAGCAATGCACAAAAACATGTTTTAGCACATTGCTAGTTTAAGTAGTTTTAAAATATAGATGGACGGACGGACGGACGGACGGACAGATAGATAGATAGATAGATAGATAGATAGATAGATAGATAGATAGATAGATAGATAGATAGATAGATAGATAGATAGATAGATAGATAGATAGATAGATAGATAGATAGATGGATGGACGGACATGTTAAAACATGCTAGCAATGTGCTACTTCATGTTAGACATGTCGTTAACATGTTATCAATATGCTAATTCATGCAAACAATTATAAAACATGTTAATTAAAGCTATCAGTGTGTTAATTCATGCTAACAATGTGTAAAAATGCTATTTCATGCTAGGAACGTGTTAAAACATATTAGAAAATGTGCTAATTCGTGTCACGAACATGCTAATTAATGTTAACAATGTGTCAAAACATGCTAGAAATGCGTTAATTCATTCTAGCAATGACCTCAAACATGGACGCAATGTGCTACTTGATGCTAGCAACGTGCTAATACATGTTAGCAAAATTAGCTAATTCATGTTAGAAACATGCTAGCTCAAGCATTTAAAACGTCAGACGACAAAACTGTGCTTATAAAAAAACAGAACGGTAATGTCCGCTGGTGTGGACGCTAATATAGTCATATTATCTTTATAGTTATCACTCTTGGTGTGAACGGGCCTTAAAGGACAACTCCGGTGAAAAATTAACCAAGGGGTAATTAACACATGGTTACCGAGTAGATCGTTCTCTGGGATGCGTTTTCATGAAAATCGAATGTAAAGAGTTTTATCTCTAAAAACAGATTAGCTTATAACGCGAGTGAATGGGGCACAGAGTAAGTCAAATTAAACCGCTAGTTAATACCACTAACAAGGCTCAAAATAGCCTCACACTAACACGGTAGCATAATGAGGGTTCCTACATGCAAACCGAAGCATTGAGAACTTTGTAAGTGTACAAACAGTTTAATAAGAAGATACTTTATAAAGACAGTATATTACGCGTATACAGACAGGAGCCATCTTGGAAAACAGTCTCGACAAGTCGAGCCACGAACGCTGTGCTAAGCTGCGATAATTCCTATCGACCAACTCACTTAGCACAGCGTTCGTGGCTCGACTTGTCGAGACTGTTTTCCAAGATTCCTCCTGTCTGTGTACGCGTTTAATTTTGACTTATTCTATGCCCCATTCACTCGCGTTATAAGCTAATCTGTTTTTAGAGATAAAACTCTTTACATTCGATTTTCATGAAAACGCATCCCAGAGAACGATCTACTCGGTAACCATGTGTTAATTACCCCTAGGTTTATTTTTCACTGGAGTTGTCCTTTAATAGCCAATAACTAAAATGAATAACAATAACCAGACACAGTGCTATTTTTATAACCACCGTGAACCTGCTGAGTAAAAGAGAGTGCTCTACTCCACCTGTTTTGTGGCGATCAGTAAAGATGTCACTCCCAGTAGCTGGAAGCAGTCTGCGGCGACTGAGGTCGTGATCAGGAAACGGTCCATGATATTCACAGCCAAGCAGCACGACTCAAAAGACAGTTTGAGCTGTCTGTGCACCGCTATGAGCCAGCTGACCAGTTTGCTGCGAGCCTCTGCCGTAATCTATGAGGATATAAACAAATCAGGTTAAAAAAATTTACCAGGCAAAGCAATAATATCATTGATAACAGAAAGAACAACAACAGTAATAGAGGAGACCGGCTAGATGTCAGAAGAATATCCGGATACTTCTCTACGAGTGTGTGACAAAATGGCTTCAACCAGCAGCCATATCACCCTGTAGCCCAAGACTGGTTTCCCGCTGAAGCTAAGCAGGGCTGAGCCTGGTTAGTACCTGGATGGGAGACCAACTGGGAAAACCAGGTTGCTGCTGGTCGAGGTGTTAGTGAGGCCAGCAGGGGGCGCTCACCCTGTGGTCTGTGTGGGTCCTAACACCCCAGTATAGTGATCGGGACACTATACTGTAACAAGCACCGTCCTTCGGATGAGACGTTAAACCGAGGTCCTGACTCTATGTGGTCATAAAAAATCCCAGGATGTCCTTCGATAAAGAGTAGGGGTGTAACCCCGGCATCCTGGCCAAATTTGCCCATTGGCCCCTGTCCATCATGGCCTCCATATCATCCCCATATATATACCATTGGTATCATCCCTCAGTCTCCTCTCCACCAATCAGCTGGTGTTCTGGCACAAAATGGCTGCCGTCGGATCATCCAGGTGATGCTGCACATTGGTGGTGGTTGAGGAGATTCCCCCCTTCTATGTAAAGCGCTTTGAGTGCCTAGAAAAGCGCTATATAAATGTAACAAATTATAATTAATTAAAAAAAAATGTCTGTCTGAATTCTTGATACTCATAAAAAAGTCCCTGGATGACCTACTCCTTCTGGAGAGAGTCTGAAGTGTGCATATGATGGACACTTCACTATCCCATCAGGCCACTGGAGAGGATTTGTGAATAGCAGTGAAACGACGCAACCGACGCTGTAGGTCACATGACAATGACAACATGGCGAATGTAGTAGATTACATTCATACTAGTAGAGTAGGACATACTTTTTTAGCGGTCGTGAAGTAATTACTGATTCAAAATAAGTACAAATGCGCAAATGCTTTTTCTCAACAGTTGTGGTGTTGTATGTTTCTTTGATTATTATCAATGTTTAAAACAGTTCTGATATTTAAAGTCCAGCATTATTCAATGTGTCGATATAATTTCCACTGAAACTGGAAGACAGGGCGGGGCATATCGAACAGCTCCTCCCCTTTTTAAAAACAGCCAATAGCGTTCAGTTTATATCACAGCTCGGCCAGAGCCGTTGAGCTCAGTAAAGCCTCAGTTTCCTCCTCCTAATCTCCTCCTTATCGCCAGTGTTGGGGGTAACGCATTACAAGTAACTTGAGTTACGTAATAATATTACTTTTTCCAAGTAACTAGTAAAGTAACGCATTACTTTTCAAATTTACAACTAAATATCTGAGTTACTTTTTCACATTAATTTGACTGACAGCTCTCCTGCCCCCATGTTGAGAAAAATAAGTGCAGAGGCGTGTGTGTGTGAACATGATGGTTATTGTAGTTCTAGACTAAATGTGAGCATTTATTCATCTCACTTGCACAATAAAGATTCTGTACTCCTCAAAATGAATAAAATCAGTCAAATGCAAAATCAGAGTACTATGCAAACCTCCAATAATTAAATGTTAAATAAAACAACTATTTGTATGCATTTAATTTACCTTTATATTTAATTTACCAATGTCTTGCTGCTGACCTTTGATGATGAAAATTACTAGATTTTTTGTTTTTATTGGTAAAACTTTTTTCTCCTGCATCCTATTCTCCCATTATCCAGAATGGAGCTGCGCCCTCTACTGTTCATGCGGGAATCTGCATTTTTACCTCAGCCTGGGGCTTATTATTTCAATTTTGGTACGAAGAGGTCTTTACCGTTGCACAAAAAAAACAAAACAAAAACAAGCCCAGCCCAGGTGAGAAAAATTAATGCAAAAGTAACTTAACGCATTCATTTTCTTAAAAAGTAACTAAGTAACTCAATTAGTTACTTTTTAAGGGAGTAACGCAATATTGTAATGCATTACTTTTCAAAGTAACTTTCCCCAACACTGCTTATCGCTTTAAAATATCATTCTGTGCATAATTCAAACAGGTCCGATACGTTTTCTGGTCTGCGCCGACTTGATCACATGATCCGCTCTGTGCTATCGTGTCTCTGGACCGGCGGTTCGTGTGACACTAACGTGAAACCAGACTTCATTCACCCCAATGGAAAGCATATTTACACTGTCTGATCGTCCCCTATCCCCTATATAGTGCACTATGTGCCATTCAACACTGGTGCGGATTACGCAGCAGACTTCTTCCCAGCAGTCAAAGCGGCATTACATCGTGAAAGTGCGGACTTAGAGGAAGACCGCAGGGTTTAGGGTGCCATTTGGGACAGGGCCTTTCATATTCATGCTAAAAGGCAAAAAAATTTTTCGTTTTTGCCACTAGAGGTTGCCTAGTCAAAGCAAAGGCGTAGCTTGATGACGCCGAGATTGAGCGTGGAATCTTGGAGGGATGCACCGAATGTTCGGCAACCGGAATTATTCGGCCGAATAAGTGAAAAGCCCGAATAAATTTAACTAAACAATGACGTTTTTGATGACGCGATCAAATATAGCAACCAGTGCAGAGAGAGGCGCGCACGCTTCTAAATGCAGCAAACATGTCGGAAGTGTGGAAGCATTAAAGTGTCCGAGATAAACGCAAAAATGGCCGTTTGCAGACACTGTCTAAGCACCCTCGAATGCAAGCAAGAGCACCCTCAGTTGATACCGTAATAATATATTGGCAAATGCATATTTGTGTCTGTAGAACGTCGTATCCATTTACGTGTTTCTGCAGCGGTGACAGGCTCGCAAAACCACTCATGAACAAACAAAGTGTAGACACGAATCGACGCAAGTGAGATAATTATTGTGCATTGTTAGCAGCTTCATTGACCTTTGTGAGATCGCGAGGAAGTGACATAGCGACAGCGTTTAGTGATTGTAAATGGTGCGGTCTTGGCTTGCTTTCGAGTCTACAGTCTATAATCCATTGAATAAAACGAGTGTTTTTAATGTTGCAAAAAGGATTAATGGCCAATTGCACGCTGCAAAGTTTCGGAAGTGACACAGTGAAATAGTAACGCATTAAAGCAAAGGCAGACTAATAGATTAATAGAAAAATATTTGTTGCAAAATATTTTTGAAATTCTAAATAATCTTAAATGTTTCAGTGTACACTCAGTGCTGTGGTGGAGCCGTTAGTCTACATCTGCACTTTAATAGAGCACCCTCAGTGATTTGATAATGAGACCTGTAGGCATAATCGGCCAAAGATAAGATGGCCAAATAAAAATATATTATTTTTTTTACTTCATAAAAAATAATAAAAATGTATATTGTGCTTTGTTTGTATAATGTCTGCCTGAATGCAAAAAAATGTTCAGTGTTAAATAAATATTTTTAAATTGTAGTTTTGTAATGTATTTCTCTTTTAAAAAAGCAAGACAAAATAGTAAAAAGCACACTTTAACTATTTAATTTATGCAATGGTGAAAAAAATTGGCAAAATAAATCGGGAAAAAACGCGTTTGGTAATCGGCTTCTACCTTCGGCCAAGTGTTTTATTATTATTCGGCTTCGGCCAAGAATTTTCATTTCGGTGCATCCCAAGAATCTTGGGAGATCTGGTCGTCTTCACCTGACAGCCGGTGGAAAAGAATCGGGAAGCGGGCAAAAATCATGTCGTTTGAAGCAGGGTAGGACTGAAAGCAGCCGGAGCGATTGCTAATGAGAAACGAGTGCGATACATGCTTCCGCTTCCTCTTCCGCTCATGCGTATATGAGATAACGCAGCTGTTTTATCATACTTTGGGTGCTCGAGCCCCTGCCCTTTTTCAAAATGAATCAAAAGTGCCCCTCTCAGACAAATATCAATGATAATATCGTGGTCAATAAAACTAAATAAATGTAATTATTATAACATGACAATGTATACAATAGTAACGAACGGCTCAAAAGCCGTTTTCTGTTGAGGCGTTGCCGTAACGCGTTGCTATGGGTCGCGTGCGTTTTGATTGACAGCTGATTTTCCACGGTTCGGAAGCGGCTCTCGAGCCAAATATGGTCTTTTCAGAGAGTGTGTGGCCTCACGGGAAAAAAGTAAGCCAATATATTTTTTTTCATCCATAATCAGAGCTAATGTGTTGATTTAATTACAAATCTATATATTAGCTATATATTTTAAAGTATTACACAATTCCCCAATGCCTGTTTGTCATGTATATACACCAAACAATCGTGATCTGGCAAAGCAAGTTCAAATTCCATTGGGCGATGTGAAACGGTAATTTTCTATTCTTATTCATAAATCGGTTGAAAATTACATGGACAGACGAACTAACGTTTGTGGAACGATTTCCTGCGGTTTGTCTAATTTTATAAATTGCATCACTGACAAAATGAATTTTAACAGACAACAAACAAATCCCTGCACAAAACCACAGCAGCAAACGTCACATTAATGGTAAGTAGTGTTAAATTCACTTGTATTTATGTATATTGATACACCGTTTACTATTTCATGAAACTATCAAAGTTAACAAAACCCAAGTGCCACCGGCTCCTACAGGCCTATTAAGCGAAGTGTAGGCTGGCGAAATGGTTACGTGAAAGGAAAGGACTTATTACCATTTTTTAATATTATGTAGCATTATGAAAGAAGTCTCTTATGTTCATCTAGCCTGCATTTATTTGATAAAAAACAGCAATATTGCGAAATATATTAAAATAATGGTTTTCATTTTAAAATAATTTAAAATATAATTTATTCCTGTGATCACAGCTGGATTTTCAGCATCATTACTCCACTCTTCAGTGTCACATGATCATTCAGGAATCATTCTAATATGAGGATTTAATGTCAATGATGGAAACTGTGATACTCTTTTCAAGATTCTCTGATTCTCTGATATAATGTGTATAATAAAAAGTTAAAAAGTATATATAATAATATTTCACAATATTAGGCTACTGTTTTATCTGTATTTTTGATTAAATAAATGCAGGCTTGATGAGCATAAGGATATATATATATATATATATATATATATATATATAATTTATATATTGCCCCTTTTTTACATTTGAGCCCCTGCCCCTGACGAACTCTCTGCACGGCCCTGAAGTATACACAAGTAAACAAAATATATAACACTGTTCTAGTGGTTTTTGGATATTTAATCCAAATATCTTACATATTGCACCTTTTTTTGTAACACTAACATTTTTTTATCAATTCAATTATTTTTTTTCCAACAAATGCATGAATAATACAAATTGAAAACACAATTGTAATGTGTGTGTGAGAGTGTGTATGCTCGTCTCACCTGAGGTTGACGCGCGAGGCAGTTCTGCGCGAGGAACTGCAGCTCATTGTGCCTCTGGATGATGAAGCAGCTCTCCTCATAATCGCGCTCGTGCCCGTGTGATCGGGAACTCTTCACTGGAGAAGTCTGGAGGTCTTCCTCGAAGCCAGAGTCACTTAATGAAGACATGATTCTCTAACGCTGGGATGGAGGTTGTGCTGAAAGATGATCGGCATCCTGTACCACACGGTGTCTCGGTCGAATGCAGTGTTTTCAGGTGGATTGGTGCTTGTAAACCGGGTCTTTCCCGGGTGTTTTAGCGCGCACGGTAGGGCGCTATAGAGCCCGCGCACACGCGTGACCATGGCAACGGTCCCACGGGAGCGCCAGGTGTCGCTTTTGTGTCGCCCATGCAAGATGCACGCGCGGCACTCGATAAAAAAAATATATATATTTATCCTCCTGGGACCCAGAAGAAAAAAAAAGTGTTTTGAATTTAGTATTTGTTCATGTCATTAGATGGTTTAGAGCATAAGAAACAAATGTAAAAAAAAAAAAAAAAAAAAAACATTTTTGAAAAATTATATTTTATTCATATGTTATGATATGTCCTCTGTAGTTGACACCAGGACTCAGTTGTTAAAAAAAATTAAATGACATGAAATTACATGTATAGGCAAAAACAATAGGATTTATTTTTAATTCACCAATCAATTTTTAGGTTTCAGGATTTTTTTTTACGTGACAACGTGACTATTTCAGGCGTGTGTAATATTGTGAATATCATATCAAAGCTCTTGATTATAATGCAGGAATGAGAGAATAGTTCCTAGCCATATCGGTTTTTCATTTTCCGTCGGTCTTCGTACACGATGTAACAACAGAAGAGTCAAGTTTTAAATAGGAAAAATATTGAAAGTTTTTGGTAATTTTTTTGAGCGAGATGCTAACGGTCTAATCAGATTCAATGATCTATGCTAAGCTATGCTAAAAGTGCTACCGCCAGATACAGAGATCGGCTGAATGGATTCAAAAACGGTAAAACTCAAGTGTTTAACTCTAGGGGAGACGGAAAATGAGCCTATTTTTAAAAATAGTGGAGTGTTCCTTTAAATGATTAAATGAGGCTCTGCCTCATTTACAAAGAAAGCAAATCATTAATTGAAGGGTGAAATAAAGACTTGACAGATCCCCATCAATGAATGTGTCATTCGACTGAGTGAAATGAGTTTAAGTGTTTTAATGACTTTCTCTGTTTACTGCTTTTGAGAGAATTATTCAGATATGTTATGATGATGATGATGATGATGATGAAGAACTTCATAAAAACAAAACTCTTAAGACACAAGAAAAGGGAAGCTAAAAGCATCTGTGTGACCTGAAGAGAGGAGAAATTGGAGACCAATAAGCCACGCAGCTGTGAAAGATACAAAAAGAGGAAACTCTGTCTAAAAAGAAAAGGAGCCAGAGCTTTTCCCTTCCTTTCAGTCTGGGTTGTATTCAGACATAATAGCAACTGTCCAGCAACAACAACTAAATCTTCTCAGCTCCGTTCACACATTAATATACTGTATGTGGGGGAGTCAATAGAGAGGCAGTTTTGTATATGCTGGCAGGCTTGCAAGGTAAAGTTGCAATTCATTCAAGCTGTAGTTAAAGGGTTAGTTCACCCAAAAATGAAAATTCTGTCATTAATTACTAATCCTCATGTCGTTCGACACCCGTAAGACCTCCGTTCATATTCGGAACACAAATGAAGATATTTTAGTTGAAAGCTGATGCTGAGAAAGGCTTCAGATAGGCCTCCATTGGCATTCAGTACATTTTCACTCACAAGACCCATAAAAGGCGCTTAAAACGTCGTTACAAAGTCCATCTCACCACAGTGACTCTACAATAATTTTACGATGCGACAACAATAGTTTTTGTGCGCAAAAAAAATCAAAATAACACCTTTATCCAACTTGTTATTGTCTTCCGTGTGTGACTCCACGACGCATGCGCGAGAATATGACGCAGATCCGGCGTTCGGACACATGACCCAGAAGCGATTTGTTTACGAGCAGAGGAAGACGCGCGTGTCTAAGCTGTTGAATTCTACATTGATCGCGCTTTAGGTCTCGGCATAGTTCTCAAAATGGGGTTAAAGTGTGCATTTCATGGATTCTCGAACGCCGGATCTGCGTCATATTCTCGCGCATGCGTCGTGGAGGCGCACACGGAAGACAAGAACAAGCTGGATAAAGGTGTTATTTTGTTTTTTTTTTTGCGCACAAAAACTATTGTCGTCGCATCGTAAAATTATTGTAGAGTCACTGTGGTGAGATGGACTTTGTAACAACGTTTTAAGTGCCTTTTATCCGTCTTGTGAGTGTAAATGTACTGAATGCCAATGGAGGCCTGTGTGAAGCCTTTCTCAGCATCAGCTTTCAACTAAAATATCTTCATTTGTGTTCTGAAGATGAACGGAGGACTGACGGGTGTCGAACGACATGAAGGTGATTAATTAATGACAGAATTTTCATTTTTGGGTGAACTAACCCTTTAAGATATATACAGATAGACTGATCTGATCTGTGAGGCGTATCAGAAATACAGCAGTCGTTCAGCTGTTATGTGTCTGGAGAAAGGAGAAAAGATGGTTGAGTTCATGCCATGTCGTAATCACTGTAAATAAGAGATGACAACACCTGACGCTGTTCATGACTTAAACGTTTCTCTTGCACTTTTAAAGGGATAGTTCACCCTCAGGTCGTTTCAAACCCGTAAGACTTTCGTTCATCTTCAGAACACAAATGAAGATCTTTAGAAGAATGATTGTAACTGTGCGTTCACACCGCCGCCGGCGAGAGCGTCAAAGTGGCCGGAAGTCATTCATTCTCAATGGGAGCCCGGCGGCGAGCTCCGGCGAGAGCGGCTCGGCGCGTCTTGGACGATTTGGGTGTCAAGGAGAGTTGGGATCAGGTCAACTTTATGGTAATGAGCTACGACGCGCTTCGGCGGCAACCAATGGGAATGTAGAAGTGCTCCGCTTGAGATGATTCTAGAGAACGCAGTGCTGTAAACTTGGGTTCCGACCACATTAGTTCCCAAGCAAAATAGAGGAGGTTGATCACTGCTGGTGCGGCGGGTTTGATAATAAGATGCGCAACATTATTTATACACCACACAAATGGCTTTTAATTGGTTTATTTCGTTAGCAAACATGTAACTATAATTGTTAAGTTCTTTCCATCGATCTGCTTTTTTTTAACTTTCACATTTAAATGATTTCATGAGGTTATATTATACGGTTATACCCTACTTGTGGTCAGTCAGCACAAACGCCGGTCAACATGATTGTTTGCTTTGCAGCCCCTTTAAATGCTGTTTCAAAAAAGACCAAGCATTCGATCTACGTCAGAGCGGCAGCGCGTCCACAAATTTTCTACAGCGTCGATGGCAGGGCGGCCAGAGCGAAGTTTGACGCTCTCGCCGGCGGCGGTGTGAACGCACAGTAACCAAGCAGAGAGAGCAACCATTGACTAGTATTTTTTTCCTACTATGTCAACGGTTGCTCTCTCTGCTTGGTTACAATCATTCTTCTAAAGATCTTCATTTGTGTTCTACAAAAGGTGAACTATCCCTTTAATGTTCATCAAAGAACAACGGGAACAGAATTTTTTTTAGCTTTAATGATGATTAATCTATATTTCATATATTATTTATGCAGTTAAGAAAGGTTTTGATAACTTTATTACATTTCTGCATATGTCTAACAGGGAAGGCCACAGGAAAATAAAACATTTATTATAATGGGTTTATGTAAAGATTGTTTTAAGTTCAATTCAATTATTTATAATCAATTTTTTTTAAGCCTAATAAATGTTGAAATTGGCAGCTTTCAGTAATACTGTAATGTAATGTCATTAATGTTTCATAGAGACATCAGTGATACTGGCCTTCATTCATAAAAAGATACCATTACAACACATATTTAAAAAATGCTGGGTTAAAAACAACCCAAGTTGGGTTGAAAATGGACTAACCCAGCGATTGGGTTGTTTTAAGCAAACATTTAACACAACCGCTGGGTTAGTCCATTTTCAACCCAGCATTTTTTAGAGTGAATACATATTTAAAATATGCTGTCTTTAAATTGTTTCTTCATTAATTTGGAGAGTAACTGAAATTACAATATCAAAATATCACAAACTCGATTAATAAAAATTAATTACAGAAAAAAAATGCGACTAATTAGTTAAAAAAAAAAGAATCGATTCAAAGCACTAAAATGAATACAAATAAAACTATTCATAAATGTAAAATATATTTTCCAATCGGTTTATATTTTTCCTTTTAACCAATTAACGCAGACTTAACAGAACAAAGTTCAATTATTAATAAATCGAGTTAACACATTTATCATCATCCGAATATTCCCATTATATCAACACTTATCTTAAATATCTGTGTGTATAATCAGAGAAGTGATATTTATGGAAACTCAGGGAGGGAATTTAAATTTAAAAAGGCCATATTTCTTTAGTAACAGCGCCACATTCAGGACACTAAAGGGATTTCATTCAAGAAACAGCACTGAAGTATAACGTAGGTTTATTTGTGCGTTTAAAGACAGTCGAAGGGATTTACATGGTTATGTACATATTACACAAACACTTCAAACAGAAAACTAATTCAAGTCAAACAATTGCATCTTAAAACTTCTCTAAATGGCATCAGTTCCTGTGCTGCACATGATCACATTATGGGGCAAAGGTTATATTAAAATGAACATGCACCAGGCAGATGAATCTTTTAATATTATGTAATATTACACATTTGATCTGCTGGTCCACAATCCACCAAAAGTGCAGAAAACCACCACGAGGAAGTCTTGTGTTGTACATTCAGCAGGTTCAGCACAACACAAGAGCTGGATTATCAAAAATGAACAATATGGAGTGCAGTTCTACCTCTCCTCTGAGCGGCATGACATACAGGCACATGTTAAATACACATCAAGCTGCTCAAAGTGTGTACAAGCCATGAAACACAGTGTTTACGCTAATGATCCTCTAACAGTGTTGTGTGAAATATGAGCTTGTGTTGAGGTGACCGGTGGCGGCACAGGAAATGATGCGTCAGTCTCTTTCTCCAGCTCACATCTAGGATTGATTGGATGGGATGTCCCAGAAGGGTGGAGCTCTAGATGAGGTGAGGTTCATATGTTGAAGCTTTCCCCGCATCCACACGTCCCTTTGATGTTGGGATTGTTGAATACAAACTCGCTGGAAAGCTTCGTTTCCACGAAATCCATCTCCGTGCCGAGCAGCGTCAGCTGGGCCTTCTTCTCAATCAACACTCGCGCGCCTGGACAAATACAACACTAATATGATCAACTAAATTTGCATGTGTGTGTATACATTTACATAATAGACATCCGTTCAAAAGTTTGGGGTCAGTAATATATATATATATATTAGGGCTGGGTATTGACACAAATTTCACAATTCGGTTTCGATTCACAAGCTTTCGATTCAATATCGATTATTTTATATATATATATATATATATATATATATATATATCTCAGGTACAATATATATATACAGGTACTTTTCTCAAGGAAAACTCATTTCTGAACTAATGTTGTAAACTATGGGAGTCGGTTGATACTACATTAGCCTACTAATATTGAAGGTAAAAATTGACTGATTTGTATACAAACACTTAAAATGACACTAAATTATGTTTTTTTTTAATAATAATAAAGTTTTAATATTAATTTTACAATTACATAATCATAATTCCCCTCCAATTAGTTATAAACATTTAAATGGTGGCTATCATAAAAACTTGCCACATTTATTCATACATACATCCATTAAATATTGAAGAACATTAAACATGACAATCAATAACCTATGTAATATGGTGCATATAATTAGCAAAATGCTCCTCTCTAGAGTTCATTTTTCTAGCTGACTAATGAGTTTACACTGCAAAAAATGCTTTTCTTACTTAGTATTTGTCTTGTTTTCAAAAAATCTTACATTAAGAAGCATTTACTAGACAAGCAAAAGTTTGTCTGATTTTGGGGGAAAATAACTCAAAATTAAGTGAGTTTTTGCTTAAAATAAGCAAAATAATCTGCCAATGGGGTAAGCAAAATACTCTTGTTTTCTGTTTGAATTAAGATTATTTTGCTTAACCCAGTGGCAGATTATTTTGCTCATTTTATTTTAAGCAAAAACTCACTTAATTTTGAGTTATTTTCCCCCAAAATCAGACAAAAACTTTTGCTTGTCTAGTAAATGCTTCTTAATGTAAGATTTTTTAGATATTTGGACTGAAAACAAGACAAATACTAAGTAAGAAGAGCATTTTTTGCAGTGTATGGACACTGGATATGGTTTTTCTGAGGTAAATGTGACGTTACATGACATTGAAATGGCTTGTAAACACTCACATCTTTCTGCGGTTGAAACACTGATTGAGTGATTCTAGGTGACATGATATGGATTTTGGTAAGTTTCGAAATGTTTATTTTGCGCTGTTACTGGTATTAAGGCGGAAGAGAAGATCTGTTCATCTGCCGGTTCTCTGGAGCTACACCAGAGCAATTTCGTAAAAAAAATAGACGTCATTTAAAATCTGAGACATTGTTTCATATCAATAGTAATAAAGCACAAAAATGATTGTGATTTATTGGATGGGAAGTTCGCTACACTATTTAATTCATTACTGAAAACAGGATGACTAATCGATTCTTGGGATTTTTAGGAATCTATATTGTTTTGTAAATATATAATCTATATTTTTTTTACCCAGCCCTAGTGTGTATACAATTTACATAATAGACATCAGTTCAAAAGTTCGGGGTCAGTAATAAATATAAAAATCGTACCGACCCCAAACTTTTGAATGGTAGTGTAAATAGAATAGAATATTGTAATTTGCTAACTCACCATCTTGCAACACCTCCTCATCTGATTTGTCCTTCTCTTTAGTGTAGTCAAGAGTGTAAGTGAGGCCATTGCAACCTCTGGTTCGGACACCGACCTTCAGGCCAATCTGTGTGAAGACAGATGAAGAATCCCACGAATGAGACGGGGAAAATGCATCAGTTAGGCTGCAGAGGCCTATGACGAATAATAAGAAAACAAATACTCACATATTCTGGTTTATTCTGTAAAAGCTGTTTTACTTTATTCACAGCTGAAGGCGTCTGGAAATAAAGAAAATATATTCATTGGTCATTTGTGGCACAAGAATTTCACAAAATCATGATCAGAGGTCATTTAAAGGGTCATGAAACCCCCTGTTTCAGCAGCAGTCAGTTCTCACCACAGTTTTGAAAAGTGCTATAAAAGTGGGCGTGGTTTAGCGGCGGAGTGGAGACTGACAGCACATCAACGGCTTCTGACGATTTTATTTCGCACTCATTAAAAGCATCAAAGCTTCCCACAAATGACCATTAAGTTACACACAACACAATACACACATGGATTTGTAAGCTCACGTTACACAAATACATATATATCCTGTGACCGCTATAAATCAATGGACAATTAAATGCACACTCAATTTGTTCTCTGCATCGAAAAATATATATGAACACGCTGTTGCATAACTTTGGTAACTTGAGGCTTATTTTGTGGAGTTTTTATCATAGACAGTAAAAGAAATGGACACAGCGACCCCATAGACTTCAACGGGGAAAAGTGAAGTCAGTTAGAAGCATCACTTCCTGATGGCTGATGAACTGCACAGCCTCAGACTGAGCTTGATGATGTAGATGTGACGTGAGCAACCGGTCTGACAGTTGTAAGTCTTTGTGCAAAGTGAAATCTGAATCACGTTGTTGAAATATTTTGTCCCGTTGCTTTTGGCTCTCTATGGTCTTCTCCCTTGACTAAATGATTTCCTGGATAAAAAACATATATTATTTGACATGCAATCTGGTTTTCGGACGGGACATGGGTGCATAACAGCCACCACAAAGGTCCTTGATGATGTAATTACAGCATTAGACAGCAAACAGGTCTGTATTGCCACCTTTATAGACCTCGCCAAGGCCTTTGACTCTGTCGACCATACGATCCTTTTACATAAGCTTTCCAGTATTGGTCTGTCCTCCTCTAGCTGTGATTGGTTTGCCAATTATCTCACCAACCGTGCCCAGCAATTGAAGAGTGAAAACATTATGTCAGACCCACTTATTATCTCTAAAGGTGTGCCTCAAGGCTCCATACTGGGCCCAACCCTTTTTTCTATCTACATCAATGATATAGCCAGAGCTGCTGGCACCTCCCGGATTCATCTTTATGCAGATGATACCATTTTGTACTCAGTTGGTTCCTCTCCTAATTCTGCGGCTTCCAGTCTCAAACTCAGTTTCACCTCTATAGAGCAGTTTTTTGACAATCTCCACCTCCGTATTAACACCAATAAGACAAAATGTATTCTTTTTAGCCGAAAACCGGTAACTGAGACTCCACTTACAATCACCTGCATGAACGGTATGGCTCTGGAGTATGTCAAAAAATATAAATATCTAGGTATCTGGTTGGACTTATCCCTGTCATTCATTACACACATCAATAACCTTCAAACAAAAGTCAAAGCGAGACTAGCCTTTCTTTTTCGCAATAAAGCTTCCTTTACTCATGCTACCAAATGCACCCTCGTTAAGATGACAGTACTGCCAATTCTGGACTATGGCGATATTATCTACAGAATGGCACCAAACACAGCCCTAAAAAATCTTGACACAATCTATCACTCAGCCATCCGTTTTGTCACTAATGCACCCTTTCACACTCATCACTGTGACCTGTATAAACTGGTGGGCTGGCCCTCCCTTTATACCCGGCGGCTTCATCATTGGTTTCTCTTCATATACAAGACAATCCTGGGCAAGACACCTCTCTATTTGTCATCTCTTCTTCATGCCGTTCATAACACCTATCACACAAGATCAAGTAATTTGATTAAATTTAGTACCCCTTCTACTTCTACTACCTTTGGACGTAATGCCTTCCGCTTTGCAGCAGTACATGACTGGAACACACTACAAAATACCTTGAAACTTACATCTCTGATCCCAATCTCCACCTTTAAGCAAAACCTCCAAAATTACATAGTTGACTTTTGTTCCTGCAGATAATCATGAACCATATTTATACATACAAATTTAAGCACTTTATTCTTTTCTTTTTTTCTTTTCTTTGTGGTCCACCGATTTTTAATTCAATTGTTTGTTCTATGTGTCATGTGTTTGACTATGTACTATGTACAGTATGTTCTGATTTATTCCTGTAGCCTCTTGGCCAGGTCATGTTTGTAAATGAGAAGTGGTTCTCAAACAGTTTACCTGGATAAATAAAGGTTAAATAAAAAAACTTTATGTCTCCACGTCCCCCCGATTGCCTCATAGACTGTAAAAGATTGGGTCTATATGGTAATTTCTCTACTGTGCGACAGAGTCGCGTGGTTATGACGCAATCGTTAGCCTATTTTTTACAAAAACGGCTTCAACGGGGCGATAGTGTCAGATATAAGGTAATGGAGCCTTTTATAAATTGTCGTGTTTGTTAGAAATAAACAATGGTCAAATGGAGTCTTTAAATGCCTCAGAGGTAAAGATATTCACTGTCAAAGTGACGCCAAAACGAATGGGAGTCAATGGGATGCTAACAGCAGGTGATGGTTTGGTTAGCAATGGAAGGTACGCTTTTTAAATGGCCGTAAAGAACGGTTACACTCACAGTGTGGATGAATCGCATTTGTGTGAAGACTCAGGATCAACTGAAGAGAACGTAGACAACGCAGAAACTCATACGAAGCGGAAATAACGCTCGTTTTTTATCCATTAATGCATCTCTCACTTACTGTGTGCAATCTCACTGTTTGAAGCGCCAGTCAGAGGAAAATGCCTATCAACGCGTGCGGTCACGAATAATTAAAAGCATGAATTAAGCAACGCGTCTTCTCATAGGATAAAGACACGCAGACTCATGAATAATTATGAGACACCGATGGGTCATCGCCGTACTATAGTACGAGAAAACGTCACAGCCTTATAACGTTGCCATGAAGACGAATTTAAACCAGGAAGTTGATAATGGAGCAAAAAGGTTTAAAATTAACTAGTTTTCTGCCACATTCAAAACTAACAAATGGTAACATCATGGAAGACAATCTCAGGAAATCTGGTTTAGGGTTTCATGACCCTTTAAGATTGAAAATGTAACGTTGATCCTTTTTACAATAAAATACAGCGATGTCAAATCAACGTCCTTTAGTTAACTATTTGCAAATGCAATATTTTAGTTGTTTTTCCCCTAAAGTTTGCTACAAAGACAATATTCAAATTCTGTTTTTAACTAAAAAATATTTAACTAGAAGAAAGAAAACTGTCCATCAAGTTCAAATTTCACCTAAACTTTTCAATAATTCCACTTCAGTCGCCAACACCTTCTCAAAGAATGTGGAGACGCTGATGAATTATGGGTGACTGGACAAAAACAATCGAATACATTAAATCATCCAGATTAAACCACTTTGTGTGGCGTCTAGACACTCACATGTGGCTCGAGTTCTGGAAGATGCTATATATAGCAAATGTAAACACTAGGATGTCTGAGGTCCCATTGACAATGGAAACCCGCATGCATGGGATTGTCGTTTATATCAAGGCTGATAGAGATGAAGGAGGATAGCTGGTTTAAGGGATGCACATGCACAGGTTAATTTTGTGATTGTGGGTTATTTTGCTTCTATAGCAGGTCTTCCTTCAGACTAGTGGAAAGAAAACATACAAAATACACATTAAACTACTTTATTCTATATCGTCATTCACTATCCTCCGCCTCATTCATTTTAGACATCAACCTTTTTAGTATTCTTTAAAGGGGATGTCTAAAGCCATTTCATGCATTCTGACTTATTTACACTGTTAAAGAATTGATTATCATGCTAAACATGGCCAAAAAAAAGTTGGACAGAGCATTTCTGTGCCAAATACACTCCTTCAGGAGTCAAACAAGTTTCGGAACGTTTTTAGACTTGGTCGGCATTACTAGGAACGCCCACAAAACGTCATATCCGTCATATGCCGTGGGGGAAAACAAGCCATTAGAATGAATGCACGCAGACCTTGTAAGACGCTTTATCTTTACTCTTTGTAATGATTACGATTGATTTTTGCTTGGTGCAGTCCCGAAAAGTTGCCATGTGGCGTTCTGCACCTCTAGTCAGTTAAAAAATCCTGATCTAGGCCTGTCACGATAACTACTTTTTGTTTCGCGATATATTATCCCAGAAATAATTGCGATAAACGATATTATTTTAATTTTAAGACAATCCCATAACATTATTTAACGCAGTTGTAATTTTTTTTGTGTGTAAATTATTGAATTTGATTGGTAACAGCCCTATAGTGTCTTATTCTAATTTAATTTCTAGATCAAATTAAAAAATATAAAATGAAAGCTGAAGCATAGCCTATATTTAATAAGATTATGGAAAAAATAAAGGGTAAAAATATCACAAATATGCAGATTTAAATATGTCGAAGCTGATTGAACACTGGTGAGAATATTGCTTCAGAATAAATTATATTTACATCACAACAAAAATAAAAAAAATTCCGGACAAGCACATTTTTTACTCTGACAAGTGAGTGACAGATTAACTGAACCGGCTTAATGTCGAGCCCTGATATATTCACTTTATCTATTTGGATCGGTTCTGTAGATTTCAGTGTTTTCAAAATGAGTTTTTTTCCTGTAAAGAAAACTTCACTTCAGTTTTATATTCTGAAGGTTGTTCATTCATTTACCTAATTTCTATGAAATAAAAATAATAAAAAAAACAATTCCAAAATCCACCATTTAAACTAATATATATATATATATATATATATATATATATATATATATATATATATATATAAATTCAGAAACTTGTAATAAATAAATAAAAAGGCTTTCTGTACTGCGAATAATCAAATAGGGAAAGTATGGTGACATCTTTTAGTTGACATGTTACCCTATTCAAGCAATCAAGGTAAAAAGCCTAACTTACTTTAAGTCGTTTTAGATAAGAGTGTCTGCTAAATGAGTAATAATGACTGCTTGCAAACACTGTTTTACACATAGTAAACAAAGTTAAAACTGCTCTGAGAACCATTAAATATGTAACTAGCATCACACAGTACTGTTTAAAGTATAAAGATCAACTTTAGCACGTAACGTTACTCGGTAAACATTTGTGTTACAGCAGAGGAATGCTGAAATTGGAGAAGCTCAGGGTCTTTAACAAACCCAAATTATGGGCCTGTTATCTGATGGGCTGTCCTGACTTCACCCTAAACAACCGCTCCTATTCGCCCGGACAGGACAAACAAGTAATGTGAAAGACAACCACTTTAAAAGGCACAACAATATATTTAGAGGGCTGAGATCTAGAAGGTTCTGATGCAGGAGCTTAACTTAATACATAAACATGATTAAGCGCTTGATCGCACCTGCTAACGGCTAACCTGCCCAAAGTCTGACCTTCACGTCAAATTTAACTTAAACAACTCAACCACATTGCGATAACAAGCTCTAAAGTTGGAATATCCATCTTAATGTCACCGAATGCGCGACGTTGTGTGTTGTTAACCGTTATTGATCAGATATCCGAGCTACGACTAAACGCCTCTGTCGTGTAAGTTATGCTATCTCAAGTATTTGAGAATTAAACGTTTGTTCGAAAACTGAGTCAACACTTACCAGCGTTAAAGCGGCTCTTGTTGGCAGTATTTTCCGTCTGCTAACTGCCCTTACAGTCGCCCGTGCTATGGAGGCTGACATTTTGAAGTTACTTAAGCGCTTCGTGTTTGGATGTAAACACCAACGGTAATGCGAGGAAGGCCCGCCTCACCAACCGCACATGATTGGTTGGTTATTTTGAGTGACAGCTTATACAGCCTATGAGTGACCGTTACACTAGACTTTGACACCACCGTGTGTCAATTTGTGATATCGCGCAACTAATTTTTAACGTACGTCTAGTTTGCTGAATGATTATAAAGTACTGAATGATAATACAAAGGATGTATTGTAAACACCAAGGAATGCAAGGAACGGGCCCTCACCAAACGCACAGGATTGGTTGGTTATTTTGAGTGACAGCTTATACAGCCTTGAGTGACCGTTACTCTAGACTTTTACACCACCGTGTAACAATTTGTGATATTACGCAACTCATTTTAACGTAAAGTCAGAGGACGTCTAGTTTGCTGAATGATTATAAAGTACTGAATGATTATAAAAATAAATATAATTTAAAAGATGTATTGTAAACACCAAGGACCGCCCGACTCACCGAACGCACAGGATTGGTTGATTATTTGAGTGACAGCTTATACAGCCTATGAGTGACCGTTACTCCAGACTTTGACACTACCATGTAACAATTTGTGATATTACGCAACTCATTTTAACGTAAAGTCAGAGGACGTCTAGTTTGCTGAATGATTATAAAGTAGTGAATGATTATAAAAATAAATATAATTTAAAAGATGTATTGTAAACACCAGAGGTAATGCAATACATCCTTTGTAATGCAAACGCACAGGATTGGTTGATTATTTGAGTGACAGCTTATAAATATATATTATAATATATATATTTTTTCCGGATTTTTAAAAAATTCTAATAGATTTTTTCAGATTTTATTAGGGTTATTATCCTTAACCGAAACGAAAACCATTAAAACATTTCTGTTAATTGAAATAAAATAAGATATAAATATTAGTTGAAACATTAAACCAAATGAACATTACAAATGTTGAAGCACTAACATTATTAAATGGAAATAAAAACTAAAACTAACTAATATATATATATATATATATATATATATATATATATATATATATATATATATATATATATATATATATATAAACCTAATAAAATGACAAAAGCATATAACGAAATGGCTTTAAAAATTTAGCAAAAATTAACAAGAAAACTAAAAAATTATAAATTAGGTGGACTTATAATTTCACACAAGCAGCGACCATTTCTATTTATTTAAGCTGTACAAATCATAATAGATCATATCTTTATAAAACGCAGTTGATCTGATAACATTGGTCAAATGTCAATCAAATGCACTAAATTCTCATGAAAGTTTAACAAAACATTATGGCGATAACAAATGTCTGCCGTTAAAACAGTTAACACATCGGGAAATATGAAAATTCATTACAAAAACACAAAATACAGAGACCGCATTATGACAAAAATCCATTTATTGTCCAAAAAAAAAGAAAAAAAAAAAGAATCAGAGTTGAATTACCAATATGGAGGGAAGTCATTGTGTTTATTGACATTGCATCAAATGCAAGGTAGGCAATGTAGCTTTCATTGAAGCATGCAATTAATTCAGCAAAAACTAAATACTGCTATAAACTATACAATAAAGCTTAACAACTAAAACCAAGCCCAGTCAAACTGAAAAGTTCAATTAACCTGCATTAATATTAGCATTACTGTAAATACACAGACCCCAGCCGACATTTTTTTATGTACATTTTTATACAATGCTTCTTGGAACACACACAGACACACACAGACACACACACACACACACACACACACACACACACACACACACACACACACACACACACACACACACACACACACACACACACACACACACACACACACACACACAAGACGCACAAATGTGCAAAGTTTTGTTACTAAAACTATTCAAGCAAATAAAAAAATAAAAAAACACAAGGCTACGATCTAAATTGCAAAGGTAATCAACTGGACTCTTAATTTAAAAAAAATAAAAACAGATAAAATGAGAAACATCAATTTCATTCCACATTTAGAAAAAACAGAACTAAAAATTAGACACCTATAAAAGGCACATTGATCAAGGTGTTCTAACTGGGGTTCAGGATAATACTGGAACGGCTTGTTCACTTGAAAGGGCTCCACTTCTCCACAGACGCGACTACGGATGCATGTCTGTTAGTGAGACTTCCTACAATATGATGGAGAAACACAGCATGGATTATGCAGGGTTTTTCCTACAGTGAAAACTTTTTGGCGGCCGCCAAAACAAATTTTTGTCCCGCCAAAGCCTTATTTGATGAGTTCTTGTGATTTATGATTGAAGTAGTAGATGTCTGCTGCGCTTGCGTTATCTGAGTGACAGAGAGAACGATCAGAGCTTCTCCCCGGCTCGCACTCTCTCTCAAAATAAGCATTCTTAGCTTTCTAATATTTCACATATTACGTTAATCAAAATCAAAAGGTCGGAAGACCGAATCCATGTTGCACGTGGCGCATTCGGACAATGTTTTCCTTGAATTACCGTTGGGTGTGAAATGCGCTCAACAAACGTTGACTCTTCTCTGACCAGCTGACATAAACCATACTTTCAATAAACAGGAAACAAATCCTATCCGGTTATGATGTGTTTTCTGTGTGTTGACATCTTTCACAATGTTCTAACAGACGGGATTCGCACACAACGCGTCTGCTAATGTCCGATTCGCCACCTAATGACTCCTTTGAACCGACTCATTTAACGACTGGTTAGAACTGATCTGTCCAACACTGAACTCACGAATCAGTTTAATCATTTACTCTGAACATCTGAAAGGAGAACACAAGTGTGCTTACCCAAATTAGCAAGAGTGGGTGTTAGAGTTAGTTTTAGTCTTTCAGTTTATTTATGTTGACAATGTGTAGTAAAATAAATAGCCTAAAATAATTTAGTTTAGACTGGAGTGAGGTGAAACCAGAACAAAGTTGTTAAAACAAAGCTAGCTGATCATTTTATGAAATTGTATATGGCAGAAAATGAGGCTATTTGTTCATTTTTTTAATACTACTTTTTAACATTGATATTTTAAAATCTATTTAGTGTAAAAATGAGGAACAAAAACAAACATCAAGGTATCAATTTTTACAAACTTTCTTTGAATTTATTTAAAATGTATTGTCAGTATTGCGCTTGCAGATCACGTGGGTAGGGTACTTTTTTACTGTGCGCGTGTGTGTGTGTGTGTGTATGGATGACCATGTCTGTGTCAGCCACCACCGAAGACCATTTTTGACCCAGGAAAATCCCTGTTATGTGATAACAGAATATTCAATATCACCGGCCACCAATCACAAGGCAGAAACTCAATGCATTTTAGGCATGTAGACACGGTCAAGACGATCTGATGAGGTTCAAACTGAGCATCAGATAGGGGGAAAAATTTGATTGATGCTGCCTTCACATAGCCTGACAAGTCAGAGCCACATTAAGATGTTGGGTCTGGGAACTCACCATTGGCAGGGCTCAATCCGAGGGGCGGGATAAACGGTTGTCTTTCAATAGCGCTACAACCAACCAGAGCAGCGAAGAAGGTGTAGCGGAGCTAGTTGAGAGATTAAACTTTCGCCGTATCCGGTCGGCAAAACTCAGAACACATCTTCCTTTCTTAAGAATGACTTCAGTGCCGTTCTTTGTTCTTTTCTCAAAGAAAAGCTTCACTCAAAGAGTCGCGGCCAAAGCCGATTCGAAAGACACTGTTCGCCAGCTTCTTTGTTAACGAGTAGCACGCAGTGGTGTAAAGTATTTGAGTAAATGTAATTAGTTACTGTACTTAAGTATATTTTGTACTGAGTATCAAAGATATTAGCAACTTTAACCCTTTAACTGTCACCGTCCCACAGGTGGGATGCCTGGTGCTCTTTTTTTGATCGCCTTTTTTTCATATCATATATTTAAGTAATTATCACAAATTAGGTATCATTTGAAAGCTTACAAACTCAAAATTCATCCTGTGAAAACCGTTTTGAAATCGGACATTGTGTTGCCATGGAAACGTTACTCTAAATTATTCTAGTGGGCTCCTCCCCTAGTGGGCGCTGTCATGTTTCATATTACAACAATTATTTTAACTACTTTATATTCAAAATCTTTTCCAATCTTGACAAAACGCATATTGTCGGAAAGGTCTGAGTCTCAAGGGTCCATATTTGGTGACTGTTTTGTGATGGAAGTAATATTTGGACAGAAATTTACAGGAAAATGCATCAAAACAACAATAAATGGAATTTGAATGACACCCGGTGGCTATTTTTGGTACAGCACCCTAAACAAAATCTCATGGGGACTTCAATTTTTGTGATATCAACTTCAAATTTGGAACACAAATTGGTTAGACATATGGCTTTGATTTTATAGTAATTTTAGAGTAAATGCTTTTTTGTAAAATATATATTTTATATGAAATAAAAAATATTTAGTACAGTATTTTTCATTTACAGTAAATTTAAACTTCCATAACTATTTCATACTTTCATATTTTGAATTGCTTTCACTTCAGCAATAATCTGCAGAACGTCGTCTTTAAAACGAGACCAAACTTTGGTCTATATTCCAAAGCATTCTTGAATTACAGCCCTTTAAGTTTGGATAGTGCATTTTCATGTGTATTCTCAAAAAGGGGGGTGACAGTTAAGAGGTTAACTCTGTACTTGACTACATTTTTGAACAAGTAAATGTACTTTTTACTCCAATACATTTGTGTTGAGTAATGCAGTTACAGATTACTTTGTGCATGGCACCTAACTTTTTCTGCAGCAGTTTATTTCTGTTTTGTCTTTACTCACCCAAACATGTCACCAAGGCTTCTTTACGTGAATGTGAGTGCATTAGCAGGGAGTTGATGAATCACAAGTGTTTGATTTATGAGTTCATGACCGCAGCCGCTGATGAAACCAGCACATCCAGTGCAAGAAGCCTTTGACCATTTCATTTATCCGCTATATTGACCAGACCATTTTGAAGGATATTGGTTTACTTATGGCCTT
The DNA here is from genome assembly GCF_949357685.1 of Gobio gobio. Taxonomy (NCBI): domain Eukaryota; kingdom Metazoa; phylum Chordata; class Actinopteri; order Cypriniformes; family Gobionidae; genus Gobio; species Gobio gobio. The sequence goes on along the minus strand of NC_137100.1, from coordinate 5,296,063 downwards.
TTTGTGCACTTGAGCTTTACTGAGACTTGAGAGTTTGTAGACATTTAGGAGTTCGTGTCGACTTTGAAGTGTTCAGTTTTATTTTTCGTTAAATCATCTTACAAATCAACATCATCTTATTTTTACTAGTATGTCTCTCAGGTGGCGAGGACTGTGAGCCTATATTTAGAGTAAAATAATTAAGTACTGTTAAAATCAGATACTCAAAGACTTTTAACTCAAGTCATATTGAAATTGGTGACTTGTAACTTGCTGTAAGGAATCTGTACTTTTACTCAAGTTTGGTTTTCAGATACTCTTTACACCTCTGGTAGCACGCGGAACCGCGTCAACTCTGCCGTCATTATGTTAAGCCCGCCCACCGACTCTATACACGACGTGATTGGCCTGACCAGAGTTTGGTTTTTCCAGCTCGCAAGCCAACGGAGAATTGCTAGACTACACTCGCGGCAGATTAGATTTGCTGCCACTAGGGTGCGTCTAGATTTCTAGGCTAGCCTTCACATGCTATCGAAATGATCCTAAATATGAGTTTCCTAGGTTAAAAATTGCACATGAACGTGTTTGCCGCTGGGAAGTTCGCAAAAAATTTTGATACCCAAATTCCCGAGATGGACGTGCCGTAAACTTTAAACATGGTGGTGGGGAGAACTACTGCTGTGACAAGTATGATTTATTAGTTTTTACCATAAACTGTAAAAAAATATGGACATAGTGTCCGTGACATCAACCATAGGATTCTGAAGAGCAGTTTTGAAGCCTCAAACCCGGCCGTTGCCATCTTGGCACCGCGTGTCACTCCAGAATAACAGAAAATGGGCAAAGAGGCGGGACGTGGGATAACAGACAGCAGATAAACGCCAATCCACCTGTCACTCAAAGTGGCCACGCCCTTAATTATGCAGAACTTTAATGCTTTATATAATGTAAACGACTGAGTTATAAAAAAAATTCACCCCCCTCACAGTCGTCATGAAGGGCAAAATTAGCCGTATAGACCAAAACCACAGTTTGTACCAGCCTGTAAACATGTTTTAATCTGCTGTAAAGTTGGGCATTTTAACATGGGGCTCAATGAGATTCTGCTCCTTCTGGAGCCTTTTTTAGGAAACTGGGGGAGGTTGCCACTTGATCTGAATGCACACTGAAGAGAAACTGATTTTAGGACCCAGCGGAATGGCTCATTTGCTCCAGAGCCATAAGGCCACCTAGTGGTAAGAGTCATGAAATATCATGTTATATTATTATTTTTCCACAGGAGGTCGGCACAGACACCCAATGTGAGATATTCTGAGCTGAATTAACAGGGTTATGCATGAAATATTGAGTTATTTTGAATTGAAGTTGAAAGAATGTGAAGAGTATACTTAAATTACTATTTATTTATTGATAAAATCTAGTATTTTAAAGGAAACTAAAATAAAAAAATAGAAAAAACATTATAAAAATTAAATAAAATAAGCTTTCTGGACAAAAAAAGAAAGGCACTAGTAGCGGTGCCCTGCTTCACTTACCGGAAATAGGAAGTGTGATAAAGGCCTATTGAGCCCCATGTTAAAATGCCCAACTTTACAGCAGAAGAACACATGTTTACAGGCTGGTACAAACTGTGGTTTTGGTCTATACGGCTAATTTTGCCCTTCATGACAACTGTGAGGGGGGTGAATGTTTATATAACTCATTCATTTACATTATAAAAAGCCTTAAAGTTCTGCATAATTAAGGGCGTGGCCACTTTTGAGTGACAGGTGGATTGCCGTTTGTCTGCTGTCTGTTAGTCATCACGTCACCTCAGCTCCGCCCACGTCCCGCCTCTTTGCCAATTTTCAGTTATCTGGGAGTGATGCGCGGTGATGTGCTGCCAAGATGGCAACGGCCGGGTTTGAGGCTTCAAAAACTCTTTTCAGAAACCTATGGGTGACGTCACGGACACTAGGCCAAATTTTTTTCACATTTTCAATTTATCCAGAATCGTTTAGCTCTATTGTTTGGGTCAGTTTTCTTCATGTAAAACAAACAACAACAACAGCAACAAAAAAATGATGAATGCAGTGTTACTTTACTTTATCATTAATATACAGATGACAACATTGTCAAACGATCCCCGTTCACACGGATCAACGAAAAACAACTAAAAACGCTGTATTATTCATGCCAGACCAGTAGATGGCGATGTCATTTTGTAAAGAAACACTATGCGCCAACAGATCGAACATGTAATACGCATGCGCATGACGGCAAATTCACGTTTTTGTCATTTACACGGAGGCGATAACAGTATCGTTTTCATAAAACAAAAAAGTAGGATTTTCATGCCCCCCAAAAAAACGCTATTCTCGTGTAAATGAATGGCCAAAACGCATAAAATGTTTTCCATTTTTAGACAAAAAAACGTGTCATGTGACGATAACCCTGGATGAATGATTCATGCTTGGTGTGAATAGATCCATAGGAATCAACTGTTTGCATGCACTCGTGTAGCCTCACCTGCTTCAGGACCCATCATCCTCTTTGCTTTGCGCTTCTTTCTCCTGTCCTGTTGAGGACTGCCCTGCAGACACACAAGAATCCAACAAGAGATCCACTGAGTTTAATTTCTTTAATTAATAAATAATTAAATTTCTGTTTAATTCCTAGGACAAAACTACACTGTTCATGCATTATGATAACTAAGATGATAATCGGACATACTTTGTCCCTGTCTGATGCAGGACTTCTTTGGTATGTGGTCGGGGAGGATTCTGCAAAGAGAAATGCATGATGAAATGCGTGATTCTTGACCAAATTGGTTAAGTCCAGCAGAACTAAATAGACTTTAAACAATGCAATAACTACCTAAAGACTTGGACAGCAGGCAGTCCTTCTTGATGTGAGCGTTGGAGCCGCACAGATAACAGCACTTCTCCTCCCTCTGCCGCCACCGTCCTTCCTTATAAGGGCTGTCGTCCATCATGCCTTTGGCGGCTCGGTTTGCATCACGTCCACTGAAGAATCCATCAGAATTGTCGCGTCTTTGTCTGAGTGTAAAAAAGCAGACGAATAAACCGTGAACAAAATCAAACCAAAAGCATCAAATGTCTGATTTAAAGGTGCAGTACGTGATTTCGGAGAAATGCTGTTGAAATTGGAGCAGTACAACACTTTTAGCCAATCAGCAATAAGGGGCGTGTCCACTCATGATGGCTGTGGAGAGAGAGAGAGAGAGAGAGAGAGAGAGAGAGAGAGAGAGAGAGCAGGAGGGAGATTTGAAGAAAGACTAGAAAGAGAGATGGCTGAGAGACGTTACAAAAGAGAAGAGAAAAGGTCAGAGGAGTATCACTTTATGTTAACCCGCGTTAATGTTAGACATACTTTCCAGCCCTGGAGAGACACAAGCTAGAAGGCCTGAAAATTGACACAGAGGTTGTGTTGTTTCTGCTCGCTCCATACTTGAGTAACATTGGTTTTGCTGATTCACTGAACTAAGCTATGCTGTTGCTGTAATGTTAGCTGTAGTAACAGGACAGTTTTAAGTGTCACTGTTTGTCTGGAGCTGCTGTGCAACTTTAGTCGCGTTTCCACCGCAGGAACCAGGGTCTAAATTAAGTTCTGGGTAAATATTTCCCCCTCCGAACAGCTCTGCTCCTGAGGTATTACTTTTTCAAAGTTCAGGAACTTTCGGGGGTGGGACTTGGGCTCTGAACATGCTGATTGGTTGAGTTCACGCAGCATTTTATTTCAACCAGCATTTTTAAAAGTCTTGCGAGGTTCGTTCTGCGTTCAGTAAATATCAGTCTTGCTCTTTCTGTCTGATGGCGCGCGTTCGTCTCAGCAATCGCACGGTCAATGTCCGTAATAGCTGATAATAACATACGTTGTCTTATTTTAAATCTAGCTTTACGAGCTTTCAGAATACGCTTTAGTATCAGTGCTCGTCTCTTTTCCACCGTTTTGTTAATGACCTCTTTAGTAAACCAATACATAACCAGCAAAAGCAGCACTTTTGAAAACTTGTTATTGTTGCAGACAGTGTCGTGCAAAAATGTTTACTTTCCATCGCTGACTGGGAGGAGCAGTCGTGCGCAGTCCTACATCACCGGACTAATTTGCCTAATCTTCACGGTACTTTAGACTGCAGTGGAAACGCAGACAGTCGCAGGTCTGGAGGGAAAAAAGTTTCACTAAAAAAAGTTCCTGGTACAAATTGTTCCGGGTAATTTCAGTGGAAACGGGTCATTTTGCTTGTATATACTCTTGTGTACTGCATGTACATTTTTTTTTACATGCAGTTCTCTGGAAAAAATGGCATTTGGGGGGTAAAATGTGTGTTATTTTGGGAGGGCTGCCTGCTAAAATTCGCATTCCTGGGTCTGTATATCACCTAATCGGGGTCGCTTCAACCCGTGGACTTGGCAACACAGTGCAGTTGAGTTCTGTTGACATTTGACAACTAACGTCATGCTTCGCTCCGTTGCTCTGATTGGTTGTAGGTAGTGCTGTCAGTTAAACGCGTTATTAACGCCGTTAACGCAAACCTATTTTAACGGCGTTAATTTTTTTATCGCGAGATTAACGTTCTTTTTGGTCTAACAAACTTTGTAGTTTTTTCACATGCTGTTGCAACAACTAGTAACGTTAGAAAAACTACAACACCACTCCGGGTGTAGCTAGACCGGAAACAAAACATCAGGCACGCTGCGGCTGCCCACACTTGTTTCGGCCATTAAAACAGTAGACGTGGATGGCAAGCGTGAGATGCCGAAATGAGAAACGTATTAAGCCATGGTTTAACTCAGGGGTCTTCAACTAAAAGTGCTTGTCTTGAGCGCTGCTTTCTGCTCTGATGGTGCGTAGCCTACACACCGGACGCGAATGAAGCGTTTTGCGCGAGTGATTTAAGTCAATGCAAAGACGCAAATAGACATTCTGCGGCGCGAATTAAGCGGCGTGCATGTCGCGTCATTCGCGTCCGGTGTGAGCGCACCATCAGTCTCTTCTTCACTGCATGCTTGACCGCGCGTCTGGGTCTGAAGTGAACGTAGTAACAGTGAGCATTGCAACGTTAACTGTTTCATTACGTCAAAAGGCTTCGCGGTCCGGATGGACGCATCTCGCGGTCCGGAGTCCGCTAGTTGGCGACCCCTGGTTTAACTGCACTATAGGCGGAGTCCTAGTTTACCTTGCATGTGCACTTTGTAATTTTATTTTGTATCACCCTGTTTTGATCCCTTAGAAAGGGCTGTTGAAGGGGCTGTTTGTGCAACAAAGTATTTTTTTCACCCTTTTATTGATGGACAGTGCTACATTGTGTGAGCGATTATTTGCTCCAAGTGTGAATGACTGCTTCAAGTGAGAATGTTGGTGTGAAATCGAACACTAAAGTATGCCAATGTTGTTTTCAATAAAACAAACATTTGAACAAAGCAAGCCGATCCACTTTTCTATGTTGATAAGAGCATTAAAATAAGAAAAAATAATGGGACAAAAAGAAATGGGGCATTTAGAATAAATAAAAATGTGCGATTAATTGTGAGTTAACTATGGCATTTAATGCGATTAATCGCGATTAAATATTTTAATCGTTTGACAGCACTAGTTGTAGGCCTATCCAATTGAGGTCCAGGTTCCAGGTGTCCTGAGAGGATTTTCTGTTTGTCAAACTCTCATTAAGTTACGATTAAAGTCCCTGCTAACATACAAACCGAAATAACTAACTGTTCTCACGTCATGTAACACTGTAGGTCAAAAACACGAAGGTCTACATTTCAGTGCCTCTCCATATTAAACTGGTTACATGTAAATTCATTTAATTTTAGATATGTTTAAGGTCTACATTATCTGTCCTACTAAGGAGGACTCCAATTTTGATTGGTATTATAGTCTCCGGGTAGTGAAAGGAAGAGCTTGCATGCAGTTTATCGGAGTTGTTTTGCAGATACAAAGTTTACCAGTTATTAACTGCACCCTCGAAAAGGCATAAGCTCTGTGTATATGTTTGTTTACTGTTAGTTGTATGAGTGTTTTTGTGTAATTTGCTGTGTATGTTAATGGTAATGCAACAGAGAGAGATATTTTGTGAATGAGACGTTAATGCGCACTTCTTATGCTTTGTTTGTTCAGCTCTTACGATGATTTTTTGGAGTGACTTGATAAACCATCAGTAAAGTTTGGCCATCATTCGGACGGGATATACGCTACATTCGGTGTCCAAAAACATCTTGGAATAAGGTTTGCACACTGACAGCTGTCATTGTAAGATATAGCAACTCTGTTTGTTTGTCCGAGTTAGCAACAGTAACTAAGGGGCGGGGCTTACCGATATGTCAATTGAGTATGACGACGTCAGGCTAGGGCTTTCGCACTGGAGGAGCCTTTACATAGTTCCTAGAACTAATAGCTGAACTACCCGCTTTTTGGCATGTTTGCGCCGCAGGAACTGGGAACTATTTTTGTTCAATGAACGCCTTTTGGTGGAACTAAATTAGCTCCTACTTCAGACTTGGGTCTGACACAGGACAATAGGAACTACCAGTGACGTAAGTGTATGCTGATTGGCCGAATGCATGAGAAACACCAGCACCCGCCATTTCTTAAAAAGCAGTGCACACACACAGATTATAGCCTATATATTTACTCCACGAACTAACTCTATGAACAAGGGAAACGGTGATAGATGGACCTCTCAACTTTTGCGCTAAAGAGAAAATCCAACGCAACTTTGAGGGGACCAATCGAAACATGATTATGTATTTCTGCTCAGCTAGCGACATTGAGCATCAACCACACGGCAAACGCTAATACTTTTTCATAAACGGTCTACTTTCTTTGTATAACAGCTCTGTCTCATAACGCATTAGACAGGACTGTTAAACAGATCATAAATGAATGAAGTCGGAGAATGGGAGCGCTGTGTGCTCATGCTCTGCCGTTCTCAGTGCAGTCATAACAAGCGTGGCTTACATCCCTTCAGAGTTCCTACTGGCGGTGCGAATGCAACCAGGAAAAATGTCCCTAGGGGAACTTTTAGTTCTCGGGGAGCCGACCTAGGGCTAGTTCCTATAACTACATGGTGTGAAAGCCCCTATCATTTTGCTTCACTTCTGCTATGATAAAGAGACATCCAGTTTTGCATTGTGTGTTTGTGCTTTTTGGGGGCGAAGCAAAGAAGGGAGGGGTGTGTTTGTTGGGTTGATCTCAAATATCAAGTTTCTCAGAAAAATCACTTACTGCACCTTTAATGAGGAATTAATAATATAATTTATTTCTGTTTTAATGTGCAAAGATACACTACCGGTCAAAAGTTTGGGTCAGTAAGATTTTTAAAATAAGTCTCTTCTGCTCACCAAGGCTACATTTATTTGATTAAAAATACAGTAAAAACAGTGACATATAAATAATTTAAAATAACTGAATATATTGTAAAATGTAACTTATTTCTGTGATCAAAGCTGAATTTTCAGCATCATTACTCCAGTCTTCAGTGTCACATGATCCTTCAGAAATCATTCTGATATGAGGATTTGATGGTCAAGAAACATTTACGACCATGATACGTTTTTTTCCCCAGGATTCTTTGATGAACAAAACAGCAAAAAAAAAAACAGTATTTATTTTTTTAAATAGAAATATTTTGTAACATTATAAAAATGTCTTTAATGTCACTTTTGATCAATTTGATACATCCTTGCTGAACATAAGTATTTCATTCTTAAAATCTTACGGCCCCAAACTTCTGAACAGTAAACATTTTCTGAGGATCATTGAATCATGAAATAAAAAAAGAAAGTTCAAAATTAAGTAGCGTTCAGTATGAACAATAATTTAAGTTAAATAAAAGAAGAAAAAGAAAAAGTTCTTGTGCTGAATTACCTCTTTCGCATCGGACAGTCTTTCATAAAATGGCCAATTTTCCCACAGATGCGGCAGCAGCGGTCATTGGGTGCAAGCTTGCCCTCTGTCAGCACCTCTGGGTCAAAGAAATACTCCTGCAAACAGTGATTTTGAGCACAATAACTTGACCTGTGATGTGTTTTATAGAATTTACATGTTCAAGGTACAGGACACAAACCATTTTATTTGAATACTCTGGTGGAAAGACTCGGACAGGGGTGCCGAAAACTCTGCGGGCATTGATGAAGGCCTTCATGATGAAGCTTGCCACTGTTAACACACAACCAGCCATTAGATTTCATCTAAGTACAGTGAATGAAGGTTTATACAATTGAATATAAACTTCAATAAAGCTAGTAATGCAACAATGAAACTACATTTACATGCATCCTCAAAATGCGATTATAATGAGATTTACAGTAGGCTATATTGCGATTAAACTTTACCTCATGTAAATACAATACTTTGACCAAATTGATTGTGATTACGTTCATATTCATAGTAAAATGTGACATATGCCGATTTAAAATCGCAGTAAAAAGGCATTTTAAAAAATCACATCCGTTCCACTCTGATTAAAGTGTGCATGAGCATTTTTGAGGTGCTGAAGAAAGTTTATGTTCACAAAGTTGCATGACATGAATATAATGCAGTACACTGATGGTTTAAAACATTAAAATGGTGCGCAACCTAAAAAATGACTGAGGCCGGATACCAAAGTGGCACATAAATCCGTGAGAACTGGAAGAGCTTGATCAGTAGCACACCGACTGCGAGTTCATCATTTGCGCTGTGCATTGGAGTATGTGAAGAACGGCAGTAAAATTAACCACAATTCTTAGCAAATACTCAGAATTATGAAAATTGCATGTAAATGGGAGTGAAGAGGTTTGCTCGTGTCACGTAAACTTCTTAGTGCAATTAAGTCTTTACTCTGATCATTGGAAATATCACATTATTGGTGCACATGTAAACATCGTCAATGAAAAGTAGGGTTGGTATGAAAGATTATGTACATCCAACAGTAAAAGAAACAAAAAAGAAGACATACTTCTCCGTGAGAGACCAGCTCCAAGATTATGACTCAAATCAAAGGGATCTAAAAGAGGAAAGAGAAAGACAAACGATCAGCTACAATCTTGTGCCACATACAGCATTGAGGAATGTCAGTTTTACAAGTAAAACATTTCATTGTTCCAATACTTTTTTTGATTTCGATTCCTTTGAGTGCATTTTAAAATCACTTCAAACCATTCAAGTGCAAGACCCAAGACACCCATCCAAAGCGAGCACACAGAAAGTACTGTATAGTGCGCGATACTGAACTGAGTTCTCTTCCACGTCTTTTTGCACTTGAACGGACAAATCTACGCAAAAATGTCAAAATATTCTCGTACACAGTCAGTTATGTCTTAAGTGAATGTAAAGAGTTACAAAAGAAATGCATCTGTAACAGTATATTGGATCCGTGCAGATCTTAAAGTGACAGCAGCCTAATATTCCTGCTGACGTCTCCATGATAATCAAACAACAAGACAAAGAGAAAACTTCCTCGCTGTTCTTGCCTACAAATATAGTTTCAAAAGTCAGTCAAATGTATATTTTATTTATAAATTGCAGTGTTATTTTACATATCATTAGTTTCTGTATCTGAATACCTGAAAATCTTAATGTACCCCTGTGGTGAAAATCAAGTTAAGGTTGTTTATATGTCAATATGGTGTTTTTAATATGAATTTGCACATGGTTTGTCTTAAAGCATAAGTAAACACCATTGCTCAGTATTTTCTCTTTAAAACTGCAGTGTACCAAAGACTCAAAAATGCAGTTTGAAATCGCTAGTGTTTCTGACATCACAAATTACCTTGTAACCAATCACTTCATGAGGGGGGGGCGGAGCTTTAGCATATCATTAACTAATCTCTGAAGCAGGGGACTCCCAAGAGAAGCAGGTTATCCTGGTATATTTTTCTGTTGCATTATGTATATGATGTATATTACGATGTTATGATGAACTATTTGCCTTTGTCCACTGACGTTCTATGATGTTCAAAGCGCTTCTACGGATGCTGATGTTTAAAAGGCAGACTGAGATGGCGAATGGGAACATGGTTTGAGTAACATTATCAAAAAGCTATATATGTGTTGCTAAAGGCTAATCATATAAATTACTGTTAAGTGTCCGATGTTGTAAAGAGAGCCCTTGTGCAGTGTTTACTACAGTAAAGTTGGCCGACTGTATTTCTGAGCTTGTGCGAGTGAGTGGGGGCTGGGCTAATTTGCATATTCATGAATACACGTATACTAAATGAAGCAAGGGTGTAGTTACATTCAAGCTATTTTAAGGCACGAATACAAAATTTTCATGGGAAAAAAACTTTTAAATATGTAATTTTGGTGATCAAAGATGAGTTTTAAGGGATAAAATTATTGACTATTTCAATCGCATCTTTGTTCAGTTGTATTTATTGGTGCGATTGCTAATTTGTTTATATGTTCTTTTTTAATTACTGAGTGTTTACTTGTCTTTAATAATGCTTGAAATTTATAGGAGTTGTTTTTGCTATGTTTAAAAAAAAAAATCCTCGAGTAAGTGTTCTTTGGCCTGTTCATGGTATGCAGCTACAATTAAATGTTAAGCAATAAGGCTTAATGTGAATATCAAAGCTATTTTTTTACCTTATTGGAATCGAAATTAGGAATCCAATACACAACCAGTGTTACCGCTGCATATTCATAGGTTCTTGGTCTGATTTTTGCCCCTCATCAGTAGTTATTGCTTGGTCTTACCCTCGATGGCAAGATGTTTGGAGGTCCATTGCTTCTTGAAGGTGGTGAGAGGTTCTTTCCTGCGGATGCAGATGACAGACTCCTTGAAGTCAAACGTTTCGGTGTAAAACTGCAGCAGCCCGAGCCACAGCTGCCCCACGGACTCTTTGTTCTTCTTGTACTCCGGCCAGTATTTATGCTGAGGAATGAACAACAGTCCCAGACTTGTCAACTATCACAAAATAAGTCCAAGACATGTGTTTTGTGGTACATGTTTCACAGAAACTTTTTACAATGAACTATAAGCCAGCTGGACATGCATGAAGCGGGTACACTCGCGAGCCGTGTATCAGCTTGGCGAACTGCAGCACCACCACCCGAATGGGTGATGTGCACAATATTGCAGGGCTATCGTCTGCAGTTTGCTATGAAACCCCCACGTTAACTGTAAAAAAAAAAAATACTACTACTTGCAATGTTTTTATTTCAGGATCTCACTCACCAAGTTCTTCAAATCTTTAAAGAAATGTACATCCCAGCCATCTACATGGACTACTGGCTTCTTCTCTCCATCATATATCTACAAAAGACATATATAAAATTAATTCAGAGTGAACGCATGTTTTACATCAGTGTCATCCCATAATACAGTAGTATGTTGACTTTTAGCAATATAGAAGAATATACACAAAATGGGAGTTAACAGATTTTAACCACTATTCACAGAATTGAAATATCAGAATTATAGGGTGCATAATAGGGGGGCAGGCACTTCTAAATGACAAGTAGGTAGGAATAAAATATAGGAAATTTGTGATGTGCACATGGTTAAAGAACTGCATTTAAAAACATGTGTATTAGGTGCTCTAACAGTTGTAACCTTGTATTTAAATAATTTATTATAAGCAACTGTCATTGAAAAGGTTATAAGTGTCAAGAAAAAACACCTCTTGGAGAACTGGGATAACAGGCGGGCTTCTTTGTTGAAGGAAGTAAAGGACCATTAGAGTGTAAGCATACGAAGACAGACTACCACGAGATGCATCTCCAATGTCACACACCTGAAAAGACAAACATTCTCAAGATGATAAAGTGCCCCATTATGCTTTTTCAGATATTATCTTTCATGCAGGGTGTAATAGAGCTGTTTCTGAATGTAAAAGGTCTGCAAAGTTTCAAAGAAGTGATTCTGAACTGCCTGAATGCCCGTGAAGTGAACAACGTCTACTTTGACCCTCAAACACTGTAGTTGTAGCTGAGACTGGAAGAGTTTGGTTTGAGTTGTCGACATGTTGAGAAGACGCTGTCATTATCTACCTGTTTGTTGTTTCGCTGTGTATCAAATGCTGAGGAAGATCCAGAACTGAAATTCAGATATGCTAATGGGGTTTTGTCCTTTGTGGATTCCTTCTCATTCAAGATTCAAACTTGGCCACTAATGAGTATGATTTCAATGACTGAAACAATGACAATAATGAACGTGTCGAACTTACTTTGGAGAACACTTTCATGACGTAGCAGAGGATCTTCACCCGAGCGTCAATTGCAGCATAAGATGCCAGTAGCTGTGTGTTGTGCAAAGCCTGAGGAAATAAAACGGAAAAATCTTGGTTGCACTTTAATTTACAGTATGTGGACATACAGTGTATTTACACCAGAACGCATTTAGGGTTACACTTTATTTTAAAGATGTTTGTGGTACAGTGTAATTATAGTACTGAGTAATAATAATTAACTACATGTAGTTACTATAGGGTTTGGTTTAGGGTTAGTTGCATGTAATTATGCACAATTTATGGTAATTACAATAACAACTACATGTAACAAAGGGATAGGGTTAGTTACATTTATACATTAAAAAAAGATACATTAATTAACAAAACTTAAGAATGTGGATTGCCAATCCATTAATTTAATTAGGCATGCAGATCATAAAAGAAAAAATATTTGTCACACCTAACATTAAAGTTTGTAATTGTAAATATACAGCGCATCCAGAAAGTATTCACAGCGCTGCATTTTTTCCACATTTTGCTATGTTACATCCTTATTCCAAAATGGATTAAATTCATTATCAATTCTACAAACAATACCCCATAATGACTACATGAAAGAAGATTAATTTTAGCAAATTTATTAAAACAAAATCACATGTAAAGGAGTATTCACAGCCTTTGCCATGACACTAAAAAATTGAGTTCAGGTGCATCCCATCTTCACTGATCAACCTTGAGATGTTTCTACAACTTGATTGGAGTCCATCTGTGGTAAATTCAGTTGATTGGACATGCTTTGGAAAGGCACACACCTGTCTATATAAGGTCCCACAGTTAACGGTGCATGTCAGAGCACAAACCAAGCCATGAAGTTCAAAGAATTGGCTGTAGACCTCCAAGACAGGATTGTATCGAGGCACAGATCTGGGGAAGGGTACAGAAACATTTCTGCAGCATTGAAGGTCCCAATGAGCACAGTGGCCTCCATCATCCGTAAATGGAAGAAGTTTGGAACCACCAGGACTCTTCCTAGAGCTGGCCGCCCAGCCAAACCCAAGAGAAGGGCTTTAGTCAGGGATGTGACCAAAAACCTGAGGGTCACAAAGCTCCAGCGTTTCTCTGTGGAGAGAAGAGGACCTTCCGGAAGAACAACCATCTCTGTAGCACTCAATCAATCAGGCCTGTATGGGAGAGTGGCGAGACGGAAGCCACTCCTCAGTAAAAGGCACATGACAGCCCGCCTGGAGTTTGCCAAAAGGCACCTTGAAGGACTCTCAGACCATGAGAAACAAAATTCTCTGTTCTGATGAAACAATGATTGAACTCTTTGGCCTGAATGGCACTCGTCATGTCTGGAGGAAACCGGGCTCCGCTCATCACCTGGCCAATACCATCCCTACAGTGAAGCATGGTGGCAGCATCATGCTGTGGGGGTGTTTTTCAGCGGAAGGAACTGGGAGACAAGTCAGGATCGAGGGAAAGATGAATGCAGCAATGTACAGAGACATCCTTGACTAAAACCAGTGCTCTGGACCTCAGACTGGGGTGAAGGTTCATATTCCAACAGGACAACGACCCTAAGCACACAGCCAAGATAACAAAAGAGTGGCTATGGCACAACTCTGTGAATGTCCTTGAGTGGCCCAGCCAGAGCCCAGACTTGAACCCGATTGAACATCTCTGGAGAGATCTGAAAATGGCTGTGCACCGATGCTCCCCATCCATCCTAATGGAGCTTTAGAGGTCCTGCAAAGAAGAATGGGAGAAACTGCCCAAAAATAGGTGTGCCAAGCTTGTAGCATCATACTCAAAAAGACTGTAATTGGTTTTAAAGGTGCTTCAACAAAGTATCGAGCAAAGGCTGTGAAAACTTACGTACATGTGATTTTTTTGCGCTTTTATTTTTAATACTTTGCAAATATTTCAAACAAATTTCTTTCACGTTTTCATTATGGGGTATTGTTTGTAGTATTGAGGGAAAAAAATAATGAATTTAATCCATTTTGGAATAAGGCTATAATATAACACAAAATGTGGAAAAAGCGCTGTGAATACTTTCCAGATACACTGTATTTTCACAATGCATATCCGAATTAACGTGTAAACAACGAAGACAGTATTTTAATTATTTGATATTTTACTTATTTTTAATAGTCTTTTGTCTTGAATATAAATATATTTAAACTAGTGCTGTCAAATCGATTAAATTGCATCTAACATAAGTTATCTACAGTGTGTGTTATATTTATTTTATATGTCTGTCTCTCTCTGTGTGTGTACAGTATATACACACAAACATATAATTTTTATAAATATAACAATATATACACATGTAAACAAAAATAATCGATTCGACAGCACTAATTTAAACTTTTTATTGTATTTAGAATGTGTATTTGATGGTTGTCTGTGTTTCTGGAGATTTACTGCATTGTATTTGTAATGTGATTAGTTTGGTGTATCTGACTGTTTGTAATGGGAGGATTTTATCTGCTACATTTGTATTTGAATTGTGATTCACCATGTTTGTTTTGAGTTTTAATTTGTAGGACAATGACATTAGGAGTGGTGTGTTCACATTAAGTCAGCTATAATTGAAATGATCATAAGATGATCAATCTTAATTGCCAACAGTATGTGTGTCTGACTAAGATGATCAAATCATTGTGGTTATATTTAGCAAATGAAGGGAATAGTTAAACAGATTTTCACATCTTTCGTTTTGTTGGAGATTTGTTCTTTGTTGGACATCATTCAGATGTGCGTACATTTTCAAGAAAGCCAAACAAGCATAGTATGTTTTTTGGCAAAATATTGAAGTTTAAACTTTCACAATAAGGAAGGTGCTATGTCCACAATCCATAATGCCATAACTTTTGCAAATGTGTAAAGAGGGCTTTCTTCTTATAAAATGCTAACGCTATTAACAATTGCAATAGTTTGAACTTCTGGTTAAGTGTCAAATTTGGACACATAAACATAATTCAACACAATTATTCTCTCACCAGTGTATTGTACAAGCTTATATCTCCCTCTAGTCCAGTTTTGGTGTGGTAAAACTTCACAATTGGGACTTTTGCAGTAGTAATAGGTAGGATGTTTCTCAGGCCTAAAATGAATAAATAAATAGACATGGGGTGTAAAACAAAAGCACTGATTTATTTTAAAACATGCATTTAAAGTAAACAGAGGTTTGTCTGAAGCGTATAGGGGGGGCTATTTGTAATTTTGTTTACCAGTCTGAACATTAGAGCTATGAAAAGAGAGGACAGTCTTTCGCTTCCTAAAAATGTCAAAACTCCATAATAGTGAACGATACAAAACATGATTACTGACTGAAATGAGCACCCACCCCTTTTTCAGTAGAATAAGCAACAGGCAATTTCACAATCACGCCCAAAAAACCTTACCATGGTGTTTCCGTAGCGCTTTAGCCAGGCTCTCAATAACAGCCATGGAGTCCAAGCCCTGTCAGAAGAACCAGATTAGGAAACTTAACACAAAATAGAGGGTCTAAAAAGTTAAATACACAGTGCATAAAGTTTTTGCAGCCCGTTCATTTGGCGTGGTGCTCAAAATACAGTAAAAACAGAAATATTACTACAATTTAAAATAACTTTTCTATGTAAATATATTGTAAAATGTAATTTATTCCTGTGAGTAAAGCTGAATTTTCAGCATCATTACTCCAGTCTTCAGTGTCACATGATCCTTCAGAAATCATTATAATATGATGATTTGCTGCTCAAGAAACATTTCTGGTTATTAATGTTGAAAACAGTTCTGCTGCTTCAGATTTTCAGGAAACTGATGTGCAATTAAAACAGTATTCAGTGTTCAGTCCTTGATAAGCTCAACTAATAGCATTTGTGGCATAACATTGATTGGCACAAATACGTGATTCCACTCATGCCTACTTTTCTTCTTTTTAATCTTTTAAAAAAAAACATGGGTTACAGTGAGAGACTGTTTACACCTGGTATTAAGATGTGTTTTGATTAATTTAATTAAACAAACTTTTTTGACAAACAAAGTGCTGCATAACTGAGCTTAATACTGTTAAAATTAAAACATGGAAGAAAAATTAATTTATTACTTAAAAAATAAAGTTGATAATTTATTATTATTATATTAGTGTTAGTATTATTATGAAATGGATTTAAATTCTACTGTACAACAGTGATGTATTTGTGAAGTTAAACTGAACTTTTATTTTGACGGGTTGCCGTGAAGACCTTTGAGTTTCTGTGTCTATGATATGATAGTAGTTTTTCTCAAATGACACGATAAAACGTCAGCATGAATGCGATTCTCAGAGCTGCTCTGGAGATGACGTTCATTCATGCATTCATATGAGACGGCAGAGATGGAAACACGCGACCGTCATGCACGATTCAGTGTGTGTACAGGTAAATTAAACCACACATCTGCGCCATTTATTCACAGAGACACGCAGGATTCGTATTTAAATAGTCTTTTTGCGGTTTTATATTCACAGACACTAGTCTATATCACCAGATGTGTTCTCAGGTACCGAAATTTGGTTTGATTTAATGTGAATCGGTACTCGGTAGTACCGACGTAATTTGGTCGGTGCCCTTAAAGCTGCACTATGTAACTTTTCCCGTCCACTAGAGGTCGCCTGTTCAAAACAAAGGCGTCGTTTGATGACGGCACGTTTGAGCGCAGAATCTTGGGACATGTGGTCTTCACCTCACAGCCGGTGGAAATGAATCGGGACAGGACTCGGGCAGAAATCATGTTCATGGATGTGATTATTAACGTTACTGTAGTGTGAAGCAGAGCAGGAGCGATTGTTAATAAGAAGAACACAACAAGCCTCGCGAGCAGCGGGACTTTAATTATGGCATAGTCGCCGGCGAGACTTTTATTATCCCACATTTCCGACATTTCCTCTTCTCCGCTCATGAGTGGGAGGTAACGCAGCTCTGTTGATCATATTAGACACATCTGAGTGTGTTAATGATGTGATGACGTTACTCTGTGTTCTCTCAGCGGCTGCTATGACACTTGTTCACACTGCAGTGAGAGTAAAGCGTTTCTGCAAAATAAAACCAGAAACCGAGGGGAACGCAGATATGACGCCATCGACAGGCGACTCCATCACACGTCCCGGTTCCTTGGTTAAAATAGCAATTTTCTCACGATTTACAAATAGTTGGAAACATTTGGGATATTGTAAGTACTCAACTGAACAAAATAGGGGTGTAACGGTACACGTATTCGTACCGAACCGTTTCGGTACATGGCTTTCAGTTCGGTGTGCGTGTGTACCGAACGGTTACGAATGCAATCTTTAACAGTTAACAGTCGGCTTGTTTTAAGCGCAGAACACACTTCAATCCTAGTTCCCACTCGAACATATTAAGTATTCAGTCCATTTTATCACGAAATTCAAACGATAAATGCCACTTTGACGCTCTTTAATGTGACGACTGATCACTGTATAGGCGCGTCAATTCAAGCGGCCGCGGTGCGCGTGCGCGCGAGTGAACGCGATCATCTCTTCCAGAAGAATAAACATGAATTAATATCTTAAGGTATGTTGAGGATAACACTTACTGAAACGTATCATATGTCGTGTAATTGCTCAATCAGTGTTTCAACCGCGGAAAGACGTCAAACAGCTTGTAAACAATGTCACGCATCATTTACCTCAGAGTCATTCAGTGTCCACAGCTGTTAATTCACTAGAGAAATCAACTCTTTCACTAAATATATGCACTATATTAGCATATATATATATATTAATTCTACTTAACCTGTTAGTGATGTCTTGATTATTTAATGCCATGTTTAGATAAATCTGTCATGAAAATGACAGTCACTGTGTTAATGATTATATTTCTACAACGAATTGGAGAAAAAAACAATTTTATAATTTAGATTTAGGAGTTAATGCAAAAACTGCCTTATGTGAAGTTTATATGTTTGCACACAATGTGTTATTTGAGTGTTGATTATCCTATAACTAAACATGAATATCAGCTGGATATAGGCTTATAGTTTGGGCTCTGTTGTTAACCTTTAATATTATAGTAATAATGTGCAAGTAAGGGCTCCCTATATAGTTTACAGCATTATCTTTAAGAAACTTTTAGTTATAATTGAATTAATTTAAGGACAGACAATTTTTTCAGTAAACCACTGTTTAATAAAAAATAAATAAAAAAGCCATTTTTTAAAACTGCTGTACCGAACCCGTACCGAACCGTGACTTCAAAACCGAGGTACGTACCGAACCGTCAGTTTTGTGTACCGTTACACCCCTAGAACAAAATATATAACACTGGCCTAGTGGTTTTTGGATATTTTACTTAAAAAATGTTACATAGTTCAGCTTTAAAAGTACAGAGTGCGGTACCCAACCCTAACCGTGACACACCAAGCCAATGGTCGGCCATCTGTGAGCGCCTGTATGGCTAGTTTTTGCATTGTGTTCCACATAGTTGGGCTCACGCCAACGGCAGTTCACCTGATTTGGCATGTTAAATCGGCTTAGTATGTCACAGTGTTAGTTAACAGTTCACACTTTCTATCTGGATGTCGTGAAGACCTTGTGTAGAAAAAGAGACATTACCGCTGCTGTGTCCTGGCCTTCTAGAGTCATACAGATGTCCAAGTCACTCTGTTTAAAGCCAAACCCATTCTTGGATGAACCAAACAAAGCCAACTTGGCTCCTGATAAAAACATTTTTAAAAAGACACATCAACAAATAAGCATCTCTATAGTCCTCCCACATACATATAAAACAGTCCTTGACAAAATAGAGTAAATGGGTGAATGAAATATCCAGTTCAAAAACAATGGATGAGTTGTATCATTAAACAAATTATGTTCTGATTCACAGTTTTTCACTGGACAAAGCATCATGCAGCAATATGGATGAAGAAATGTATTTAAAATACCAAATTTGACATAATTAAATTCTAAACAGTATCACAAAGCTGCATTACCTGGCACTTGAACTCTCAGGAAAGTCTCAAAATCTTGTAAAATGTGTTCTCTGACTTTCACCTCCACATCATCTGGTGCAAAGTCACCTAAATAAATGCAACCATTTTTATCATATCCCTTAAAACTACATGCATGCTAGATTTTAACATTAAAAAAATAATATTGATAAAGAAAGATGCATGTATATATAAAAAAAGATGTATGCACAATGTGCACATGTAAAAATCATCATTGTGCCATAAATGCACTGTAAAAAAAAATCAGGTCTCCAATTGAAAATTTCCTAGTGACCGATCACATCTAAATTTTTCAGTTGGCCAAATTGAATTTCTGTGAATTGATGCAATTTAATTCACAGAAATTCAATTTGGCCAACTAAAAAATTTAGATGAGATTGGTCACTAGAACATTTTCAATTGGAGACCTGATTTTTTTTTACAGTGGTAAGAAAGGCAAAGACTTTGTCTATTTGTCTGTATCAGGGGCGCCGCTAGCAATTTTGGAACCTATGAAAGAATTTGATGTTGGGCCCTCTACCACACCAACCTAGCTATCCAAGATCATCTCAGGGGGCCCCAAAAGTGTGTGGGCCCTTAGAATCGTCCTAACTTCCCCCCCCCTTAGCTGCGCCCCTGGTCTGTACGGTCCCATAACAGCATTACCAATAAATAGAGAGTGTGTTCATGTCGAAATACATCCACAGCGCACTTACGGTAGCATTGCTCACAGACTTCATTGAGAATCTTCAGGAAGTCTAGAGTCATGGTTGGAAGGTGTTTTAACTCCACTCGCTTGAAGTCCTCGGGACAGTCCTGTTTCGAATGTCCATCACTCTTACAAAGGCCGCATATCAGAATGGGGGACTAACAGAAAAAGATGGATGATTTGTCAACATGACCCACATTAAACGGCGTATTAAGACTGGTGCTGGAATTGCAGACATTTGCATGAAACTTATTAAATGTCAACATCATTTAAATGGCAATAGAAACATTTAAAAGTGCCCCTATTGTGCTCGTTCAGATATTATCTTTCATGCAGGGTGTAATAGAGCTGTTTGTGAAAGTAAAAGGGTCTGCAAAGTTAGTCTTCTAAAAGAAAGAAGCGATTCTGAACTGCCTGGAATGGGTCGTCAGTAATACCAGTCTCACTTCCTGCACGAAGCTCCGTAGGTTTGTAATAAACTTGCATATTGCCAGCCTATGGTCTTCATTGGCTGCCCGTGAACAACGTCTACTTTGACCCTCAAACACTGTAGTTGTAGCTGAGACTGGAAGAGTTTGGTTCGAGACAAGACACCGTTTTCTGCTGCCAAAGCAAATCAACGTTGATGCACTTCTAAAGGATGAGCATTTCTCGATGCATTGATTACAAATCCTGATGATGCCTATGCGTTGATCTTTTTTAATCGTGAATTGTTGATTCCGGTCAGTAATCGATTTAAAATGCTAAGAATCGAACTAACCATGATTCAATAGCGATTAAGTGCTTTAAAATACATAAACATTAAATTGCTTCCAGAATCGCATCAAATTTTTAATGTGAATTGTCTCAAATCAAATCATTCTGAATTTGCAAAAATCGCTATTGAATTGAAAACCGATGAATTGTGAATCGAATCTACCCAAAGATTCACAGCCCTAGTAATGCCGTTTGGTTTCCGACACGTGACCAATCACAACAGACTGGGCCATCTGACCAATCAGAGTAGAGCAGGCTCTCGGAAAGGCGGGGTTTATAGAGCCGAATCCTTGATCTAGCCAATTGAGAGAAAAGAAGTGATGCTGCAATGTATATTATGAGAAATTGGTTCGCCAAAAAATAGTTTTTTTGACCATGGAGCCTTTAAAATAGCTTAATATAGGCACTTTAATTTTGTATACACAATTGCTTGACAAGAGCAGCTAAATATCTAAAGGAACAGTAGCAACAGTAACAAACATTAGTACATTTAATACCAAGTTTGGATGGTCTCACATATGAGGATGCATATGTACCTTGCCATCACTGAAAACCCTCTTGGTGAAGACATAATGAACGCCTTCAAGGTCCAGCGGTGTTATTGCAGACGATTCAGAATCAGTAAGCTCTGCTTTTGGTTTGCGTGGGACAGATGCTGCTTCCTCTGGATCGCCTACATCGGACCCCACATCGTCGCTCGTCTCCCGGTCGAAGGGGAAGATCTCATCGCCAGAACCAGATTCATCAAGCTCGATGTCGTCATCATCTTCATCATCCTCTTCCTCATCTTCACCCTACAGAAGTGCACAAACTCAATTTAATTTCAACATGTTATTTTTCTGAGGGTAACCCAGAAAAAAAAAAAAAAGTTTCTTCTGTATTTCACAAAACCATTTAGCTGAAATTATACATTAAATGTATAAATAATTATCTTATTTACATCTTATTTGAACTGGAAAATCGTAGATTTCCTTAACAGAAGAAAAATTGACCTGAAAAGCTCTAATGCATAAGAATTCAAGGGGATCATATGAAAAAAATACCTCCAGAAAAGCAAAATTATTAACAATCAATCTATTTACGGCCATTGCACACCTCCGTCTCCACGTCAGAGTCGGCTTCTTCCTCCTCGTCCTGCTCCAGCTCAATCGTAAAGTCAGAGTCTTCGTGCTCTTCTGTACTATGCGGACTGGATCTGGCATGGGATCGGTTCAAATCCTTGGCTGGCACTTTCGTTCTTTTCTTCACTCCGTCGACATGATTCACACCACTCGTGGATTTGTCAGTTTGACTGTTTGAACGGATTTTCCCAGCTTTGCTTTTTGGAGAAGAAGCAAAGTACTTATAAGTCGCTTTGAGACAATGCAACATATAGTCGAACATCATCTGACTACTCAACGTCCGAGCCACATTCCTCTGGACGGCGAATGGATCTGAGAAAGAAAACAAAGATTAATATAGGCAGACATTATAAAAAAAAAAAACTAGTTCACATGATGCCATGGATACCTTCTATTGCAATCCTCTTTTTGGGCCAGTCTTTCAGATCACGCCATACTTCACCGTTTGTGCGCACATTGATGACTTTCTCGGGTATTTGAAATTCCAGTGAATAATATCGCAGTAACTCGACCCAAAGCTTCCCCAGCATCACAGGAGGACTCCGGCTTTTGAAAAATACCAGTGGAGCCTATTGAAGAAAAAAAGAAAACAATCAGAACTATGAACCAAAAATACCATGGAAGCTTGTTTCCGCTATGGAATAAATATAGAGTGACTTTTCCCCATCTCGCAATTCTTTTATTTTCCCTATTTTAACGATCTGAGCGCATGGTCTAAAAGGGTTGTACCTAGCCTCTTAACTCGAGTCTTGTCTCCCATTCCCTTTAAGAGGCAGTTGCGCTTTGACCATGGTGGATTTGCTATTTACATGGCGGATTATAGACACCCTCAACCTGACGAGTCAGTTTAAATACATGTGTGTATTGGCACTAGTGACGTTAAAAGTGACACTGCCAAAAAAAAGGAAATTATTTTCAGTGAAGCTTTGTATCAATGCGTGATTCGTTCTATCAAAATCACGTGACCAATGACGTCCGAAGCTTCGTTTCAAACACACCCACGTGACTGCTTCGTACTCTGATTAAAAAAGGTTTAAAATGCGCAACACAGGTTGTTAGAACTGTTGTATTGCGCTAGTTTATTGTTGCGAGACTTTGTCATGGTTCTGAAATGTTGGAACACTTTTGAGTTCGCCCAATAAGGTTGATAATATATTTGGCTTTTGTTCTGCAGCCATATATCATATATATTTTGGTGAAAGCATCCTAATCCCCCCCCCCAACTTTGTTAATTTTCAAGTATTGGAAAAATCACCCTCAGATTCCTGACTTTCAAATAGTTGTATCTCGGCCAAATATTGTACTAACCATACATCAATGGAAAATGAGATTTATACATCATCTGAAAGCCGAATAAATACAATTTAATTTTTTTTTTTACCCTTATGACTGGTTTTGTGATCCAGGGTCACATATAGGCATTTCCATAGTTAGGTCATGGCATGCCTCCATTTAGAGCAGGGTTTCTGCAGGTTTCACCAAGTCAAATGTAAGACTTTTTAAGACCATTATTAATTCAATTTAAGACCTATTTAAAAGGAAATGCAGTCACAAAATTACTTGCAAAGTAAATTAATTTATTCAAATTGAACAAATCGATAATCTCGTATTGATGAACTTGCACTTCCCCATAGCTCAATCCCACCAGGATTTCGCAATATTTTTTTGTGATCAAAATGACTGAATAAAATCCATTTTATGTGTCTGTGGTACAATCCAAAAGAGACTCGCGCCAATAACACAAAAGCTGATTAGCTGCAATATAAATTACATATTGGTCTCATTTGTAGTCGTAATACAGCAAATTATATTTGGACTAGCGAAAGAAAGAACTACAACACACCGGAATTAAAAAACTAAACTTTCAATGAGCAATGGAGGTAGTGTTACATGGACGTAGGAAAATTAAGACCAGTTTAAAATTATTTAAAACCTAGAACAGAATAATTCCACAAATTTAAGACTTTTTAAGGCCTAGACTTTTTAAGACCCAACGGAAAACCTGTGGAGGATGTTTTGTCTTGGTCTGGTATTTAAAGAAATGTTGCAAAAAGCTCAGGTGTGATTTGTAGTCAGATCAGTCCATATCTATTTTTTTTTTTTCATGAGGTCAGTTATGCAATCTTTTACTCTTTATTGATTATGTAATTGGTATGATATGATTTACCTGACTATTAATAAATTGTTACATTTGAATGTATTCTGACTTGATACAACAATCTACTAGAGTTAATAATTTCCTTGTTACCGCAAATCTGCATTCAGGTTCGTAACAGACTAAAGTCTAGTTTTGAGTGGAGCATAAGGCACACCAACAGTGATTTTAGAGCTACGGCTCACACTTGGCACTGGTTCAAATGTTCATAGACTGTAAAGGCTAAAAGGGGGAATTTCCATTTAGGACAACAAAATGTTAATCGACCAACCTAAATAGGATGAGCCCTCGGTTTATTGTAATGTTAGTCTAGCTAAGTGTGCATGGGAAACCATGGCATGACCAAACCAAAGCTACCATCAGAAAAATAATATTGGTCGGCTTGTATATGAATTGATATAAACTGAAATGTGAGATAAAGAGACGCAATTACCTTTTTATTGTTTTATTTCGTGGCGGAAACTAGCTTCCATAAAATACAGGAGTAATTTTGTTGACTTTCTTTTGGCTTGACCTCAAAATTGTATTCAAATGAAACCTTTCGATGTACAATACATGAATAACCGGGAACATACTAACCTTTCCCTTCTTGATGACTTTGTCTTTATCTTGAGAATCGTTTGAGGTTGGATCATAAACCCAAAGCACATTTCCTTTTTCAACCCCGGTTAAGGAGAAACTCTTGAGTTTACTCACGGGCAAACCCTAAAACAAGACACAACATCAGTCTCTGCATCAAAAATTAAACGCATTAAACTACCTCACAATGAAAACCATTTCTTACAGGAATTTCTATAATAAACATACAGTATGCACTATTTTCTAAATTGTCTAGTTTAAGTTTTGTGGAAGTAATGCCATTCTGTTGTTCATTATAGGGGTGTGCGACATATATTGTCTGCAAAAATGTAATGATGTGTTTTAAAGATGTGTGAGCTAACATTATCAAATACTGTACGCAATCCCTTTGCAAACAAAAACAAAAAAAGGCTTTAAGAGTGACAATTGCTTTCACTGCATGATGTTGTACAATGCCGTTAGAATGACCCAAAATTCAATATATACGGGGGAGTTTTTTTGTCTTATATTTCTAAATGATATATTTAAGCAATTAATCACGCTGTTTTTTCCTGAGTATCAGCATCTTTGCAAATGTGACACTGTTTTTACACAACAGTCCAATAAACAAGCAGCTAATATTGTGAGTTACATTTCAGAATATTGTCACAATAATTTGCTTTATTTTACAAACAAAAACAGTTTTAGATTGATATACTGTATATTTTGATTAATTATTCAATATATATTAACATATTTACACATATTGACATGTGTGTGCGTGTGTGGATTAGAGCTGGGCAATTGATTAATCGTGATTAAATCGCATCGAAAATAAAAGTTTGTGTTTACATAATATGTGTGTACTGTGTGTAATTATTATGTATATATAAATACACACTCCTTCATGTATATATTTAAGAAATATTTGCATGTATATACTGTATATATATTTATATACTTTATCATATATATGATACATATTTTATATATAAATAAAAAAAATCTTAAATATACATGCATGTGTGTATTTAAATAAAAATTATACACAGTACACACACATTATGTAAACACAAACTTTTATTTTGGATGGGATTAATAATGATTAATCAATTGCCGAGCACTAATTATGATTAAAGAAACTTTTATATTAAGATTAAGGTTTTAAAAAAACTATTTTATATTATAATTAAAAATAATCATTAAAAATGAAGGTAAAAATGCTCTTGAAATCAATTAAAGGAGGCAAATATTACCCCTTAATGAAAAAAGTTAATTTCACTCACTGCTATGAACCAACCACCACACAGAATATGATTGATTATATAAAAAAAATGAATATCTAAAAATCATCTAATTATCATTATCGACAAAATCCCAGAAAATGCAGAGATATCACTGTGTCAATATCGCACACACCTAGTTCATTACATGGCTCTCTGAAATACTTGATTGTGATTGGTCAGTTGCAGCATTCTGTAGTAAAATATGTTTTGTATGCGGATTATTAAACTGTAAAACTGGCTGTGTCAAATATACAGGTAAAACTATAAAATAATTGGTAACACTTTACTTAAAGCCTTGATTTAAAATGCATTATAAAAGTACTTTTAATGCATTGTAATCCACCTTATAATAGTCTCATGAATAATTGTAACCTCAGTTATAATACATTATAACACTCATCTATTGATTGAACACACCTTTAGGAAGTGTAATGCATACAACCAATTTCAGATGTAACAAGGAATCAGTAAATATTATAATGCATTTTAACGTATTTATGAAAAGCTATAATGCATTATGTATATTATGAATACCTTTATAATGCATTATATATCAAGGCTATAAGAAAAGTGTAAATAATGTCATGTTGGATTTCAAACTTCCTATATTTATTCATGTGATGAGTATCTGTGTAATAAACAGGATAATTATTGCATATAGTCTGAGTCTTGATTCCCGTGTCGAGTTTATTTCTTTTTTTTGCAATAATGACCGACTGACTGCAGATTATCTCAGGTTACCTCTCCAAAAAGATCCAGATGCAATAATCAGGCATTGGTCCTATAAACTTGAATAAACGGATGCATTAATGATGAATCACACACCACGTGTTCTAGGTATGAAGGTAAGACGGGTTCCTTGCGTCGCTGCAAGAAGCTGATGACCATGAGGGTGATGCAGTAGGACGGAAGTCCACCTTCTTCCATCTGGTCTACACAACAAATCTAATTCACACACACACAAAAAAAACATATCACATAAGGCATGCAGAGTGTTAACACTCTTTATGCCGTTTCACTGTACATTAAAAATCCATGTAATATTATTATACATACACAACATAACTTACGTCATGTTTCAGACAACACTGAGAACCATAGTAAACAAAACATGCAATTTAGTATTTTAAACTTGGCTGAAAAAACCTACATAAACATCGGTCTTACCTTAGCCCAGTATCTGAAGCATGTGACCAGCGGGATGAGTTGCGGCTCCAGACTCGACATCTCGGCCAAATATGCTGTTGTTAAGCATGCACTTTCATTGCCTGCGCTGACTTTGCAGATCAGACCACTTTAAAAGATAACAAAAACATGTTTAAAACATTTTAAAAAGAGACAACTCTTCCTGTGTCAATGAATTTAACATACACTACCATTCAAAAGGTTGAGGTCAGTAAGAAAGAAGTCTCTTCTGCTCAACAAGGCTGCATTTATTTGATCAGTACAAACAGTGAAATATTACTACAATTAAAAATAGCTTTTTTATGTTGTAATATATAGTAAAGTATATTCTATTCCTGTGATCAAAGCTGAATTTATCATCATCATTACTCCAGTCGTCAGTGTCACATGATTCTTCAGAAATCGTTCTAATATGATGATTTAGTGTTTAAGAAACATTTATGATTATTATCAATGTTGAAAACAGTTTTTTTTTTAGATCCTTTGAGGAATAAAATTTAAAAGAATTGCATTTATTTGAAATATAATTTTTTGGTAACTTTGAATATCCCTTTACTGTCACTTTTGATCAATTTAATGCTTCCTTGCTGAATGAAAGTATTAATTTATTTTTAAAAATCTTACTGACCCAACAAGCTTTTTGCCAGTAGTGTACATCAAAAAAAAATAAAATAAAAACTTCAATGCAGTTAGCTTCATTTACAGTGCCTATAGAAAGTCATAATACCCTGTAAAAATCTTCACCTTTTGTCACATTATACCCTGGAAAATAAAATGAATTAAGTCTAACTTTTTTGACCTGCCCATCTTCAGCTGTCTAGACGGGGAACGCAGGTTTTCCTCACGAATTGATGCACTTGGCAGCATCCATATTCCCTTCAATACTGACCAATTGTCCAGTCCCTGCTGAAGAGACACACCCCACAACATGCGAAAAGCAAACAGCACACCACCCAAAACAAACCATACCTACTGTGAAGCATGGTGGTTGCAGCATGATGATGCTGTGGTGTTTCTCTTAAGTGGGGACTGGACAATTGGTCAGTATTGAAGGGAATATGGATGCTGCCAAGTGCATCCAAACTCTTGAGGAAAACCTGCGTTCCCCTGCTAGACAGCTGAAGATTGGCAGGTCATTTACCTTCCGACACGACAGTGATCCTAAACATACCGCCAAAGGAACAACGCAATGGCTTAAGGATAGGAAGGTGAATGTCCTTGAGTGGTCAAAGCAGAGCCCCAACTTAAATCTGACAGAAAATTTGTGGATGGACTTGAAGAGAGCAGTCCATTGCCGCTCGAATTTGACTGAACTTGAGGAATTCTTCAAGGAAGAATGGACAAATATTCCCCAATCTAGGCGAGCAACGCTAGTAAAGACATCTCCAAAACGTTTATTGGCTGTAATTAAAGCAAAAGGTGGATATACAAAGTATTAAATCAGGGGACTGATGACACTTCCAACACGGTTATTCTGGTTTTTCACATTTTAATAATCTTCCAGAATGTTTTAAAATGTTAGAATTAATTAATTTGTCATCTACATTCATCTACCATCTGGGTGTGCATTCACGGTGTTTGTGTGTGTTCACTACTGTGTGTGTGCACTTGGATGGGTTAAATGCAGAGCACAATTTCCAAGTAATCCACCATACTTGGCCACACGTCACTTCACTAATGTGACAAAAGGTGAAGATTTTCACAGGGTCTGATATAGTATAGTTTATACACTGTATAAACTTTGTAAAATAATAATCAACAAAGAAACAGACCTTGATTTCTCTTTGCACACAACTACAGGCATCCTCCTATGGAAGTCTCCTTCCACATCGACAAAAAGATCTGTGAATATGAAAATAAAACAGTGAGAAAAATTAAAACATACCATTGTTATTCTATAATGGTGGTGCTTTACTGTGAATACTTTTATGCATATATCATGATTTTATTTAAATTTAACAAAACGTGGTAACACTTTTGGGGAACACTTTATTTTCCAGTCTCCTTGTAACATATGCTATATAGTAATAACAGTAAATTATGTATTATTGCATGCAACTAACCCTCAACCAAACCCTAATCCTACCCTAACCTTATAGTAAGTACATGTTGTTAATTATTATTACTCAGTACTTAAATATATAATTAAACTGTAACAATGACACCTTAAAATAAAGTGTAACCCACTTTATTTTAGGGTTCAATTCTAACTATTGACTAGTTGCTTATTAGCATGCATATTACTAGGGATGCCACAATTCTCAATATAATATTGAACCGTTCGGTAAGGCATTCACGGTTCAATACGCGCTTGTGATTTGCGGTTTTTCGGTTTTGCATTGAATTAATTATTTTTCTGCAAATTCTATCATTTAAATTTCCTCCATCCCAATATTGAACAACGCGACATACATTCACATCACACGTTAGTGGTAGAGTTATGCTCACGGAACACTATAGTTATTCACAATCACGAACGTTCATTATTTGCATGCGTTTTAAAGCCATGCCGGTTCGTTCACGTGCGCGGTTTTAACATGCGCTTTTCCGAGAGCATGCACTAAACGCCTGTCAAACACGTGAATACTGGACTAAGTAGTCGTCTTACTGCGCTAATACTGTCAAATACACACAAGGTTAACAAACACAGTCGGTTATGTCTAAAGTGAAAGTAAAATCGCGTGTGTCTATTAGATGCACGGAGGTCTTACATTGACAGCAGGCAGCCTAGTGAACACGCTGACCTTAAAGGGACAGTTCACCTCTAAAATTATGTCATTATTTACTCACTCTAATATTGTTCCAAACCTGTATTCATTTCTTGATGACAGAATTTTCATTTTTGAACGAACTATCCCTTTAATGTTAATACAACAACAAAAGACAAAGAGAAAATCCCTCATTGCTCTTGACTGAAAAACTAATAGCTTTAATAAGAATCAATGTATATTTTATAGTGAATTCTATGTAGTGTATTATTTTTACACTTATTCATTCAATTTCATACTTAAATGCTGCTGTACAGCTCTGAGCTGCCAGTGTAAATCTTTATATATATTTATTTTATATTATACAATACACTAGGAATGTGTACAAGGTTTTTTTTTTAAGTAAAGTTTAAAGTTTAAGTAAGGTTTTTCAATTATTTTAAGTAAAATAAAGAAAGAGTATTGCAATAAAAAAATAGTATTTTTTCTCCTTAACCTCTTGCTGTTCTTGTCGCCTAATGCTGCGTTCACACCAAACGCGAATAGAGCGTCTGGCGCGAGTGATTTCAATGTTAAGTCAATGGAAAGGCGCGTTGACGCGCGTCTGGAGGTCTCGCGGCGCGGAAGGCGCGTTTCGCGCGGCGTGAAGGACGCGAATCCGCCTCATTCGCGCGTCCAGTTCGCGCGAATGGCGCGAATTGAGCGTCTTGCGCTATACGCGCGTTACACGCGAATGGTGCCTTTGTGCATTCACGCGTTTGAAGCGAATTTGCGTCTGACGCCCGAGTTGAAAACTTTGAACTTTGGCGTCAATTCGCGCCGCGTTAACCAATCAGGAGCCTGCTTGCTGCTGTCACGTGGTAAAGTGACGTGTATGAGAAACCCTGCATAAATTAAAAATAGTACTATTGTGTCGCAACATAAGAATAGAATAGCAAAAAAACGAACCGAACCGAAAACCGTGGTTAAAAACCGAGGTATGTATTGAACCGTGGACTAACTGTATTGTTGCATCCCTACATATTTCTATTTTTTTTTTGTTTATTAGCACTTATTAATGCCTTATTCTGCACAACCTTATTCTACATCCCTTAATCCTACCCCACACCTAAACTTAACAACTGCCTTACTAACTAATAATAAGCAGTTTATTGAGGCAAAAGCCATAGTAAATAGTGAGAATTACACCCTAAACTAAATAGTGACCCAAAACATAATATGTATCAGCTATTTTTTGGCCAAAATTTCAGTATCAGTGTGTCTCAAACTCCTTATCCTGCGCTTTTGTCACCATGGCCAATTATGACCAGGACCTTTGCTTTCACAGCTTTTCATATTTCAACTTACCGCTTTTTGAGAGATGCTCTTGAGCCACGAGCAGAATATCAGGATGCTGGAACTGATGAGAGATTTTTTTTTCTTAATTACAAAACCCTTATTGACAAAACTTCATCAGCAAAAGTAACAGATTGCAAAAATTCATTTTGTAAAACATTCTCAAAAATTGTTCACTGTTTGATGAAAGAAATCGAATACTTGATTCTGATTGGCTAAAAGGTGTGCAATTAAACCGTTTATTGCCAAGTCAGTTTAATCAGCGTTCTATATTAATGCACTGTTTTCATTAGCTAAGTTTCCATCCAAAGTTGCGAATTTAACTTATGCGCAAAATGGGTATATCGCACAAAACATTTATGAATAAAGCAGCATCGAAGAGAACAAAATCGCCATTTTCTGATAAACTGGCATTAAATATCACTAAGAAAAGTAGGAGAAACCACTGTATATAATAATATTTAAATATATTAAAAACATACTGGCGTCTCTGAAAGTACAGACTAAACGCATTTCGGTAAATTTTCATAACTTCTGTAAATGTGTTTCCATCATAGTTTATGCACTTGTTTTACTTTAGAGCCGTAACTGAAGAAAATAACCGTCATTTCTACCCTTCTGGTCAAATATTGCGCTGCAAACATCAATAACTGCTATTTGAATGCACTCTACTTTGCACCGGGTGGTTCTTGGCATTAAACGATTTTAATGATGTGAAGGCACAGCTAGCCGTGGATTATCCCTTATTTAAAGCATTTAAAATGCATATGCCATGGTTTGTGTGTTAGCTATCATAGTGTACACACAGAAAATTGTGATACTGTGTCTAAATGTCAGTGATAATTAGCTTGTATCATGGGTTTGAAACAATAATACCTTATCCTCATCCAGCACAAGTCTGATATGAGCCTTAATAATTGATATATTACTTTGTGATGCCTGTAATAACAAGTGAAGAGAGTAAAGTTTACTTCATGCTAGGTTTTATCAAGTTGTTGTGGCAATGCACGGTCTAGCTAAATGTGATTTTTTTTTTTTTATTTACTCAGAAGACAAAGCCATAGAATACACTAAAAGGCAAATTGTGAGAATATTTCTAATAAGCACTTCATACTCACATGGGATGGAAACTTCACATCAATGTTTACATCAGAATCCTTGAAGCCGAACTTGGTGGCGGAAGATCCATATAACCTGAATTGGCATTCTGAAGGGGAATAGAGTCAAATGTATGGAGGGAGCATTAGAGCTACACATAACAGTTAAAACAGTCTCTATTAAAACACCCACATGATCTAGACTTATTCCTAAATGACAGTGATTTGACAAGTAAGAACATTCACCCAGAAAGAGTAGTTATCCTGTACAGGTATGAAAACTACACAAACGGTCTTTTCAAACACACAGTATCATTACAATAATTCAAATTATCATAGAAACACAGGGATAAAAGTTTATAGTTCAGATATAAACACTGATGTCTACAGTAGCGATCAAAATAGAGTAAATCACCTTTGAAAGTAATTTGACGATTCAAATAAAAATTGTAGGTGGCCACTAGTAATGAAACAAAGTCTTTATGAGTGAGTCACTGAATCATTCATTAAAAAAATTTGATCAAAATCGCTGATACATCCAGTAATGAAACGTGACGTTGTTATGAGTAGGGTTGGGCATCGAGAACCGGTTCCAACTTGGAACCGTTTAAAAAATAACGATGCCATTGGAATCGTTTAGAAATGTTGTTTTCGATTCCGATCATCGGTTCCAAACGCGCAAGTTTTCGGAAGTGCTTGGCGCGCCCGTTTGTTCTGTTGCAGCCATGGAGCACGGTAAGCGGCGCTCAAAAGTGTGGCTTTATTTCACTTTAAAAAAAAAAAAGCCTGGGTCGGCACAGTGCAACACATATGACAAACTTATTTCTTGCACGGGAGGATGCACTACAAATATGTGGTGTATAAATTAATGAGTGTAGCGTGTTTGAAATGCTGCGCAGGTCTGTCCTCCTCAGGCAACCCTGCGCTAACCAACGCTATTAAAGGGATAGTTCACCCTGAAATGAAAATAAAGCCTTCTTTTACTTACCCTGATGTTGTCCCAGTGCCCTATGTCCTATGACATTTCAAATACTGTTCCTGCACGCGCTCCTTCCTATTATGGCAGTGAATGGCGATCAGCTAAAACATTACAAAAAATAAACTAATGTATCACGCAACGATACAGGGAGACGCGCGCCATATGGAAAGTGTTCAGGGGGCACACTATAAGGTTTTGCGAGAACGAACCCGTATTATTCAGTCAAAACACTGAGCTCGGCCGTTATTCGGAGCGCGCTCCTCTGTGTACACTATGAGCCGTCAGCAGCCGCCGGCGCTCTTGCCTACTATAATAACTCGCACTGTTGTCATTGCACCCAGGATAAGCACACACACACACGCACCATTTTGAGAGATCAAGCTCAATAGAAAAAAACGCGATTCTCGTCTTTTCTATAACGTATATGATAAGAAATAATACTAATAATATAACCTCCTTAAGTGAATATTGTGTACCGGTTGTCATGAGGCTACTGCGGCTTGGAGTGCGCACACACAGGAACACGCGCATTTGAACAACAGCTGGGTGAGTAAAAGATGGCTTTATTTTCATTTCAGGGTGAACTAACATTATCCCACCTCGTCATAATCAGGTAAGTGATTGTAGTGTAATAAAGCCCTTGACCAAATTGCGATTGAGGTGAACAACAACGTTACTGAAATAATTTTTCCCCCTCGTAGATAAATGTAGCTATACGCAAATTGCCCACGCTAGTAGCAGTCCTAATATGACTGCTGTTAATGCTATTGTTAAGCCGGGACTCGTGTGAAACTCCATTCACCTTTGCAGCAAAGCAAGTGAAAATGCCAGCGGAGAAAGTCCCAAAACTAAAACTCATTATTGAATCAAAATACAATTTTCCTCTGTGAAATGAGCCTGTGACATGTTGTGACTCCACCCCTCAAAGAATCGGAATCGAGAATCGAAAAGAACCGTAATCGAAACTAAGAATCGGAAATGTTCAAATCAAAACGATGCCCAACCCTAGTTATGAGCGAGTCATTGAATCATCTTTCATTCAAGAGATTTCTTCAAAAACACGGATTCATCCAGTAATGAAACAAGAGAAGCCTTAATGAGTGAGTCATTGAATCATTTATTCAAGAGATTCATTCAAAAACACTGATTCAACCAGTAATGAAACGTGACGTCTTTATGAGTGAGTCACTGAATCATTCATTCAAGAGATTTGTTCTAAAACGCTGATTCATCCAGTAATGAAAAGCGGAGTCTTTATGAGCGAGTCATTGAATCATTCATTCAAGAGATTTGTTCAAAAACGCTGATTCATCCAGTAATGAAACGCGGAGTCTTTATGAGCGAGTCATTGAATCATTCATTCAAGAAATTTGTTCAAAAACGCTGATTCATCCAGTAATGAAACGTGGAGTCTTTATGAGCGAGTCATTGAATCATTCATTCAAGAGATTTGTTCAAAAACACGGATTCATCCAGTAATGAAACAAGTGAAGCCTTAATGAGTGAGTCATTGAATCATTTATTCAAGAGATTTGTTCAAAAACACTGATTAAACCAGTAATGAAACGTGACGTCTTTATGAGTGAGTCACTGAATCATTCATTCCAAAAATTAGTTCAAAAACGCTGATACATCCAGTAATGAAACGTGACGTCTTTATGAGTGAGTCACTGAATAATTTCATTCAAAAAATTAGTTCAAAAACGCTGATACATCCAGTAATGAAACGTGACGTCTTTATGAGTGAGTCACTGAATCATTCATTAAAAAAATTTGTTCAAAAACGCTGATACATCCAGTAATGAAACGTGACGTCTTTATGAGTGAGTCACTGAATCATTCATTAAAAAAAATTGTTCAAAAACGCTGATTCATCCAGTAATGAAACGTGGAGTCTTTATGAGCGAGTCATTGAATCATTAATTCAAGAGATTTGTTCAAAAACACTGATTCATCCAGTAATGAAACATGAAGTCTTTATGAACGAGTCATTTAATCATCATTCAGAGTTGTTTATTCAGAATCAAAAAACAGGGAGTCTCAATGTCTCCAGAATCGGGCAGCTCTAGGAAGCATCGAATAAAGGATGAAACGAGCTTTGCGCTGTTACATACCTGGAAGGAAAGGTTGAAGGACTTTCTGAACGAGAGCGAGAATATTTTGGCGTTGTTTCAAATCCTGGTCGTTCAAACCAAACTCGGTGACCACACTTTCCAGTGCAGAGCTGATTAAATGACACTGTGCTTTACCAGGAGCCGCTATGTTCAACAGCAGCGTCAGCTTCTGCAGTTCCTGTAACGAGGAGACACATTTCAGCCATTAATAACAAGCACAGCAGTTTGAGCATGATCATAATTTTGTTATACGATTCCTCACCCTGGCTTTCTTCCTGTGGGATCTTTCTCTGATGTGACCGAGCGCTGGTGAGATGTCTTCACAGAACACCTTACATTTATCACATCTGAACTTGAGGCTGATGTTTGACTAATAAGAATGCATAAAAAGAAACAAAATCAGATTACGTCAACAATAATGATCAATGCACAAAGTTTGTTTGTTTTGTTTTTTGTGGAAGAAACTAACACTTTTATTCAGCAAGGACGCATTAAATTGATCAAATTACTTTTCATAGTTACAATTATATTTCAAATAAAAACTGCTCTTTTAAACTCTCCATTCATCAAAGAATCCTGAGTTACCACAAGAATATGAAGCAGCACAACTATTTTCAGCATTGATAATAATAATAAATGTTTCCAAATCATCATATTAGAATCTGATTTCTGAAGGATCATGTGACACTGAAGACTGGAGTAATGATGCTGAAAATTCAGCTTTGATCACAGGAATAAATTACATTTGAACATATATTACAAAAAAAAAAAAAATTAATAGTTATTTTATATTATAAAAATATTCACAATTTTACTGTATTTATATTAAATGAATGCAGGCTTGGTGAGTATTATTTGATTTAATTATGTAAATGCATTAAATGTGAGTTTATAAACAGAGCCTGTGATATTTAATGCACTTCATGATATTGATTACAAAGAAATGGAACATACTCTATATCTATATATTCATATCAATATGGCACAAGATTTAAGTCAATGTGATTAACGACTTAGTCGAAAAGTAATGTAAAAGTAGTCAGAATACGTTACCTAAAATGAGTAATCTAGATTATATAAAATTGTCACTTCTGTCAATCATCTGACATTTATCTGTCCTCGGTTAATAAGAGCAAGAAAATTAGTCATTTCACTTTTTTTTTATTATTATTAAAAACATCCTTTATTTATGCTTTATTAGGTGACAAACTTAACGTCATGTTTGGATCAGTAACCGATAACATTTCGTAAGTAATCTACTAGGGATGCACCGAGAGGATTTTTTGGGGTCGATACCAATACCGATTTTAACAAACAATTATTGGCCGATACCGATTTTAACAAACAATTATTGGCCGATACGCCGATACCGATTTTAACAAACAATTATTGGCCGATACCGATTTTAACAAACAATTATTGGCCGATACCGATTTTAACAAACAATTATTGGCCGATACCGATTTTAACAAACAATTATTGGCCGATACGCCGATACCGATTTTAACAAACAATTATTGGCCGATACCGATTTTAAAAAACAATTATTGGCCGATATGCCGATACCGATTTTAAAAAACAATTATTGGCCGATAGCAATTTTAACAAACACTTTTTGGTCGATACCGATTTTAACAAACAATTATTGGCCGATACGCCGATAGCGATTTTAACAAACACTTTTTGGTCGATACCGATTTTAACGAACAATTATTGGCCGATACCAATTTTAACAAACAATTATTGGCCAATACTGATTTTAACAAACAATTATTGGCCGATACCGATTAAAAAAAAAACACTTATTGGCCGATACCGATTTTAACAAACAATTACTGGCCAATACCGATTTTAACAAACAATTATTGGCCGATACCGATTTAAACAAACACTTATTGGCCGATACCGATTTTAACAAACAATTATTGGCCGATACCGACTTTAACAAACACTTTTTGGCCGATACCGATTTTAACAAACCAATTTTAACAAACAATTATTGGCCAATACCGATTTTAACAAACAATTATTGGCCGGTACCAATTTTAACAAACAATTATTGGCCAATACCGATTTTAACAAACACTTATTGGCCAATACCGATTTTAACAAACACTTATTGGCCGATACCAATTTTAACAAACACTTATTGGCCGATACCAATTTTAACAAACACTAAAGGCCCATTTATACTTCTGCGTCGAGTGTACGCCGTAGTGTACGCCGTAGGCTACGCGCGTAGCCAACGCCGTCGTGAGCATTTATACTTCTGCGCTGTTGTCTGCGTCAATGTGCAATTCCACATGCAGACGCTAGAAGGCAGTGTCCTCGGGCATGTTGGTGTAATCAAGACAACAGCCGAAGAAGAAGCATCTTGATGTGTAGAATCTGTACATTCATGTCGGAATATCAGCAGCAGTGAGAAAGCGGCTTTTCTTGCAGCTTGAGTTGTTGTAACTAATACAAATTAAGCATCTCTAGTTGATTAGTAAAGTTAAATAAGGCGATCTGGCGCTGGAATGCATTTGTAAAACCATGCGGAGCTCGTGGCCGCTGTTTTCAGCAGCGGTGGCTCAGCAATCGATTGTTGTTGCGGAGACTTCATTCACGAAATATACCCTAATGTGTCCCTGTTCTTGATATACAATTACTGATTAACATCTTTGGTTTTAATGAGAAAATAAATAAACTATATTCAGCGGATCTATGTATTTATTTACTACCATAAAGAATCGCTGGACTGCAAAATAGTGTGTTATAGCAGACGTAAGGAACTATCATCCAATTTCTGGACACACACACACACACACACTCCTATCGCAGATTTTTTATTTATTTATTGACCTGAGGGAAGGGTTCTGGCAGACCAATCACAGCGCTTGCGGTCCGCATAGAATTGACGCGTTGTTACATTTTTGGAGAGGTGCGCGTCAGGCTACGGCGTATCCAACGCGTCTATGCGTAGGGTACGCCGTACCCTCTGCGTGCACTCGACGCAGAAGTATAAATTGGCCTTTATTGGCCAATACCGATTTTAACAAACACTTATTGGCCGATACCGATTTTAACAAACAATTATTGGCCATATTTAAACGTATTTTTGCGGCTTAATATTCACAGACACTAGTATATATCGTGATTTGATTTATGTGTACTGACCAACGTTTTATTTATTCATCATCAAAACGTTTTTATGACTGGATTCTGTCTGCGTTGTCCGCATCACGGAAATTAATCCTTGTGAAAGTTTAGTCAAGAGTAGGGAGCGATTTATTTGTTGGTCTTATGTTGTTTGATAAACATTAAAACACAGACAGCAGCGCAGCAGGAATATTACATTATAATCTTGGATTATGCAGCAGACATTACACAGCTCAGTGCCTTCACAGAGTTCATTAAAGGTCCTGTTCTTCGTGATCCCATTTTTAAAACTTTAGTTAGTGTGTAATGTTGCTGTTAGAGCATAAATAATCCCTGTAAAATTATAAAGCTCAAAGTTCAATGCCAAGAGAGATATTTTATTTAACAGAAGTTCCCTTTCAAAGCTTACAGCGAACGGCCGGTTTGGACTACATCCCTGTACTTCCTGCTTTAATGACGTCAATAGAACAGTTTGTTGACTAACCTCCGCCCACAAGAATACGCAAAAAAGGGGGCGTGGTCTTGTTGTTCTCCCACGTGGAGAAGAGGAAGTGTTGCGTTTGTAGAGTGTGTTTATCGCCATGTCGTCAAGACGCTGTTATTTTCATCCCGGGTCTGATTCCGGCTCAAATTGATACGGTAATATAGACATGTTTACAATAACATTAAGCCCATGCATCTCCCCGTTATGGTAAGAGGCGTGACATTTCCGGGCAACGTGCGCTAAGCTGCTGTCCAATCACAACACAGGAACCGCTGGCACAATCAGAACTCGTTACGTATTTCTGAAGGAGGGACTTCATAGAACAAGGAAAATCATCAGGCCGTTTTTAGGACAGTGAAAACAGCGGTATACAGATCAGTAAATTGTGTTTTTTTACACGCGAAACATGAACACATGTTATATTGCACACTGTAAACACAATCAAAGCTTCAAAAACACAGGAAAAACGGGACCTTTAATAAACCATCAGTTTGTTACATCGGCCTCTCTAATGCTATAGCCGATATGCCGATGGTTGTAAATTGATTTTTTTTTAAAAATTTGGCCGATAAATATTGGCGGCCGATACATCGATGCATCCCTATAATGTACCCAGCACTGTTGTTTAAGAATATCGCTTTTCTAAATCATGACATTTTGCACAGAATTGCCTAATCGGTTAGTTTATAACTTCCAAACCTCTTTCTGGTCACAATCACTGCCTTCGGCTTCCAAGCACAGCTGTAAAACATCCCGTCTCGTGAGGCAGCTGTCAATCGACACCATCCTGCTCTTCTCCCTCCAACTCTGCATGCCGTCTGATAGACAGACGAGACGTAGACAGATATTAGACACAGTTCAATCTCATAACTTAAAAGATAGCGTATCCATGCGTTTTACCATGTCTGTCTCGTCGTTCTCTCCAGTTCCTCCGCTCGGCAGGTGAACCCCTCTGGAATCGGTCCTGGTGAGAAGGACTCTGTCCAAACACTCTTCCCTCAGACAGCGAGCCGGCTTTGCCTCTTCTATTCCCGTCACTTTCAAAGGGTCGACCATGACCCCACTTCGTTTTAGGGCTGTAACTGCGTTCATGGCTCACATGGTCACGTCCCAACGGGCTCCTCCAGCTCTCCTCTTCATCGGTTTCCTTCTGCCTCCTGTATCGTGGAGAGAACTTCCTGTTTCCCTTATCAGCCATTGTGGATCTAACAAAGAAATAAAGATTAATATGAAGGGTATTTTTAAAATCCTAGTGATAAAGTGCTCCCTTCACAGCAGCTTTGATTATAAGAATTCATAAAACCCATAAAGTGATGATAAACAATAATCCTTAAAGGGATAGTTCACCCAAAAATGAAAATTAGCCCATAATTTACTCACCCTCAAGTCATTCTAGGTGTATATGACATTCTTCTTTCAGACGAATAAAATCAGAGTTATTACAAAAGTCCAGGCTAATCCAAGCATTAGAATTTAATTAATAGTTGCTCTGTTTTTGAAGTCCATAAAAAGTGCATCTGCCCATCAAATAACTGCTCCACTCGGCTCTGGGGTGTTAATAAAGGCCTTTTGAAGCGAATCAATGCGTTTGTGTAAGAAAAATATCCATATTTAAAACTTTATCAAGTAAACTTTCGGCCGACCGCATTCCCTGTTCAATTTATGGAAAAATTGTTGAAAGTTCCCCTGCCGATCGAAAGGCTAACGCGACCAGGTCCGCTCGTCATGACGTCACGTACGCATCTTGAGTTTCACTTTCAACATTCAACACTTTTCCACGGAAGGCGGTCGATCGAACGTTTACTTGATAAAGTTTTAAATATGAATACGCATCGATTCGCTTCTTAGGCCTCTATTAACACCACAGAGCCGCGTGGAGCAGTTATTTGATGGGCAGATGCACTTTTTACGGACTTCAAAAACAGAGCAACTATGAATCAAATTCTAATGCTTGGATTAGCCTGGACTTTTGTAATATAACTCTTTTATTCGATTTTATTCGTCTGAAAGAAGAATGTCATGTACACCTAGAATGACTTGGGGGATGAGTAAATAATGGGCTAATTTTCATTTTTGGGTGAACTATCCCTTTAAGCCCTATTCGGACGGTAATTGTTTCTCACGTGGACGTCCGTACGGTGCTCTGCAGTGGTCAAAAAGGATATAAACAGGGAATTTCGAAGTGATATATTCTTGAAAACTCTGAGATGTGGATTCGGACGGCAATTAAATTACCACACAACATTGGTGTTTGTCTAACAACAGTAGGTAATTCGGCCAGGGATTTTTACGTTTATGGTGAAGAAAAAAAAACAAAAAACATTCTGGATTCGGACAGCAATAAAACCATTGACTAGCCCCTGTCAATGAAGAAAATACCTTATGACCCCACGAGAAACCATTACCGTCCGAATAGGGCTTTAGTATTAATTCACAAGTAATTATTAATCCTTTAAAAGGCACACTATGTTGTTTTTCACTGCTAGAGGTCACCTATTCAAAGCAAAGGCGTAGCTTGATGACGGTGAGATTGAGCGTGAGCGGTGACGTTCTCTCCCTGCCTTTGAAGGGAGGAAATGGCACATGGCCTGTGATGCCTTCTGTGCTTCAGTGAAGCGCTCGGCGAACCCTTGGCCAAAGAGGCCGGTGGCGCAGACGGGAGAATCCAGGAAGGGGGCTTTATCCGCTTCCTTCATGTCCGTGAGGTTCAACCAGAGGTGGCGCTCTAGCACAGTCAGGGTCGCCATGCTCCTTCCGATCGCCTGGGCGGTGGACTTCGTCGCACGCAGGACCAAGTCAATGGCGCAGCGCAGGTCTTTGAACACTTCAGGATCAGGGACTGACTCATCCAGAGAGTGGAGAAGTTTGGCCTGATAGACCTGAAGGACGGCCATCGTGTGAAGCGCCGAGGCAGCCTGGCCGGCGGAGGCATAAGCTCGACCAGCCAGAGCTGATGTAGTGCGGCAGGGCTTCAAGGGGTGGGACGCTTTGGCCTGCCATCCTCTGGTGGAGGGCGGGCAAAGATGAGCGGCGACAGCCTCTTCAAGAGGGGGAAGACCGTCATATCCTTTTTCCTTCGCGCCATCGACAGTCGAGAGCGCTGAAGAAAAGGAGGACTTCGAGCGAGCTGATAATGGCGCCTTCCACGATTTAGTCAGCTCGTCGTGTACCTCAGGAAAGAAGGGGGCGGGCCTCTGCGGAGGGGACTGATGGCGGCCTTGCAGAAACCACTCATCTAGCCTGCTTCGTGTGGACTCCTGGGGTTGAGACCACTCGAGCCCGAGGTCTCCTACGGCCCTGGTGAGCACCCGAACGAGTTCGGCA
Organism: Gobio gobio; assembly: GCF_949357685.1. Classification (NCBI taxonomy): domain Eukaryota; kingdom Metazoa; phylum Chordata; class Actinopteri; order Cypriniformes; family Gobionidae; genus Gobio; species Gobio gobio. Next base: position 5,254,002 of record NC_137100.1, on the reverse strand, counting down.
TCGACGCTGGTGGTGGCCTGAGTAGATGGTGAGGGCGCGACCCGCGGGGAGTTCTCTGGCGTGGGCTCGCACGACTGCTCCAGCATCCTCTGTTCGCGGCGGATCTTTTTGTGTGGCCCGAGAGGGGGAGCGAGGAGGGCGGGTTCTGCGTCGAAGCTGGCGAGCCGAGCCCGCAGGGTTGGCAGCGCCATCTCATCACACTCCGGGCAGCCGCCCTTAAAGAGTGCAACATCGGCGTGGTCCCGGCCGAGACACGCGACGCAGAGGATGTGGCGACCCCCGCCGAGTAGAGGCCCTCTACACAAGGCGCAGGAATGACGAGGCATTTGCAACAACGCCCGTCTGCTTTTTTGTGAGTGTGTGTGTTGCAGAGGCGAACACACACACACAAAACACACACACAAGGATAATAAAAGGATATAGACACGCCGGATGGCACAGCTGGAACAGCAAAGGGGCTGAAGGTGGAGTCCAGAGAAGGAATCCGGCGTCCTCAGAGCAGGAGTTGGTTCCGCTGGAGACTCATTCACAGTTCACAGCAGTTCTGGAGATCAGCGAAGGGTGTCCTAATCCTATGGTGTAACATGGGCTTTTATAGCTTAGTAGGGGTGTAATGATACATCGTTAAACGATATATCGCGATATAAAAATGTGACGATATGTATCGTTGATGGAAACAATATGATTCGCGATATAGAGTTGTTTAATCCAAGGCTCAATTTGCTGTAGTTGGCCTATTTATAACAGGGTTTTTCCTGGGTCAAAAATGGTCTTCGGTGGTGGCTGACAGTAGGGATGGCTCGATACCACAATTTTGTCTTCGGTACGGTACCACAATCTAATACCGAAGTACCGATATTAAATCGATACCATACAGGGTCTGAATTTTGATGCGGGTATTGTGCATAATTTTGCTCACTCTCGCAAGTTTTGGGTTTATGAAGCGGGAAATTACAGCAAATGTTTATTATTAAATTAATCAACAAAGATTGTCACATCAATCAGTCATTTGGAAACTTTTTTGTAAGTAATTTCAGCATTACTGCGCGTCTCCATTGCTTCTGCCTTGAAAAGACATCGCACCTGCACTATAAAAGCAATCTGCGCACTCAGATTCAACACTTTCGCTTCCGTTGCGGGACAACTGACGGAAATCACTGCCCACGTCTTTTTAAACCTCGCCAATTTGAACATGCAAGCGATTTTATAGCATTTCGTAATGCATATGGGATGAGAGCTCTTTGAGAGAGAGAGTTTTCTTTGCGCTCATGCCAACAACAAACACACACACACACACACACACACACACACACACACAAGCCTAAAGAGCTTGCGCATTCCAAATTAAGTTGTTTTTCCTCAGTCAAATACACACAAAATTATGTCAAAATGTCAATCTTTAGTGAGTAGTTACATAAACACAGTTGGTTATGTCTTTCGCGGATGTAAATAGTGCAATAGTATGCATGCAAATATTATGAGGTCTACACGTCACTGGTTGAAACGAATGCTGGAGATTTCTTTATATTTAAACGATACGATCTAATGTAGGTGCGTTAATCAGTGTTAAAAGAAAAATGTCTAAATTAGATCGTTAGAATTATGCACTCACCTGTCGATCTCTTAATGTCTTACAAGTCAGGAATTAAGTGGCAGATGCTTGGCAAGGTTTGATGGTTCTTCAGCAGTTTTATAAGCAAAGTAATTCCAAATTTCACGTCTACTCGTCTTTATTAATGAGTTTTGTGCGTGTTGAGTGAGATTCAACTGCTGTATTCATCTTGTTCTGTTGCCACATTTGCCGGTTTCGCGTCAGTTTGGGTAGCGCGCTGCCACCTAGCGGTGAACTTCGGAACAGCAGCATATACCGAAATGAGCAAAATCATGATATTGTACCGTTTGAAATAAAATATATACCGGTATTTTTGCAGTACCGGTATACCGCGCATCCCTAGCTGACAGACATGGTCATCCACACACACACACACATACACGCGCACAGTAAAAAGTACCCTACCCACGTGATCTGCAAGCGCAATACTGACAATAAATTCAAAGAAACAGTTTGTAATTTTTGCTTATCTTATTTTGATACCTTGATGTTTGTTTTTGTTCCTCATTTTTTACACTATTTACAGATAATTGTTTTGGTATATAATCATATCAAAATAAAAAAAAAAAAAAAAAGAACAAATAGCCTAATTTTCTGCCATGTAGGCCTACAATTTAGTAAAATGATCAGCTAGCTAACAACAACTTTGTTCTGGTTTCACCTCACTCCAGTCTAAACTAAATTATTTTAGGCTATTTATTTTACTACACATTGTCAACATAAATAAACTGAAAGACTAAAACTAACTCTAACACCCACTCTTGCTAATTTGGGTAAGCACACTTGTGTTCTCCTTTCAGATGTTCAGAGTAAATGATTAAACTGATTCGTGAGTTCAGTGTTGGACAGATCAGTTGTTCTAACCAGTCGTTAAATGAGTCGGTTCAAAGGAGTCATTAGGTGGCGAATCGGACATTAGCAGACGCGTTGTGTGTGAATCCCGTCTGTTAGAACATTGCAAAAGATTTGTCAACACACAGAAAACACATCATAACCAGATAGGATTTGTTTCCTGTTTATTGAAAGTATGGTTTATGTCAGCTGGTCAGAGAAGAGTCAACGTTTGTTGAGCGCATTTCACACCCAACGGTAATTCAAGGAAAACATTGTCCGAATGCGCCACGTGCAACATGGATTCGGTCTTCCGACCTTTTGATTTTGATTAACGTAATATGTGAAATATTAGAAAGCTAAGAATGCTTATTTTGAGAGAGAGTGCGAGCCGGGAGGAGCTCTGATCGTTCTCTCTGTCACAGTTAACATGCGCCCGCCCCTATCATAAATCGCAAAAACTGATCAAATAAGGCTTTGGCGGGACAAAACATTTTCAATGCAGGAAAAACCCTGTATAATTCACCCAAACACAAATGTAAACTCCTGTCATCATGTCGTTTTTCGTTTAACTTACAAACACAAATGAAGACATTCTTTATGAAACCTGAGGGATTTCTGTTCCTCCATTTAAAGTCCATTCCTCTCAAACTCAAAGGATCCAAAAAATGTCATAAAGGCATCGTAAAAGAACTAATCGAGTGGTCTAATCCAAATCCAAGTCTTCTGAAGAGACACAAACGATGGTTTATGATGAACAGATTTACAACGATGCGCATACTGTAGCAAACACTGACGTTCAAATGATTGCGTGACGCGCAAAAACAACATGAGAGCGAGTAAATGCTGAATTAAAATTCTTGGATGAGCTAAACATTAACAGTTTGAGTGGTCATTTTGACACGCTTTCTTGCGATTAGAACAGTGCCGGAGGTGTGGTGCCGAATTCTGACCCCCTGCCAGATTATTACCCCCTAGTATTGGAAGGTTTAGGAGTAGGTGTGGGGGAGGGGTTAGGATTAGGCAATCAGGTAGCGACTTCAACGAGGGGGGTAATAATTTGGCAGGGGGTCGAAATTCGGCACAACACCGGATTGCATTTATCATCTGAAGTGCACGGCTGCACGCGCTGTCAATGTGAGAGCGCAAGCATTATTTAAATCACCAGATCACATTTAGTTTTAGTAGTATGATTATTCAAAGCATTTTAGATGGTTCATTCTTCTATGTATAGTGCATTAATAGCGGGAGAGGCGGGACATAGAGAGCACCGGGAGAGATGCTGCCTGCATTGAAAGCGCGAGTAATTTGTTTCAGTGACATTATTACATTAAACGATTATATACAATGCTGAATATAATTTATAATAATATAATGGGGGAATATTTGTGTCCTGATAATAATACACTAATAATAATTATATTTTAATAGACTAATAATAAAAAAGAAAAAAGAAAAAAAATCTTTATTTTGGCTTAAAATATCAGGATACATATCGTAACGTTAGTTCAGTATCGGGATTTATATCGAATCGTGACATGAGTGTATCGTTAGAGACACCCCTATATCGACAGAGCGTGTTAGGCCCTGTTAAGCGCCTAACAAAAAACAGAACAATGTCTAAAAGCTGCTATGTGACGGGGTGTACAGCAAACAAGCTAATAAACACAGAACTACGTTTTTATAAGCTGTCGACCCAAAAAAACGAGCGTTTAAGGAAACAAAAGTGGATACAGGCAATGAGACGTGAAGCATCAGCAGGAAGAATGGGTCAATTTTGGGGTCCTGACACTGGATGGATGGATTTTTTTTTTGGAGCACCATATAAAGTGCCTATATTTTGAAAATAAATATATAAACGAGGCTCAAACATCAATTTAAGCATGTGTTCCGTCAGTGAAACAAGACTACAGCCTGTAAAACACTGAAATAAATATCAGTAAATAATGGAAATATAAATGATATAAGAAAGTTAAACACTAGTTAATGTATTGGTTTTATATTTCCCCACAGAGGCGCTCATAGGCCGTTTCGCGCTGAAAGGGATCCTACACGAGCAGGAAAGAGAGCATCGCGTTTCTAATATCTTCATGTTCTCTCCTGATGTTCATTAAACTAATTTAAGCTAAACTGTGTTTAAGTGAATACTCTCCAAGCCTGTCATTTTGAGATATAGGCTATTTTGTTGTGTATTTGATGGTTTAGTCGCGCACACGAAGCATATGTGCAAGTCGGTCTGTTTCGCAGCGTGCATACACACACACCCCGCCTTGAACTTGGAAACAGCGTCTATTGCGCGGATTATTGTGCTTTTCATTTAATCAAACGTTCTGCAATTTCGCCAAAGTGGAGAGTGCATTTGACAACAATCACAGATTGTGCTGAATCTGACGTTAAATGCATGTTTGGGGAAAAATGACAGCGCGCGCTGAAGGGACGGAAGTTGTGCTAGACGATGCGCGAGCATAATAATGTTACCTCATATCTTCTTTTTATAATCCTTGAAAGAGAAAATAAAATAAGATTATCACAGCCCTGTGATATTGTGTAAGTATACGCAGACTACATTTTTGTTTAGTTCTCTGGCCATCTTCAATCTCTCTCTCTCTTGTACAATGTGTAACGTTAAGTGAATATATATAGTGATATTACTGATCACGTGAAGTTTTGCAGTGCCGCTGTGAACCCATTGTAGGGGAAACACTGTATTTATAACATATGATACAGTTAAGCAAAATCACACTAACAAGAGCTGTTTTCCTGAATACCATCACGACTGAAAATAACACTTATTTCATACGCCAGTTCCATAAACAATTATTTAACATTAAGTCACTTACATTTTAGATGCAATATTGACTGTTTTTGTTCGATTTCAGCAGCGAAAATAATACAAAGACCACAGCAGAACCGTAACGCACCTCACAACATCAGTGTGTGTTACTGAATGATTCAGCGTTTGAATGAATCGGTTGAATCAAAGATTCAATGACCTGTTCATAAACGACTGCCTCATTCTTGAATGAATCATCTGTTTGAACGAATCGACTCAATGATTTGCTCATTAAGACGGTCACCTGCCGCCACCTACTGGTGGTTTAGTTTCATCTTTCCAACATTTCTTATTTGTATATTCAAACATATTTAAAATAATCTCATAACATTATTTAACGCAGTTGTAATTTTTCAGTGTAAATGATTTAATTTGATTGGTAACAGCCTATAGTGTAATTTAATTTATAGATCAAATTTAAGAATATAAAAGGAAAGCTGAAGCATAGCCTATATTTAATAAGACTATGGAAAAATGCCCTTTACAAAAAGGTAAAAATCACACATATGCATATTTAAATATGTCAAAGCTGATTGAACACTGGAGAGAATATTGCTTCAGAGGAGATTATATTTACAACAAAAATCCAGACAAGCACAATTTTTACTCGGACAAGTGAATGACAGATTTTCTTGTCCGAAGGACAAGCGTGTGAACAGGCTTAATGTCGAGCCCTGGATTAGATATGCAAATTTAGGCTGTATTTGACGTGTTTTTGGGCACAAAGTGACCCGATTGGTGCACGCCTCAGCTGCCTCGCCATAGGTTCGTGCAGTTGCCGCTAGGGGTGCACCGATCCGATATCGGCCGCGATACTGACAAAATAGCTGGATCGGGGATCGGAAAAATGAACAGATCCACAAGCCGATCCAGGTGTTTTTTTTCCGTCGCAGCAGAACCTACGTCATTCGTCAGCTTCACGTGTGTCGCATGAAGGGAGCGAGCCAGAGAGTCGGCTGTGTGGAGGAGATATTTCACGCTTGCCACGCCAACTAGTTCGTCGCTGTTTCGAGGGTATTACTGCAAAGTCAGGGTCTTTCCTGCATTGACATTTTTTTGACGGCCAAAGCCTAATTTGATGAGTTATTGTGATTTACGAGTGATGTAGAACAGATGCTGCGCTTGTGACTGAGTGACAGAGAGACCGATCTGAGAGCTCCTCCCCCGCGCGCGCTCTCTGGGTCTTCAAAATAATCAGTGTTCGCTCTCATATTTCACAAATTAATCCAAATCAAAAGCTCGGAAGACCGAAACCATGTTGCACGTGACACATTCGGACAATTTTGTCCTTGAATTATCACTGGGTGTGAATTGCGCTCAAAAAACATTGACTCTTCTCTGACCAGCTGACATAAAGCATACTTTCAATAAGCGGGAGACAAATTATATCCAGTTATGAAGTGTTTTCTGTGTGTTGACATCTTTCGCGATGTTCTAACAGACGGGATTCGCACACAACGCGTCTGCTAATGTCCGATTCGTGACCTAATGACTCCTTTGAACCGAATCATTTTAACGACTGGCCAGAACAACTGATCTGTCCAACACTGAACTCGTGAACTCAGTTTATTAATTTACTCAGAACGCAACTGAAATGAGAACACAAGTGTGCTTACCCATTTTAGCAAGAGTGGGTAGTAAGAATTATTTTTAATTATCAACAGTATTTCATCTTATTTCTGTTGACAATGTGTAGTAAAATAAATAGGCCTAGCCTACAATCATTTAATCTGGAGTGAGGTGAAACCAGAACAAAGTTGTTATTAGCTAGCTGAAAATTTTTATTAAATTGCATATGGTAGAAAATTAGACTATTTGTTAATTTGTAATGCTACTTTTTAATATTGATATGATTATATACCAAAACAATTATCTGTAGTGTAAAAAAATGTTTGGTAACTGTCAGATTACTATTGTATGTTTGACCAATACACTGTTTTTTGTTTCCACTGCTACATTTTATTTATTTAAAGAAGTTTGATTACATTCTATTTTAGATTTGAATGCACAATTGTTTTTTAAATAAATAAGAATTCAACACCTTACATACATCTGTTATTTTGTCTTAGTTATGTTTAGTTAGTAAAGTCTGGTGCCTTTAGTCTCTTCAAGGAAGGTATAAGGTGGAAGATATACAGTTTATTATTAATTCAACAATATATCGGATCGGTATCGACAGATACACAAAGCCCAGGCATCGGTATCGGGACTGAAAAAGTCGGATCGGTGCACCCCTAGTTGCCGCAGCACAGCCAATCAGCGCGCTCGTAAATCTGCCTGGGTCTCTGCTGTGCACTGCATTTTACATTATATAAAATTATAAGGATAATTTTGGGCTTTTCCCCCCATCAGCATAAGCTAAGTCTTACGCAATACTAGAGTACTCTCGAAAGGGTTCGAGGTCGACGGAGCGATTGCTAATGAGAGATGAGTAAGAAATCATACATCATACAGCTATATAATGACAAAATATTTCCAAGTCTTGTCATCATAAGTCAGTAATTTTGAGTAAAATCGCAAGCTTTGCTTTTCCCTTATCACGAAATTCAGACGTGGAAGGGTCATTTCTAAATCACACGAGGTCCACAGATAACACTTATCCTGTGCGAATAGGGCTTTAGATACATTTGGGTGTGTTAAAAATCATGTTAATAATTTTATTAATAAAAGCTGGATGCCTTGTGTTGCTAAATGGCATTTGATTAATTTTAAAAACGTATTGCATGATGAAGAAAATACTGTATTACTGTACAATAATTAGTTTTCTGTCTATAAATGTCTCACAACAGTTGTCCCCATGTCTAATAAACACATCATATATTAAAGCTTCTTTCCATGGTTTCTACAAAATAAAAGAGGGTAACGCGGATATGACGTCATTGACAGGCGACACACGGACACGGTCCGTGTCCTGGATAAAATGGCTTATTTCTCTGGATTTAAACATTCTTGGAAACATTTGGGATCATGTAAGTACACAAGTCAACAAAATACATAACATTGTTCTAGTGGTTTTAAACAAATCTTACATATTGTGCCTTTAATGAACGTTGACGTGCAATCAATGTTTAGTGACTCTATGGACTCGATTTTGACTGTGACTGTGGATTATTTACGCGGATCAAAGAGCAGATAGAGCAATATTTCTACGTGTCTGATGTGAAAGTATTAAATAGTGCGTTAAAATACGAGAAGAGTTCCTGAGTAACGGCTGATTTTGCCCGAGGACAAAGAGCAGCTCGCGAGAACTGCCGCGTCATACTTGAGCCAAACTGACATTAAAAACAACACGACAGCCTGTTTAATGAGACCATGCCAAACTCACCCAATCTAACACCAGCCTTGCTTCATAAACGCGACATCTTTGGTTCCCGTGAGTTTTCTGGTAACTGTAACATGCAGGTGTCTGATACTGAATGACCCTGCGTCACTTCCGCCGGCTGCACTTCTGTCAATCATCCGACGTTCGTCTGTCATCAGTTGATAAGAGCATGAAAATTAGCCGTTTAATTCTAAATCAAGCGTAAATAAAGGCTGATTTAATAATTTGCTTCTAAAGTTACAAACTTGACTTTTGATATTGAACATAGAGCGTAAAAAAAATTTGAAAATCGATATTGAAATCGTTTGCACTTTCAACTTCCGGGTCCTACGTGACTTCAAAATAAAAGCTTCTCGTCATTTAAAGCGACGGGGTTTATTTTCCGACTTTTATGTTACATTGTTCAAAAAAAAAAAAAATCTAATCACTACATGTCTAATTTATTTAGATGTATTTTTTATTATTATTTATTTAATCAGTATATTTATTTTACACTGATTTTGCCCCCCTACCAGTACCCCTTCCTCACAAACAAAATCCTTACGTTTGGGTAGATCATAAAACACTCCTACATTCACACATCCTACATCCACATACATTTCTGTCAAATATAATTTATACATTGTACAAAAAAAAAAGAAAATTAAGAGTACCCCAAATCCACAGGAATTCAGCAGACTTGGCAACCCAAGCCAAAATGGAGAGTAAAACTTCAGTTAATTGGCTCGTTTGGATTTAACTAGTTGCTACAAGAGAAAAGGGTAATACAATACTCCAAAGTTGAATAAATACTCCCGCATGCAAATAACTGTATTAATAGAGCAAAAGCACATATTCTCTTTAAAGTACCATGTAAAGATTATGGTACAATAAAAATGTATAAATACGGTATCCCTTCAGTACCATGGTACCACAACAGTACTGTTTTTTTTTAAGAATAAGTCTTTCCTAAATACATTAATATCCATAATGCATGTTAATGTACCTTTACAATCTGTACTCAGGAATAAACGCTGCAGCGTAGAGCATTTTAGTAGTGTTTTATTTTCTTTTAGCTTGTATCACAGTATTCAGTCCATTCAGTCACTAATAACATACATTAGTAAAACATGGAATGTTTTGAAATATAATAATTCAATTGCAATTTTACAAGCATTAAGGCACACTAGAACTTGAATAAAAGGGCCAGTTAAAAAAAAGAACATTATGCAACAATGACAACAATTTGCTATTCAAATAGAATAGAATTAGAGTTTTAGTTATAGTTGTACTCCATTCATCTGCTACAACTTGTTGCAATAAATGGTGCGAATCTGTTAGTGTCATTTCCGTCTAAATGCGCTATAATCAAGAACCCTTTTGAATCCAAGTTGCAAAAAAAGGCCTTTAAGCTACTGGTGATTTTTAAGGAATTCTTCCATATGGACAGCAAGAGCCTTCACATCTTCAACGGTCACCGCATTGTACAAGGAAGCTCGGATGCCACCAACAGACCTGAGAACAGTGAGAGAATCGTGAGACAGGAGAAACTCAATCTGAGCATTGTCATGTGCTTTACTTCCACAGCACTTCTTTATTAGTCAGGTGATCATTATTATTTTGACCAATTATGCACATTTATCATCTCAACTGATTAGACATTCATCTAAGCTTAGTTGAAAACTGTCAAATCAATTTAACATCAAAGCTTTGAACTTTGGATTTAAATGTGACATTTAAAAACGGCATTTTCTATGCAGTTCATGGGAAATTAGCAATAATATTCTGTGTAGAGCTTAGATCAGGCTCAAATAATCAAGCCTGACCCGACACATTAACTGTAATTATGAGCCAGAGCCGGATTTAAACCAGACCATTTTTTAATACGCGTGCGTTCTGACGAGAACGAGCCTGTAATGAGCGAAGCGGACCGGTGTGACGCTCGGCTCAATAATCCACTCTATGCAGGTGCGCTCCACTCACGAACCCTCACCGGTAAAACAACACTCGCTCAAATCCCTCAGACATGACATTTCTCTGTACTGTAGCTACTACACTTGTAGCCATTAAACAATGCATTTTGTTCAATATTTATGTTGAAATATTATAATGTTATGTTTAAATTTCATCTGATTATGAAAAGTGCAAAGATGCGAGGGGGTCAGAAATGATTTTGGTGGTTATGTTTAATATTAAGTTGTTTTATAGAAAGCATTTCTTTAAAGTGAATAAATTGTATCTTAATTTTAATCAAGGTTTCATCCGCCAGTTGCCTGGATTTAATAAATAAGAAGCAAATAGGCGATAGCAGACTATAATCGTGACATGAAGGCGCGGGAGCGATCACTTTCATTGCACATGAACTGGAGCGCGTATCATAAATAAACCCAAACTCAGCAGCTACTTACCTCACAAACATGAGAAATATGTGTATAGAAAGCTTGAAATGTCCACTTTTAAATGAAACAATTCTAAACGAAAAGAAATAGTTAAGCAAAGCGCGGTGTTCACGCGAGCAGCTCATGACTGGCGTCTCAGAGCGGTCCTGCGCTCTCCATCACTGCATGTGCTGTGAGTTTAACACACATCTTTAGACTAATCCTGACATGTGCAACTTTATACACATTTGTTTCTTAGTTGTAGTATTAGTTCTTACTTTGCTAAAAATATATAATATTATTTCTGAATATGGCATAGCTTTCTGCCCACACAATTAGGCTAATAAAGTAATGATTAAAAAAACACAAATGCTTGATCAAGGGCCGACCCGGCCTGAGGATGGTGCTGGGAAAAGCACCGGGTCAAGTTCGGGCTCGGGCAGAGAATCTAAACTAATTCTGTGTCCATTCTGAAACAAACAGTGCATAAACAAAACATGTTTCATACACTGCTACCAACATATTGAATGCCTGCTACAGACTGTAGGCAATAAAAAAATATATAATATAAAATAAATATAATATTACAAAAATGAACGCGTTTGTGCAGCATTACTCCTCCATAAACGCAAATGAAAATGTTTTATGATAAACTGGTGTGCAATAACCAGAAGACTGCATGAATTCGAAAAAACAAACGTCATATTGTCCTAATTTTCACACAATACCTGTGTCCTTTAAGTGAGATCATGCCAAGTTTAGAGGCACCATCCAGGAATGACTTCTCAAGACTTTCATCTCCTTCCTTCTTTCCGATGCGGAATGGAATGTTCATGCGGCTTCGACACGCCACGTCCACAGGGCATCTGAAAGAGCGGGAAAAGGCGGGAAGTAATTTTGACAAAAAACTAAAGTCTGAACAGAGATCACAACATGAACACACTGAAAAAAAAATACAATAAAATAAATAAATATATACACCGATCAGGCATAACATTATGGCCACTGACAGATAAAGTGAATAATACTGACAATCTCTTCATCACCTGTTAGTGTGTGGGATATATTAGGCAGCAACTGAACATTGTCCTCAAAGTTGATGTGTTAGAAGCAGGAAAAATGTGCAAGCGTAAGGATTTGAGCGAGTTTGACAAGGGCCAGATTGTGATGGCTAGACGACTGGGTCAGAGCATCTCCAAAATCTGCAGCTCTTGTGGGGTGTTCCCGGTCTGCAGTGGTCAGTCTCTATCAAAAGTGCTCCAAGGAAGGAACAGTGGAGAACCGGCGACAGGGTCATGGGCGGCCGAGGCTCATTGATGCCCATGTGGAGCGGAGGCTGGCCCGTGTGGTCCGATCAAACAGACGAGCTACTGGAGCTCAAACTGCTCAAGAAGTTAATGCTGGTTCTGATAGAAAGGTGTCAGAATACACAGAGCAGCTCAGTTTGTTGTGTATGGGGCGGCACAACCGCTGACCAGTGCCCATGCTGACCCCTGTCCACCGCCCAAAGCACCAACAGTGGCACATGAGCATCAGAACTGGACCACGGAGCAATGGAAGAAGGTGGCCTTTTCTTTTACATCTCGTGGATGGCCGGGTGTGTGTGTGCGTGGCTTACCTGGGGAACACATGGCACCAGGTGCACTATAGGAAGAAGGCGTGGTGGCGGAGGCAGTGATGCTTTGGGCAATGTTCTGCTGGGAAACCTTGGGTCCCGCCATCCATGTGGATGTTACTTTGACACGTACCATCTACCTAAGCATTGTTGCAGACCATGCACAGCCTTTGGAAACGGTATTCCCTGGTGGCTGTGGCTCTTTCAGCAGATAATGCGCCGCCACAAAGCACAAATGCTTCAGGAATGGTTTGAGGAGCACAACAGCGAGTTTGAGGTGTTGATCTGGCCTCCAAATTCCCCAGATCTCAATCCAATCGAGCGTATGTGGGATGTGCTGAACAAACAAGTCCGATCCATGGAGGCCCCACCTCGTAACTTACAGGACTTAAAGGATCTGCTGCTAACATCTTGGTGCCAGATACCACAGCACACCTTCAGGGGTCTAGAGGAGTCCATGCCTCGACGGGTCAGAGCTGAGCAAGGCAGCAAAAGGGGGACCAACACAATATCATAATGTTACGATCTATATATATATACTTCCTCAGTATTTTTGTCTTGTTTTCCAGCACAAATATTTAAACATTCTGAAATCAAGATGCATTTACTTGAAAAGCAAAGTCTTGTTTTCTGAAAAATGTGTCAAAATGAAGTGAGTTTATGCTTAAAATATGAAAAATTATAATAATCTGTCAAAGGGGTCAGAAAAATAAAGTTAATTCAAAGGAAACGATTATTTTCTTACCTCACTGACAGATATTTTTCTTGTTTTAAGCATATTAAAGTTGTTTACTGAAAAATTCATTGTCATTTGGCTTCTCAAGTAAATGCATCTTGATTTAATAATGTCTAGATATTTGTGCTGGAAATAAGGCAAAAATACTGAAGAAGAAAGTAATTTTTTGCAGAGCAGATGCAATAATTGATTTTGAAAATACTAAAATACTTTTCCAAATGTTTTTTCATATGAACTTTATATAATGGATTAGCGATTAAAAAGTTGAATGTTTAAATATTGTACATTAAGAATAACCTTCTGTACAAGAGGATTAATTTTATCTGCACAATTGTTAGTATGTGACTGAGTCAAAATCACTGATCACTGACGAGTAGAATCCATTGGACTGGTTGATGATGTCATAGACGATGGCAGATTTCTGTTTGTTTAGCTTTTCCATGGCGTCCGCTCCTCCACTGTTCCTGATCCACTCCAGAACCAAGCCCATAATGTAAATACTGCACAAAAACAAACATGCACAAGTTAATATTACAGAACGGTTAATACTTTGATCAAATGTTGTCGAGTCTATTAGGCACACACTAAATTATAAAGGGGCTCCTACTGAAATTTCGAAAAGGAGCATATTGTATTCATAAATCGCCTAAAGTTAGACTTATGAACTTGGAATAATTGTTCATTATTGCATATACAGTACCTGTCAAAAGTTTGGAAACATTAAAAGCTTTGTGTGTGAATTAGTAACATTTACAGATGAGGGTATAACTGCAGTTCTCTATATAGATCAGTAGATATAACCTGTAAAATTAACGTTTTGCACAGAGGACGCAGACACACACACATCTGACCAACGCATGATCCTGAAGTGTCTGCATCCTCAATGAACCCGTCTCCAATTGTCCGAATATTACAATTTAATAATACTTAAATCGATATATGTCATCCTCAATAAACCCGTCTCCGGCGTGTTGCCTCCGATCCTTCGAATATTCCGATCTATTATGACCTCTGACCTGTAAAGTTTCCAGAATAATAATCATACGCTGTTTGTTAATTGGCCAGAGGAGAACTGGCACCTCGACTGAGTCTGGTTTCTCCCAAGGTTTATTTTTCTCCATTAGGTCACCTGATGGGGTTTTGGTTTCCTTGCCACTGTTGCCTCTGGCTTGGCGTGCTCAGTTGGGGACACTACATTATTCAACTAAATATCGAAATAAATCTAATTATTAAACTAAATTAACCATATAAACTAAATTACTGATCTAAAGCCCTGACTGTCACTGTATGATAATTGAAATGAACTGATGACATCACCGTTTTCTCCAGAATGGCTAGACGGCTGAATAAAATTATGCTGCATTATTTTGCTGTTTAACACTGTAAAGCTGCTTTGAAACAATCTGCATTGTTAAAAGCACTATATAAATAAAGTTGACTTGACATCGGTCAAAGAGCATGACAGGGTATGTTAAACGCTAATGCATTCGCTTGAAGCTTAAAATAAACAATTCTCATGTTTTGCGCACTTGGATCACGTACCTTTCCTGCATCAGCTCACTCTCTTTCCACTCTACTATTTCTACATTTTGTCCATAAAAATGTGTTATTCAGTGCTGTAATTTGTCACGACTGGTGGAAGCTTTGCGTACTGAAAGCAGACCCGACTAATCGATAATGAGAATCGTTATCGATGATCTTCATTATCGATTTTATCGACTAGTTGTTGCCATAGATATACATAATAAAGGCTAGATGTCTTACGGCGGGGTCTCTAACGTCATCAGCGGCGGCCATCTTGTCACAGGCAGGGCTCTGTGGTGCCTGATGTAAGGCGAGTGATCTGCACGAACACAAATACTCTTATCTCGCTGAAATCTTGACGGATTTACAAATGGTTTGGTTTCTTAAAACGTTATTAACGTGGCTATAATGCTGGATGATTGAACATATGAATAATTATTCATAAGTATGCAGTGTCATAACTACATCTCTGACGTTTATAACAAACCAAACAGTTTGAAAATCGGTAGATAATTGAGCAAGTTATGGTTATTTAAAAAGTACATGCACCATTAAAACACAATGTTACGAGTGAGCGAGCTGACAGTGACAAAATGGCCGCCAGGCGCGAACGTAGACCTCCATTGGCCAGCAGCGCGGACGAGACATCTAGCCTTTACTATGTATATCTATGGTTGTTGCAGCCCTAATCGGATCCCGAAGCAAGGATCGGTAAAAACATTTATAATGTTACAAAAGATTTCTATTTAAAATAACTGATGTTCTATTGAACTTTCAACAAAGAATCCTGATTTTTTTAACATTGATAAAAAAATAAGAACCATTATTAATAATTGAGCACCAATAATACTTGCTAATAATTTAGCACAAAATCATCAAATTAGAATGATTTCTGAAGGATCATGTGACACTGAAGACTGGAGTAATGATGCTGAAAATTCAGGAATAAATTACATTTTACAATATATTCACATAGAAAATATATTTTAAATTGTAATATTTCACAATATTACTGTATCTTTGATCAAATAAATGCAGCCTTGATGAGCAGAAGAGACTTAATCATACTGATCCCAAACGCTCTACATAGTAAAAACGACTCAAAAAAAGAAAAATTCACTGCTGCTTGTTTGGTTTTTGTAGTTAAACCATTGCTTTATTTGATCATAGCTGACATATGCGTTAGTAGTTAATGATGACTACAGAGACAATACGATGAAGAACGAAAAGACACACCTGAAGCATGAAGGAGTGTTGTAGAGCGAGTTATTGCCAGCCTGCACCTGATAGTCCAGTACAATCGGGCACTCGTTCAGGGCCTTGCCCATCAAATCCTCTCTGACAATGACAACCGTCACACCCGCACAGCCAACATTCTTCTGCGCGCCGGCAAATATCAGACCAAACTGTGGAAATGAACAGAGACAGGCTTAACTAGCTATTAGGTTAAACGTAGAATTACTGTATAATACGGCCACTTTTATGATAAAGATGGTCTCAGGATACCAAATTTGAAGAAAAAAACAAAAAAAAACAAAAAAAGCACGATAGCTGAAGAATCGTCACCAACCTTTGACACATCTACCGGCCTGGACAGGAAGTTGGATGACATGTCACAGACGAGAAGCACTCCTTTGGTGTCAGGGATGAAGTTGAACTCCACGCCGTGCACCGTCTCATTGCTGCAGTAATAGACGTACGACGCCGAAGGATTCAATGACCAGGTGCTGCTGTCTGGGATTTCTGAGAAAACAAAGTTTGCTTCATCACTAAAAGTCATGTGAGGATCAAAAGGTGCAACACAAGTGTGCTTAAAGGGATAGTTCACCCAAAAATGAAAATTAGCCCATAATTTACTCACCCTCAAGTCATTCTAGGTGTATATGACATTCTTCTTTCAGACGAATAAAATCTGAGTTATATTACAAAAGTCCAGGCTAATCCAAGCATTAGAATTTGATTCATAGTTGCTCTGTTTTTGAAGTCCATAAAAAGTGCATCTGCCCATCAAATAACTGCTCCACGCGGCTCTGGGGTGTTAATAAAGGCCTAAGAAGCGAATCGATGCGTTTGTGTAAGAAAAATATCCATATTTAAAACTTTATCAAGAACATTTTCGGCCGACCGCCTTCCGTGGAAAAGTGTTGAATGTTGAAAGTGAAACTCAAGATGTGTACGTGACGTCATGACGAGCGGACCTGGTCGCGTTAGCCTTTCGATCGGCAGGGGAACTTTCAACAATTTTTCCATAAATTGAACAGGGAAGGCTCAAAAACACTATAAAGTTTAGCTAAATGCATTTAATATAAATGTAAACATTTCATTCATTTAATTGCAATTAACATGCAGTCAAGTGTCTAAAAAAACATTACATTCAGTTTGTATTTAAATATAACGTTTTAATGTACGTTAAGTACTCCCTTTTTAAAACTATGCTAACGTGTGCTTCTTTTTCACAAAGGGCAGAGCGATGTTTTTGGAAAGAGTGTAAAAATGCAGGATAGCTTGAACAGATTTAGCAGGAACCGACAACACAAAGCACAACAAACTGCACCACTCAGCCATTAAAATGAGTTTGCTATACTCGGATTACTCACTGGTGTAACTATCCAGTTTTGGATGGATCACGTTCACTTTCCCATACTTCTCTGCCTCTTTGGCCGCCTTTGCAGACCACGTCCCAGTGACCAGGTAATCAGCACACCGGTCCTCCTTCAGACCAATCAGATTGAGAGGAACGCCGCTGAACTGTCCTGAGCCTCCACCTTGCAGGAACAGGATCTTATAGTTTTCCGGTACATTCCTATTCAGAGTGAACACACAATTGTTATGGAATATGAGCAAAGACATTCATCTCCAAATGAGGGATAGTTTGATGAAACGTAAACACTCACAGAAGCTCCCGGAGAAGGTTTTCAGCATTGTTTATGATCTTGGTGAAATCCGACGACCTGTGGCTCATTTCTGGATGAGATATAAAGAGAAATAAACACTGCGTTGCACATACAAGCGTGTATATTTAAAATGCAGATCATTACCAAGAATGCTTATCCCGGTGCCACTGTAATCCAGAAGCTCCTTCTGTGCTTGGAATAAAACCTATAGGAACGAAACATAAGATTTTATATCCAAAACGGGTTTAGCTCTGGCTAAACTACCATAAATAGAGGGTATTTTTTGAATAAAAGTCTTTCTGTTTGTGACCATCTTAAAGTCCAGTATACTGGCACCTGTTGGACACGACTTGTGAAATGGCCAATGCAATCAGTAAAAGCTAATGCTACATATCAGATTGTGCTACAAACACTATTAGCATTGTTTTAGGGGTGTAGTTTATGGTTTGCGGCCTCAAACCACTGGAATATTGTTCTGGCAGCATATGTTCGATCACGGAGGTTTTCGGAGTCGACTCAGATTCACGACTCCCACCCGGAGTCGACTCAATTTGCTCCATTCAAGTCGAAACTGGTTCCTCACTGAATTACCTTGAAAAGATACGTCACCATCAGGTGAGAATTCAAGATACTAAATATAATATCTAGTCTATAATGTAGGCTACACTTATTCATGTGTTTATTCTTGTTTCCCTTTTTTTTATGATTAGTTTAATGATTACGAACACAAATTAGAATATCATGGCAAACCAAACCAGAAAGCTGGCACGGGAATATGTATACAATTACAATGTAAATGGTTAACTAATTTTATTGTAAAGTAAGCTACAAGTAGGATAAAACGGTAAAACTAGCTCTGACGCAGTGCCGGAGTCGACTCTGACACTAGGAATCGACTCTTTGAGAGTCGACTCCCCATCACTAGGTAGCATTTTTTCGTTGTCGACCGGGTGGGATTAGGAATTTTGGGCACAACAACAACATTTGATAGACAATTAACCAGATTTTCTGTGAAGTAAACAACCATTTCATTGATAGTTAGAGAGTTGGGTTAGTTTTCTAATGAGAAAAGGCAAGCTACTTATTAGAAGCAAAAGACCCAAAAAACATATCCAGAGACACGCAGAACCAGTTATACATTTTCATAACAAATCAAGACAGGTCCACTCTTTATCAGGCCTTTACACTATTTTATTTGGCATTTATATGGCATGACTCGTTTGAAGAGACTCTCAGTCAACAGGCGACTCTGAATGCCAAGCCGTGGCTGATGCAACATTGCACATGCATCTAGACCAGCAAAACTCAATTGCATTATTTTAATGCTTGCATTGCATCCCAAATGATGTTCAAAGATTTTGCACACTACAGCATCAATAAAGCAGATTTGCAAATTGCATGCACACTTGTGGTCAGTTTGTAGCGGATAGATGATGTAATCGCACGGTGCACTGATATAATGTCACTACGTAAACACAACTTTTACCCCAAAAAATACATGCATAAAAAATAAATAAACATTCCAAAATGATCGATGCACTTACCGACTGTGGGAGTTTAGCCGGTCCCGCTCCAAAATTTATGGTCTGTTTCTTGTCCATGTTTTAAATAAAGTGCGTAGGATCAGGATGGCCGTGGTGGGATACAGTAAATCTTTGACCTACTTTTCGTGTTCGTGATTTCGTCTCGCACTATTATTCCCTTTACACATGATTACGCCTAATGTGCAAGTT
Organism: Gobio gobio; assembly: GCF_949357685.1. Classification (NCBI taxonomy): domain Eukaryota; kingdom Metazoa; phylum Chordata; class Actinopteri; order Cypriniformes; family Gobionidae; genus Gobio; species Gobio gobio. Next base: position 5,234,545 of record NC_137100.1, on the reverse strand, counting down.
TCTATAGTTTCCTGCTTGTTTTCATTGGCTCGAGGTTCCCGGAATGTCTGCTTGCGGCTGTCTGATTGGATACTGCGGTTGTGACGTTGCTGTGATTGGCTTCATACACTTTATATTGGGTAATATGAAGAAAAAAAATAATAATATGTGTAATATATGTAATATGTCTTCTCCCAGCAATGTCAAAGCTTTAAAGTTGTTTACGCTGTGCAAAGTTTTTATAATGTACAAAAATAAAAAGGTCTCGAGGCATTTTTTTCTCTTGGTCTCGCTCGCTCGCTCTCTTAAATTTAATTTATTTTAAATAGTATGTTACCCCTGGTTCAACGTTTGTTTTGTTTTTTTGTTTGTTAATTTCACTGCCTCACTTTCGAAATCGCTGTTTACATTGTAGTTTCTTAATAAAAGTATTGTCTTTACCCTTTCATGCATGGTGTCCACATTTGGGGACAGCTAGTTTAACTCCATTTAGGGTTCATTTATCTTGGTAATTTTCTCCAAAGCACTTGAGGGCAGTGTCAGTAGATTGACAGGAATATTGTACCAATGGCTACATATAGTCAGTGATCATAGATATCCATAATAAAGGCTAGGGCTGCGTTCGAAAACGCATACTCATACTCATTTTCAATAAGTACTTACTTAACGAGCTCTAAAAGAGTAGGTACTATATTGCCTGATCTCGTTAAGTATGAATGCGATCCACACTTTATGCGCCATGTTGACGTTATCATGTGACCTACGAAGTTATCTCAAGCGCAACAACTTGAAAGACGAGTGACAGGTTTAATTAATCGATCTATAAATATTAGATTAGATTAGATTAGATTAGATTCAACTTTATTGTCATTACACAAGTACAAGTACAAGGCAACGAAATGCAGTTTAGGTCTAACCAGAAGTGCAATAGCAGCAAGTGCAGGATATACAACGTTTGCATAAGTGCAGGACATGGATATGTACTGAGTATATATAAATATGTCTATAAATAGAGAGATGGTTATTACTATAAACAGAATTTACAGGTGAATATGTACAGTGAATAATATACAGATGGTTAATACTATAAACAGAATTTACAGGTGGATATGTACTATGAATATAATATAATATACAGATGGCTATTACTATAAACAGAATTTTACAGATAGAGGTATACAATGATATGTTAGGCTAAAATTAGGAATATGGCAGTGGATTAAGGTAGTGCAATAAATTATGGACAGAAGCTATCCGAAAAAAAGTGTAAAGTGCAGTGGAAGTGATTGCATATTACAGTTAGAAGTACGGTGCAAAATACAAATGTAAACAGTAGGTACTGTAAATAACAGTCGGCAGTGCAAATGAGCATAATCCAGTTACGGTGTGGTAGTGCAAGATGAATAAGTAAACAGTTGTTACTGTAATAAAGAGTCGGTAGTGCAAATAACAAAGTGAAGGTGGATGTGAGGTAGGAGAGTTATCAGTATATGAGGGGAGTGGATCAGCGGGGGTTTGAGTTCAATAAAGAGACAGCTCTGGGGAAAAAACTGTTCTTTAGTCTGCTGGTCCTGGTCCGGTGGATCCTGAAACGCCTGCCGGAGGGCAGGAGAGAAAACAGTCTGTGGGCTGGGTGAGAGGAGTCCTTGAGGATGCTGCGAGCTCGATGCAGACAGCGTTTCCTCTGGATGTGCTCGATGGCAGGCAGTGGAGTCCCTGTGATGCGCTGGGCAGTTTTCACCACCCGCTGCAGTGCCTTGCGCTCCGCAACAGAGCAGCTCCCATACCATACTGCCACACAGTTGGTCAGGATGCTTTCTATTGCGCAGCGATAGAAGTTCACCAGGATGGCCGAGGAGAGCTGATTCTTCCTCAGTGTCCTCAGGAAGAAGAGGCGCTGGTGAGCCTTCTTGACCAGGCTGGAGGTGTTGGTCGTCCACGACATGTCCGCTGAGATGTGGATCCCCAGGAACTTGAAACTGGAGACACTTTCAACAGCCATTCCATTGATGTGGATGGTGTCGTGTGTGCCTCTTGGCTCCTTCCTGAAGTCCACGATGAGCTCCTTCGTTTTGGTGGTGTTGAGGAGCAGGTTATTTTCGGTGCACCATGTGGCCAGGTGCTGGATCATAGATATCCATAATAAAGGCTAGGGCTGCGTTCGAAAACGCATACTCATACTCATTTTCAATAAGTACTTACTTAACGAGCTCTAAAAGAGTAGGTACTATATTGCCTGATCTCGTTAAGTATGAATGCGATTATGCGAGTATGAATATCTTAATATTGATTAAACTTGCTAATTTTGTGGGCTTGTTGAAGAAACAGCTGCCCATTTATTTTGTCATATTAACCCTACTAATCTGACCCAGTTTTATCCTTTCCAAAACCCACAATCGTGATCTCTTAAATATGTTGTTAAAGCAGCACTAGGTAACTTTTCAACCTTTATAATATATTTTCAAACCTCTTGTGATGATACATCGACTTACAATAGGTTGAATGACACGTCTGCCATATCCTGACGGGGTCTGTATCGTTTTTAATCGTACTTTTAAACTTCGGGTTTCGGGTAGTAACCCGAGAAAAAAAAGAACGTCAGGTTACTTACGTAACCCCGGTTCTCTGAGAACAGAGCGAGGTATCTCACATATGGGAACGCCCCCAGGCGTGATAGACTATGGAAGCACCAATTACACCACGTCTGTCCGAAGGATGGACCAATCACAGCTCATACAAGGAGCCCACCCTCCCCCTATATATATTGCTGTGATCCCCGAAAACGGCATTCTAAACATGCTCTTCCCCCGTGTAATGCGAGTAGGGAAGCTTGGTGAGATACCTCGCTCTGTTCTCAGAGAACCGGGGTTACGTAAGTAACCTAACGTTCTCTTTCAAACATAGCTCGGTATCTCACATATGGGAATGATATAGCCAACTCCCGAAACGCATGCTTTCCGAAGCCGCCGAACAGACCCGGCAAGAACGAAAGATAACCTTTCAATTCTTCAATGAGCCACATTAAGAACTGCATGAGCCATTGAAGGCGCAGTGACATCCAGACGGTAACATCTGATAAATGTATGAGGGGAAGCCCAGCTTGCCGCTGCACAAATATCTCCTACCGAAATCCCCTTGTACAAAGCCCAAGAAGTAGCCATACCTCTTGTAGAATGAGCCTTTAAGCCCGCTGGGGAATTATAGCCCATAGACGTATAGGCCAATTCAATCGCCTCCACCATCCAGTGGGAAAGGCGCTGTGAGGAGATCGGTTTACCCTTACATTGAGTGGCCCATGAAACGAATAACTGATCATTCTTCCTGAACGATCGTGTCTTGTCAACATAATAGCGTAATGCTCGTACAGGACACAAGGTGTGCAATTTCCGCTCGTTCTCCGAAGAAAAAGGAGGGGGGTAAAAAGCACGTAACTCCAAAGCAGAGCAGTTATAAGCTGAATCGCTGACTTTGGGAACGAAGGCCGGGTTAGGCAGCAGCGTAACCTTGCTGTCATCCGGACTAAAATTCAAACATGTTCGATGAACTGACAAGGCATGCAATTCACCCACTCGTTTAGCTGAGACTAAAGCAAGTAGTAAAATTGTTTTTAGAGATAGGAGCTTAATATCCACACTCTCCAGAGGTTCAAATGGAGCCAGAACCATGGACAAATCCCATGACGGGACCAGGCGTTTAGATACTGGTCTCAGACGCTTCACTCCCTTCATAAAACGGCATATTAGAGGGTGTCCCACTGAAGCTCCATCGAAGCCTACATGACAAGCTGAAATAGCTGCCAGGTAAACTTTAATTGCAGAAAACGCTCTCCCATTGTTCAGTAAATTTTGTAAAAAGCAAAGTACATCACTCACCGCGCACTGAAAAGGAATAACTCCTTTGCGCGTACACCATTCCTCGAACACACGCCATTTAAGGTCGTACAGTGAGCGCGTTGATGGAGCTCTCGCGCTCTGGATAGTGTTTATAACCTCCTGCGGAAGCCCGAGTGCGTTTAAATTTAACCCTTCACGGGCCAGACCCAAAGATTGACTCGTTCTGGGTAAGGGTGAAATATCTGCCCCCCCGCCTGTGACAGCAGGTCCCGGCGCAGCGGGAGCGGCCAAGGCTCACCCTGGAGGAGCTGGACAATCTCTGCCAGCCACAGCCTCCCCAACCAACGGGGCGCTATCAAAAGGAGAGATAATCCGTTTTCTCTTACTCTTTCTAGGGTGGGAGAAATCAGACTCAGCGGTGGGAAGGCATATAGCAACACGTTCGGCCATGGGTGTGCCAGCGCATCCACACCCAAAGGCGCATTTTTGTCCCTGAGAGAGAAATACAGCGGACACTTTGTGTTTGCCTGCGAGGCGAAGAGATCTACGGCGGCCTTGCCGTACATCTCCCAGATCTGATCCATCACCTGCGGGTGAAGCACCCATTCTCCGTACAACGGGTTTCTCCTTGAAAGCAGATCCGCCCCCACATTCAGGACTCCTGGTACGTGCGTGGCGCGCAGCGAGCTTAAGTGCGCCGCGCCCCAGACAATCAATTTGCGCGCTAGATTGTGCAATTTCAACGAACGCGTTCCCCTTGGCGATTGATATAAGCCACCACCGTCGTGTTGTCTGTCCTGACCAGAACATGAAACCCTTCCAAGAATGGGAGAAAATGTTTCAGGGCCAGAAAGACTGCCATCAACTCCAACATATTTATGTGAAGCTTGCGAAGCTAGGGCGTCCAGCGGCCGTTTCGCAGGCCTGGATGCATTCAAAAACCTCCTGTTCTGCGCCGGAGGAACAGGACGCGGGGGAACAGGAGGACGCGGTGCTCTCTTGCGTGGCAGGCATATGTCGAACGCCTCACCCTCCTTCTTCTGAAGGTCGCACCGCTGTCTCATCGCTGCAACGGCCGTGCCAAACAGCCCACTAGCATCCATTGGAGCATCGAGAAAATCTAACTTCTCTTTGTCTCCGATGCTCGAGAGATTTAGCCATAGCGATCTCTCGCCTGCGACGGCAAGAGCCATAGTACGGCCGCAGCTTTGCACCGCGCCACGTGAGGTGCGCAAATTGAGATCCTTTATGTTGCAGATCTCCTCCCAGACAGCCAGGTTTGGATTTCCGGCGTCCAGCTGAGTGCCCAGCTCCTCCAACAACTCGGCTTGATAGGCTGTCAACAATGAAGTGACATTAAGTGCCCGCACTGCCAGTCCAGAGGATTTATATATTTTTTGGTACATGGAAGCGGTGAAGCGTTCCATTTTTCCCGGGAGGGAGGGACTGGCAGATGAGAGAGTGGTCTGCCTGTTTGGATGCAGGTGGTGGGCCACTGACTGCTCGACCGTGGGGGGGTTAGAAAGCCCTAGCCCTTCCATTTCACTCACATCGCGTGACGAGTAACCCTTGACGGGCACCCGGTGAGAAAAGGGCTTGTCCCACGATCGCTTCATCTCCGCTACACACGCTGGCAACGCGGGAAGAAGTTGTTTGTGAGTTACGGGCCAGTCGATGCCAAGCTTGGTCGCTGCACGTTTGCAAACTTCCACTAGGTCACAGTCTACGACCGTTGACGCCATGTCGCCGCTTAGCGCGCTCACTGGCCTGGACGCTTACGCCGCAGACATGATTGCATCATCTTCCTCATCATCCGGCTCATCACGGAGGAGGCGAGCTAACATCTCCTCATCCTCCTCCTCGTCTCCCTCCCCCTCATCGCCTTCCGCGAGTAGCTGATCGAAAAGCGGCATAGGTGAATCTACGTCCATAATCTCCCCCCAAGAGGAAGGATTCTGCGTGGAAGAGGACGGGATCACCTTTGTAGAAGGAGGGACGGAAGAGAGAACCGGATCCTCTTTAGAAGAAGCGGCCACACGAAGCCTTCTCTCTAAGACCCTGGCCGGCATTACACGACAGTGCGCGCAACTCTCCGCATCCGCCAGTGCAGCCTGAGCGTGCTTGACACCCATGCATGCGATGCACATCAGATGCAAATCCCTGCCTGAGATCATGAAACCGCATGCTGCCGGACACGAGCGCGAAGAGGCCTCTTTCTCCGCTGCGGTCTTGGACACCTTCGACATGGTGAGTAAATGAAGTTTAGCTCGCCTTAACGCGTTAGCTACAATAAGAAAATGACTAACGAGTAGAAATCCACAACAGATTTAGTCTGCACTGCGTTCGGCAACGTCTACCTTGACGGTACGTTTGTGAACTGAAGCAGGACAGGTGCTAAAGGAAAGTCTTCACGGGGAAGAGAACAAGAATGCCGTTTTCGGGGATCACAGCAATATATATAGGGAGAGGGTGGGCTCCTTGTATGAGCTGTGATTGGTCCATCCTTCGGACAGACGTGGTGTAATTGGTGCTTATAGTCTATCACGCCTGGGGGCGTTCCCATATGTGAGATACCGAGCTATGTTTGAAAGAGAACTACAAAATTTGACTGCTTTACGGCGTATACGTCACTTCCACCACCACCCCCACTTCTTTAAATTCGGACGTGCGAGAAAAACTATCATTTGTTTGCCGAATGTTATAGTCATGGCCGAAGCAGCACAGAAAAATAAGAAAGCAAAGGTTTTGTCGGAGGAAAGCAAAAAGAGGAAACGAGAAAGTGATGGGATTAAAGGCAGGACGAGGATCAACATTGGGCCAGCGTTTGCTCGTTGGCGTGAGCTGAAGGAGGAGGGGCTACATTCTTGCAAGTAAATACGTAAGACGAATAAAATCATATTTTAGGATACCTAACATGTCTGTGATATTGGTTTATTTGTCTTTCCTCAAGCTATAATGCAAATCGATTTTTCAAATTTGTAGATTCATCTATGGTAGCTTGATATTAGCCTATAATATTGACGATATATGGTTATTACCTACCACTCAAACACTGAATTGAAGTATCATATAGATTCTGTAAAACGGGAACCAATAGACTAGGCTACTATAATGACGCTGGCTTGTAAACGTGAGCATCGCGATCATTTGGCGTTTGAAAAAAATAAAACCCATGAAATGATATTCATATGACATGCTGAAACATATGCCACTGTACCTGGGATGAAGACATTTCACACGCGACGCAAGCAGAACACCTGCATATGAACTCCTGCAGTGTTCAGGGCTATCATAGTTGTCATGTCAACAAATGCACGTGCGATGCATCCCCTGATGTAGAATGACAGTTTACGACAGTAGTAGAGGACAATACTGTTTCCCAACTGTAGGGGGACCCCGAGAGCAAAACCTGCAGTGCTGCTTTAATTTCTTTATTTTATATGCAAAACATGTCATCCACAAGCAAAATTGGACTAAATCTCCTTTATATTTTGCTTTTTCTTTTTAAATTTAACTCCTGTTTTATCCCTCAAGCTTATGAAATAAAATTTAATTGCATTATGATGAATTATTCAAAGATATCTAACCTTGTTATTGTTTTTTCTTTGTATATAATGTATGCAAACCCATGATATTTGTTTTATTATTAGGATTGTTAAAGATACAACCATGTAATTATAAAATAAAAGATAGGCCTATGAGTGACAGGTGCAGTAACAGCTCAAAGCATCAGTAACTCCACAGCCTGACCTGTGCGGTTTCCCTCAGAGTCTGCAACGAGGACCTCTTTCAGCTGCTCGAAGATCTCACCTTGGGAGAACACTGTTGATTTTATACTCTTAAAATGTAAGTTATCACTATTCAAAATTAAGATTACCCCAGAATGAATTGCATTGCTAGCCCACTAAAACACTTACAATAATAATAATAACAAATGCTGACCAATACTTAATTATATTACTTTTTTTTTACTGAAAATTATATTGTTTTAGTAAAACAAGCAAAATGCAACTTGTTGTCATATGACATAGCGATGCATGAATACACACTAGACAAATGCAGCCGATGTGAATACCAATTTTCAGTCAAGCAATGAATAAATGCATGAGTTAAAGGTGAACAATGTAGGATTTTTGCAGTAAAATATCCAGAAACCACTAGGCCAGTGTTATATATTTTGTTCAGCTGAGTACTTAGAATATCCCAAATGTTTCCAACTATTTGTAAATCGTGAGAAATTGCTATTTTAACCGAGGAACCGGGACGTGTGAGCTATGCGTGTGAGGGAGTAGCTTGTCGATTGCGTCATATCTGCGTCACCCTCAGTTTCCGGTTTTATTCAGTGAAACACTTTACTCTCACTGCAGTGTGAACAAGTGTCATAGCAGCCGCCGAGCGAACGTCATGACTTCCTTTTCAACACACTCAGATATATCTAATACGATAAACAGAGTTGCTTTACATCATACTCAGGAAGTGGCGCCGGCAACCGTGTCATAATAAAAGTCCCGCCGGCGACTATGCCATAATAATAGTCCCGATCTTCAATCGCTCCTGCTGCCTTGCTCAGCTCCACAACACTCGGTCCTGCTCTGCTTCAGACTACAGTAATGTTAATAATCGCATCCATGAACATGATTTCTGCCCGAGTCCTTTCCTGACTGTTTTCCACCGGCTGTGAGGTGAAGACCACATGTCCCAAGATTCAGCGCTCAAACGTGCCGTCATCAAACTACGCCTTTGTTTTGAACAGGCGACCTCTAGTGGACGGAAAAGTTACATAATGTAGCTTTAATAAAATATTTTATTTACTGACAACAATAGGAAACATGAATTAATGAGTAAAAGAATGAATAAAAGTAAACATCACAAAGGAATAAGTCACCATGAAACAAAGTTTCAAACGTATTGTTCTAACAAACCATCACACATTTACAGACGGTGAACCCCACATCTGCTGCCATCTCAACACAGCTTGATGAAGCAGTTGACCACGTGAACACCTTCGCCTGTCCTAGCCGTCCATCATGTCCCTCCTGTCCCTTCTGAACCCCACAACCTTGAAGCAAGAGTGGAGAACATGTGCGGGACAATCTGACTGCTGATGTCTGCTCCAAACATCCGTCTGCCTGCTCTCCATCAGCATGACTACTGAAAACATTTTACAATTCATGTTGTCAGCATCCCATTTCTTGCCATATTTGATTTAATATTTTTACAATTACATGCTATTTGTATTGTAGCTTTATGACTTTTGTGGTGTAGTGGGCTAAACACTGAACTGATAAGCAGAAGGTTTCCTTGAGCAAGGCTCAACCACAGAAGCTCTGCAGCAAATGCACAGACATCAAGAATCAGAAAAGTGCTGAAATAACTCTGTTTGAAATTAAAATAAAATACAACTTAAGATTTAAATGTATGTTTTATTCATTTCTGTAGTATACTCAAAGCCTTTGATGACAGCCTTCCTTCATCAGCCTCTCTCCAGTCTCCACCAGATAAACACACACGTGCTCTTCTGCCCCTGTAACATCAGACAACATTCACGTTACCTGTATCTTAAACAACACCTTGATAAAAGCATAAAAGTTTATGTGCTCAATAGCCTTAAATGTTGAGGTAGTTGCTGATGTGTTAATGTTCCTCAATTCATCAACAGTATAATGGACAAATAAAAAAGATAACTTATGTTTAGTTACTTTATGTAGATCTATTAACATTACTGACGTTCATGTAAAGTAAGCAGTGTTGACCACAGTGAACTCTACATTATAGCAGACACACATCACTCTGATCAGATGTCTATTTCATGCTGTGATGTCATCTGCAATACTTATCGAAAATGTTCCTGTCAGATGTTAAATAAACATTTAGTAAGCATCTTTATCTTTAAGTATATCGTTTATGTAAATCCACTTTGGAGACGTGTGTGTGTGTGTGTTAGCCTACTGAAGCTCATACATCAAACGTGTTTTTACAGCCCAATCACAATGCGATTTTAACACAAGGAACCGTGATTTTGGTTTGTAATACTCACATTTGATTGGCTTTTCTCCGCCTGACGTCTCCTTTCCTGTGGCCTCATGGGAAGGCAGGGATAGAAAAGTATCCGACGATGGGTGCTTCACAATCTGGGCGGAATCAGTAGGCCATCCGGGAACTTCTCGCCTACTCATTTATGATTACTGAGGTTTCGAACATACTTCTCCTTTCACGTACTGTTTTCGCCTACTATATAGTAGGTAAGTAGGCATATTCGAGCGCAACAGTAGTATACGCACGTCTGAATCTCGCGAGAAATACTCCAAAACCCTGGTAGTTCTCGCCTACTCTTTTATGAATACAAAGGATTCGAGCATACTCTTCGCTCGCCTACTGCTTTTTACATACTATATAGTAGGGAAGTATGCGGTTTCGAACGCAGCCTGTGCTTTGGTCAGTATTAGAAACGATGGCGTCAATAAAACCATACCAATCTGAGCCCGAATCAGACCCAGAACATTTTAGTGAAGATGATCGAGCAGAACCTGTTCAGTCCTCAAGAGTAAAGACTGCGGATCTATAGTGATCGCTACTGAATGGCACTGTTACTTATGTATTTTTAGAACGATTATAGCCAAATATCTGTCGCAAGAACTATTAACCCAAAACACTAAGCACTGGCTTTACTAGTAAGTTAGCCAAATCACACACAGAACCATGTTTAGCATGCCTGTAGATAAACAACACATAAAAGCTCTAATCAAAGAATCATTTACACTAATGCCAAGTTCGCTGTTGAGATTTTAACGTTAGGTGTTTGTAACGTTAGGTGTTCGTCGGATAACGTTAAGTATGAATGAGCATTTAACAGACTGGTTTGCAGAACAGCGTTGTCATCTGTTTACTTCCTTGCTACAACCTATTACAGGAAAACACATCGATGAAAAATAAATCAGACTTACAGGTTGTGGCCCGTAAACAGCTTCTGTTTGTAAATCCAGCTTTCAGGACAAGCCGTTGTGCATATCCTGCATTGAACTCGCGAACATTGTGGAAGTTTTCCTCCGTGAGATGTGCTGCGGGAGGGAGCCCTGCGCGCGTCGTGCATTCACACACTGGCAGTGTTTGTCTTATGCAGCTGACGTTGTGCAAATCCGGCATTGAACTCGCGAAGATGGAAGTTTTCCTCCGTGAGATGTGCTGCGGGAGGGAGCCCCGCGCGCGTCGTGCATTCACACACTGGCAGTGTTTGTCTTATGCAGCTGACGTTGTGCAAATCCGGCATTGAACTCGCGAAGATGGAAGTTTTCCTCCGTGAGATGTGCTGCGGGAGCCCCGCACGCGCCTGTTCCCTTCTGTCTCATACACACGTGCATATAACATGCTGTATGTTGAACGCTCTGCAACGCACCCCTGTCCCTATGAAGGCTGAACAGAGCAAGTACCCCAGACCTGCAATCCAGATGAAAATAACAGCGTTTCCTCGGCATCGCGGCAACAACACTCCAGCCTAACTATACCACAACAGCGCCGTGATACAAAATGGCGCCCCCGCCCCCCCTATTTAATATTCTCGGAGGAGGGGTTTATGTAAATATTGAGCCTGTTGATGTCACCAACCCTGGAGGAATGTCTGTAGTTGCCTACTGGCCGTTTGCTGTAGTTCTTAGAAATGGATTTCTTTAAAAGCAAATATCTCCCTTTGCTTTAAACTTTGAACGTTGTAACTTTGCAGATGTTGTTTATGCTCAAGCAGCAACATTACACGCTAGCTAAAGTTAGAATAGTGAAATCGTGGTTTACCACCCCTTTAAATGTCTGTTCATATCCATGTTTTTTGTTCTCAGTCGACATCCCACAATCAAAATTCGTCCAAAATAAGATTTTAACAGATGTAAAATGATCCATGTGATGCCATTAATGGACCGACGAAGCAGTCCTGTTGCAGATTAGAAGCCGCGCCCGCGAGCACTCCAACGACAACGGGTGCATTTTCAAATTTGATCGGTAGAAGGCGCGCACAGTTGTCATTGGCCAGATTTCTAGATGACGTTCAGATTGACCAATCACGCTCAAGTGAACACGTAAAGACAGCAAATAACCTTACAAATAATAATGTTTGTTTTAATCTACATTTAGCAAATGTGTATATTTATTTTTATTTGCTGTTATATTTAATTAATTGGTCAAGTGGTGTTTTGTGGTGTGGGCAGAGGCTTGAAAGTTTCAACCTGGAGAGCAGTGCAGATTTGTACTCTTTAAAAACAGATTATTGTTTGATATTTAGTTTCCTATATAGTTATATTTGTATCCAGAATTACAGTTTGAATGTAAAAATACACCTACACTGTAAAAAAAATTGTAATTAAAAAAGTTAAATGACTGGCAGCAACGGTTGCGAAACAAAAACATAAAATTAAAGTAAAATATCTTAAATTAAATAAAGAAAAATCTGTAAAATAACAGTTTTCTCTCAAAGTTTTAATGTAAATTTACGTAAAGTTTTTGCACTTTATTTGAAATAAGATATTTTACTTTAATTTTACGGTTTTTGTTTGGCTGCCAGTCATTTACCATTTTTTTACGATTTTATTTTTACAGTGAAACTAATAAGATTTACTTTACAATTACAAAGAATAATGTTAAATTGTTAGTATGGACATAAACCTTTACTATAATGAGCTAAATATTTTATTACAGATTAGTTCTGTAATTTTACATACATTTGTATGTAATTTAAGAAAACAGAAAAATACTGTATAAATCATACTGTATAAAAAATGAAAATTACTGTAATTTGTCATTAATGATAAAATAATGGTCAAGTTGTTAATTTACAGATATTTTTTGTAATTTTACATGAATTTGCATGTAATTTATGAAAACAGAAAAATACTGTATAAATAATACAGTAATTTTCCTTTATAAAATGAGAATTACTGTAATTTGTCATTAATGATATAATCCTTAAAATAACAGTCAAGTTGTTTATTTACAGATATTGTTTGTAATTTTACATAGTTTTAAACATAATTCAAAATTACAGGAAAATACTGTAAACAATTTAGTTATTTTCCGTAAAATTAGGATTTTTTTTTTTACAGTGTAGCCTACACTAGTCCATATTGGCTACTGACTTGCATTGGATTTATTCATCCAAAATTTGACAAATTCCGTGACTAAATTCTAAAAGGCTAAATTCAATTTTTTATGACTGTTTTCCGCCATTCCGTTCGCATTTTCTGCATCGCGGAAATCATAGGCCACGAGCATTGAACCGTTTCATTTGAAAGAAACTTTCATCATGACATACACAGAAAAAGGTCTAAGGCAACCCCTCAAAATAAAAGTTTGGACAGTATAATGTATGTCTTAATGTAACAATTTTAACAGTAGGCCTAAACCTCTGCTCACTGTAAAACCCGATAAGTTCAGAATACTCAATTTTTGTAGACACCGATTACCTCAAAACATTTAATTAAACCAACTTAAAATGTTTAAGTAAACAATATTTATAAATTATAATTAAGCCAAACTTAAAAGTTTATATTGCATTTTATCTGATATTTAAGTAGACTGTAATTAATACTACTGTTTGCCATGTGTAATGTTTTTAATTTATCCATACATAATTGTTTTGATGCAAAAACAATTATTTTATTAGTAAACCTGACTCAAAATTCACTTATGACTCAAAGGCTAATGAATTGATCATGCTGAAGATGAGCATATAAAAAAAAAACACACAAATGCAACATTAGCTGTAGAATTGAATTTTATTTTGTCTTACCATTTTTAAAACCATGTGACTGTTTCTAAACATGTAAAAACACTACAAATATACAGAACAAGTTTCTAAAGATTTTAAAGTGCCGTTTTAAGACATCAGGCCATAAAATAGACAAGTATTTGAGGAAATGCAACTCTTACAGCAATGCATCAAACTGAAAATGAAAAATACAACAAAAAAACAATACAAAAAATATAAAAACATGCATCAGACAACAATGAAAAAATAAATTATATATATATATAAAAAGACGTCAAATCTATGAAACTTAAGGCAAAAAAAGGGAAATAAAATAAGTATAATAAGTACATACAAGGCACATCTCATATTACAGGGTTAGTTCACCCAAAAATGTAAATTCTGTCATTAATTACTCACCCTCATGTCGTTGGACACCCGTAAGACCTCTGTTCATATTCGGAACACAAATTAAGATATTTTAGTGTAAAGCTGATGCTGAGAAAGGCTTCAGATAGGCCTCCATTGGCATTCAGTACATTTACACTCACAAGACCCATAAAAGGCACTAAAAACGCTGTTACAAAGTCCATCTCACCACAGTGACTCTACAATAATTTTACGATGCGACGACAATAGTTTTTGTGCGCAAAAAAAAAAATCAAAATAACACCTTTATCCAACTTGTTCTTGTCTTCCGTGTGTGTCTCCACGACGCATGTGCGAGAATATGACGCAGATCCGGCGTTCGGGAATCCATGAAATGCACACTTAAGCCCCATTTTCAGAACTACGCCGAGACCTAAAGCACGATCAATGTAGAATTCAACAGCTTAGATACGCGCGTCTTCCTCTGCTCGTAAACAAATCGCTTCTGGGTCATGTGTCCGAACGCCGGCGCTACGTCATTCTCGCGCATGCGTCGTGGAGACACACGGAAGTCGAGAACAAGTTGGATAAAGGTGTTATTTTGATTTTTTTTTGCGCACAAAAACTTTTGTCGTCGCATCGGAAGTGTCAATGTACTGAATGCCAATGGAGGCCTATCTGAAGCCTTTCTCAGCATCAGCTTTACACTAAAATATCTTCATTTGTGTCTGAAGATTAACGGAGGTCTTACGGGTGTCCAACCACATGAGGGTGAGGAATTAATGACAGAATTTACATTTTTGAGTGAACTAACCCTTTAATGTTCAGATCAATAAGTTGTACCATTTAAAATGCAAACATGAGAAACTGAAGTCGATTTGAAAGGCAAGACATCAACTAGCCTACCCAATGTAAACTTTTATATTAATACTTTTAACAACATTCGAGTCATGTTACTGGGCACCACAAACGCATGCAAATGTTTTAACAGACATATGCATGTGCCTAAATACAACACTTAACGTCGCCTACACATTTTGTAACAGCTCATTTTTTAGATTAAGTAGACAGGTGGACAAATTTCAGTGGTTTACCATCAAGACCCATCAGTACTTTCTGGACGAAGCTAGAAGTAAGAGTGAGTTTCCTGGGGTAGTCCAAACGCAATATATAGATCAACCCAAACAACAATGCATCGGCAAACCTGGGGCTATCACTCATCACAACATCATCTTCCACCACAATAGCAGTGCTTGCAGGATTGAAATGAACTGGACTAGTCGTGCCTCTGTTGACCATGACAAGAGCAACAGGACAGTCTGTGATGTCTGGTTTATCTGACACCTCCATCTGGAAGAAGCACAGAGGTTTAAGTTTAACTTAGTACATTAGAAGTAGACAATAGCATTTATATTAAAGATGAGTATTCCACAGGTCACTGCTCAACAGGCAATTATATAGGTAGGTGAATATTCTTGCAATGTATATCATTTAAATGCTGGGTACAGTACCTGCCAAAAGTTTGGTAACATTAAATTTTATGCTTTTGAAAGAAGTCTCTCATGCTCACCAAGGCTGCACTTATGTAATCAAAATACAATAATAATAATTAAAAAAAAACATTAATTATATTGTCAAAATTACAACAAATTTAAAATAACTTTTCTATATGAATATATAGTAAAGTGTAATTTATTCCTGTGATCAAAGCTGAATTTCAGCATCATTACTCCAGTCTTCAGTGTTACATGATCCTTCAGAATTCATTCTAATATGATGATTTGCTGCTCAAGAAACATTTATGGATTATTATCCATGTTGAAAACAGTTGTGCTGCTTTATATTTCTGTGGAAATTGTGATACTTTTTCCAGGATTCTTTGATAAAGTTTAATGAACAGCATTTATTTTGTATTTATTAATTTTGTTTATTACATTTAAGAAATATAAATATTTTGTTACATAATGTCTTCATTGTCAATTTTGACGAATGAAACATCCTTGATGAATAAAAGTATATATTTTTTTCTCCCTTTTTTTAATAATATTAATACGTTTCTTAAAGGATTACTTCACTTCAAAATGAACCTTTCCTGATAATTTCTTCGCCCCATCTCATCCAAGATGTTCATGTCTTTCTTTCTTCAGTGGAAAAGAAATGAAGTTTTTTGAGGAAAACATTCCAGGATTGTTCTGCTCATAATGGACTTCAATGGGAACCAACGGCTGAAGGTCCAAATCACTGCAGTTTCAGAGGAAGGGCTTCAGAGGCTCTGCACGATCCCAGACAAGGAATAGGGTCTGATCTAGTGAAAACATCTGCCATTTAACAAAAAAAAATATATGTATATAATTTTTAACCTAAATTGCTCATCTTGCGCTGCCCTGCGACAGCACTGATTGCGTAATCACGTTGGAAAGGTCACACTAGACATAGGTGGAAGTACCGCCCCAAGCGAACATGCGAAGACTAATACAAACGGACTTTACAAAAAAACACCTCCATCTCCAACTTCAAATTGTCTGTCATCGCTGTGTTACCTTTTTTTGCTAAAGGATATTTGTATTATTCTTCATACAAGCACTTTGTAAACACGGGGCGGTACTTCCGCCTACGTCTAGTGTGACCTTTACAACGTGATTACGTAATCCATTCTGTGTCACAGGTCAGCGAAGATGAACAACTTAGGTTAAAAAGTATATAAATGTTACATTTTATTTTGAAAATGTGGCGATGGTTTGTCTAGATCAGACCCTATTCCTCATCTGGGGTCGTGCAGAGCCTCTGAAGCCCTTCCTTTGAAACTGCATTGATTTGGACCTTCAACCGTTGGTTTCCATTGACGTCCATTATGTGGAGAAAAATCCTCGAATGTTTTCCTCAAAAAACTTCATTTCTTTTCCACTGAAGAAAGAAAGACATGAACATCTTGGATGAGATAGGAGATAGTTAATTATCAGGAAATTTTCAACTAATCCTTTAAAGCAGCAAAAATATTAAAATATTTTCTGAAGGATCATGTGACACTGAAGACTACAGTAATGATGCTGGAAATTTTAGCTTCAAATAAATGCAGCCTTGTTGAACCTAATAGATTTCTTTCAAAGACATTAACACATTTCAATGTTTTAAAAATTTCATAGGTACTATTACATAATTACCAGATCACTGAGAGATTTTTATAATAATACAAATAAAAACAACAATAATAATTAACTAGGGGTGCTCCGATTGATCGGCAACCGATCTCGATCGGTCGATAATCGCTTTGGGATGATGATCGGCGGTCTCCAAAAAGGCCGATCTCATGAACCGATCGCATGCTGACGACACATAAAACCCGCACCTGCCGTGAGAGCTAGGGCATGATATGCAGCTACATCGTCTCATTCTCTTTCCAGCGCGGGTAAAATAATTATAATGCTGAAGGTGAGGTACAATTCATATTTCTATATTAAATAACTTACGCAGTCATTTGAAAACTTTCTGTGGGATGTAAGTTCACAAACAGCGCACGTGAATGCACCGCGTGCGCGCGCTCTCTCTCCCTTTCAAAGTGCTCAAATGGCTTCACATCAGCGCATCGCATCTGCACTAAAATCAAGCTGCACAGTTGACACAGGATTTGCCACTTTGCACAATCGAGGCAGTGTCGCATCGTCACTTAAGTTTATCATTTGCATTTATTGCATACTTGCCAGTGTTCAAACCGCTCAGCACTCGCGCGCACGGTCTGGAGACACACACACACACACACACACACACACACACACACAGGCCATCTCACAAAAAGCTTGCGAGTACAAATTGCGCTGAAATGGTCAGATACACCCAAATGTATGTACTAAATTACCGTCTTGACGAGTATGCACGTAAACCCCGTCGTGACTCGAGTGAACGTTAACGTTTGTGCAACTGCATGTAACCGTATCCGTGTTCGCTCTTAAAGTGACAGCTGTCGAATAAACTGCTGCTGTCTCTGAGTTTCTCTGTCTTGTGTTGTTTGATGAACCTTTATGACACTCACTGCTCTGGAATGACTAACTTTTGCAACCTTAAAGGTCCCGTTCTTCGTGTTTTTTTGAAGCTTTGATTGTGTTTACAGTGTGCAATATAACATGTGTTCATGTTTCGCGTGTAAAAAAACACAGTATTTTTCACACAATTTACTTATCTGTGTACCGCTGTTTCCACTGTCCTAAAAACGGCTGGTGATTTCCTTGTGCTATGAAGTCCCTCCTTCAGAAACACGTAACGAGTTCTGATTGTGCAAAGCGGTTCCTGTGCTGTGATTCGACCACAGCTTAGCGCACGTGAAAGCGGTTCCTGTGTTGTAATTTGACAGCAGTTTAGCGCACGTTGGAAAGGTCACGCCTCTTAACGGAGAGATGTATGCGTTCAATAATCTCTACAGCGTCCCTGGGAAAGCCAAACAAAGGTGATTTGACTCCTGGATGAAAATAACAGCGTCTCGATGACATGGCGATAAACACACTCAACGCAACAGTTCCTTTTCTCCACGCGACCGTCCGCTTCTCCACGTGGGACAGCAACAAGACCGCGCCCCCTTTTTCGCGTTTCTTTGTGGGCGGAGGTTAGTCTGTTCTACTGCTCTACTGACGTAATTAAAGAAGGAAGTACCAGGATGTAGTCCAAGCCAGCCGTTCGCTGTAGGCTTTGAAAGGGAACTTCTGTTAAATAAAATATCTCGCTTGGCATTGAACTTTGAGCTTTATAATTTTACAGGTATTATTTATGCTCTAACAGCAACATTACACACTAACTAAAGTTTGAACAATGGAATCGTGAAGAAGGGGACCTTTAAGTGTAAGGATTAATCTAATTTTATTTATTCAGGGAAGACCAATATTAATTTACATTTGATTTTTTATTAAATGTCTTTAGTATTTCTTACCTCAATACTAATGTTAGACCTACCTGAAAAATTGTTTTTTAAAACAAATGCACTGCATGATCAAATATTTAGGTGAGATAATTATATACATTTAATATATACATTTATTTGGGAAAGATGGCCTAAGTAGCCTTAAGTTATCTAATTTTCTAAAATAAACACTTGTTGGTTCTTCAAGATCTTGACTCAGTTAATTTAGAGTTAGTTTCATTTCTACAAATGATGCAAACTCTGCGAGATTATAGATAAAAGATTGCCATTCCCCTGCCATTCTGTATTCGGCAGTGATCGGCAATCGGCAGATCATGATCTTGGTGATCGGTAATCGGCCCCAAAAATGCTGATCGGAGCATCTCTATAATTAACAAAGCTGAACAATCAACCTTCTAGCAACCTGATCCTAGCAAATCTGTGTATGCACTGAATACTTACATTCCACGTCTTAAAGAACTGTGGGTACTCCTCGCGTAGGTATACCGGGATCGCATGAAGGACTAAAGTGTGCTTCATGTTGGCGTCATGAAAATCCTTGAAAACAAGTGAAAATTAACACAAATAAGCCAACTTTTTCAATTTTGAATACAATGAAGAAAGTGTCTTCTAGTTACTGTTGACAAATTGACACAGCAGTCCCTATCAGAACCTTATTTGGACCATCTTTAACTTACCTGAACATCATAAACACTTAGGATGTCACGCAGCATCTCTGTCTGAACAAGGCCATGAGTTGCGGTGTGTGTCGGTTGAGCTCAGCATAGAACTGGTTCCGTAGGTTGACATTTGTGATGCGTTAAAACTCAGAAAACCTAGAAAAACAAAAGTTATGCACAGAATTGTATAATAACAAATATAATGAATTTAGAAAAAAGAAAGATGAGTGTTTTGAGGCTCTATTTGGCAAGCATCAATCTCAGCAAGCATCCAGTTCAAACTGCAAGAGAAGAAAAAAGTTACAAGTTTACAACAAGTATTTCCAGGCAGTCAAATTGCACTAGTTTACTTAATCCAATATCGTGTTAACTTCATGTCAATGTATTTTCCGTGGACATTAAGTTGCTTCTAATTTATCCAGTAACATTTGTTCATTCCCATGCATGTAACGTTAGGAATACAATCACATTTACCATATCAGGGCGCTTAACATTACCAAAACAGCATCAATAAACTTTCAAAACGTAAAACCGCCGTTGACTCAAAAGAGTTAACGTTAACAGTTAAGGTTAAAATGATTGCCCTGCTTGCTTGACGTTAACATAGTGGCGCTAAAATGGCATTCAAAAAGTGCGCGAAGCACAAGGCGACTGCCTCGCTTCACAAACCTTCATAAAAGTACCACATCCCAAACGATTCAACATGTCATTCTTTACATATTCTTGAAACATTTAAAAAACAATTGAAAAAACGTTCACAAGTTGTTCGTTGTACTTACAAGTTGTTTAATGTGTTAACTTCTGCTGCCTTCGAGTGTCCGCCATGTTGAATGGATTCTTCGAACGTCGATCGGAGCAACGCCCAACGACGTGACGCAGATGACGTCATTGCGCTGCTCAATCAGTTTATTTAAAAATATTATGTACTTTAGTGAAGTTTACTCAAAAGTAATGAATCACACAAAATTAAAACTACACTACTCATTCAGAAAATGTTAAAGTTTTAACTAATATTAACTATTAAACAGATTTTAATTTTATTGTCCTCACATTTTTTAAGTTAGTAGTACTGTTCGGGTTTACAGTGTGTTGTGTAGCACATATTTAGTTAAACTTTTAATAAATTGCTGATAAATTATTCAAGTTTCAATTAATTAGACATGCTTTTTGGTTAATACAATTGTATATAACCATCCAGAAAAAATTAAAACAGAAAAAAAGGAATCATTTCATAGGGCCCTACAAATGAAAATATCATGCATCTGAAGTTATAATTGCGGAGCAACAGTGCGTATAATATATTTATCGTTTTAAATGGCGTTCAGTCAAGGACCTGAGTAGATGACACATGCACAGTTACTTTCTACACAGGCACACATTTTTGGTTGAAAATTCTCATGCGTGTAATAATTTATTTCATTTTGATAATATAAAAAACATTTTAAAGTTTTTAGACAGCCTTGTGTTGTGTAAACTGCAGTGAAAATTACCACAAATGACCACCTATAGTGTCCAACCTACTCTAATACTGTAATAACCCGTTTACACGTGAACAAGGGATACACTCTAAAAAAAAAGGCTCGTAATCATAGGGGAACCTTTTTTAGTGCTATATAGCACCAATTTTGGTGCTTCAGTGGTTCTTCAGCGGTTCTTCAGAGGTGCTATATAGCACCTTAGTCAAAGAACCGGTGAAGAACCTCTGAAGAACCGCTGAAGAACCTCTGAAGAACCGCTGAAGAACCACTGAAGCACCAAAATTGGTGCTATATAGCACTAAAAAAGGTTCCCCTATGATTACGAGCCAAGAACCATTTTTGGTGCAATATAGAACCTTTTTTTCTTTAGAGTGTATACAACATGACGAAAGCAATTATTTATAACATGTAAAAAGTTATAAAATAAAATAAAAATTGTCCACAACTATGGTCAGCAATCATCACAACATAGGGCCCCATTCCTGTATTTTGCTTGGGGCCCCAAAATCACTAAATCCGCCCCTGCCTCCTAAGGTATAGTTCTGGGAACACGCCTAGAAATGGTAAACCTTTAGTTAAGTTATACCGTTAGAGTCTTCGTAGCGCGCTAAGAGACAACGTTATCGGGAAATGCAGCCTTGGAATGACGTGAAGTTGAGATGAACAATATTTCAGTTCATATCATACAGTGTAAAATACAGTCTGTATATTGAGAAATGTTTCATTTAGAGTAGACAGTCTTAAAAATAAAATAAAAAATATGAATGTCACCAAAACTTTATTTTTTTTAAATATTTTTTTTTTCTCTTTAAAAAAGTTATGCAGACAGTCAATTCAATCAAAGACAAAATTAATGTCACTTTTTGTTTTAAAAGATTTGGAAAAATCAGAAATGTTGTTTCATGTTTATTAATAAAGTGAGTGAATTTGGTGTTGTTCACATAAACACACTGACACAGACACTGGGGTTTGAATATCGAGTTTAATATTGAGGAATGAAACAGTAGTTCCTCTATACATTATGGCAGCTCATTGTGTGTGTCTGATATCAGATCAGACACTGTTTTCTGCATGAGGTTAGACGTGTTCAGAAGTGGACCAGTGGATCACTGAGGGTTTTAGGGAACTGGACACCTTTCACAGTCAGTTTCCCTCCATAGCAGGGGAGATCTGCAAATATCATCGCATGAAAGCAAACATCTCCTCCGACGTCCACCTGAGAGAGAGAGAGAGAGAGAGAGAGAGAGATCCACATGGATGTATTAGTGATCTCTTCCATGTAAAACCTGTTCACATTGATATAGCGACCTAAACATTCATTTTCCATGACAGCAAACAAATTCCCTCGAGTTACAGTGACCAAGACCTGCTACAAAGTTGAGAGAAGTTTTATCTTATACAATCCAGAGAAACTTTATACAGTGACTTGATGCACCCGTTCAGGACACACTTTACAGGACACATATTAGAAACATACAAATTGTGCCTTGGAAGAGTTTCAGTGATGAATTCACAAGCTCAAAACCCATAAAACAAAACACTCTTTTACCTTGACCACATAGTTTGTTCCGGCCACAATCTGACTCCTAGAGCTTAAAGGAATGTAGTCCTTAAAATCAGTTGCAGTCTTCTTCTCTATGTCTTTCTTCACCTGAATAAACAAATGCACATTTTATATTTAATATTATATAAAAATATCATTCATATCATTATTTTTAAAAGATTGAGTGTATCAGTCTCCAGGGAGTTACATCTATCATATCAGAAAACTGATGTAAGGTATCAAAGTGAAAATTAAGTTTAAAGTAAAACGGTTCTTTTAAAAATGACAAATAATTTCCCCAACACATTTTACAGCACCAAAATAGATCATTTTACTAGGCTGTGTTTTAACAAAAACTGCATTTAGCCTACTACACAAGTGATTTTCTGTCTCCTACCTTCATGCAGATCTCCTTCACATCTTCAGTGACAGGCTCCACTGGGCTCCATCCTCCTAGTTGTGGCATTGCTGCAGTGACAGGCTTCTCTGGGGTCTGAGACATCGCTGCAGTGCTGATGATCAAAGTCTGGATGAAATAAACTGTATTATCAGGCAGTCTGTCTCTCAGATTGATTCTGATCCACTATTTATGCTGCCAGAATCACATGACATGAGTCGTCACTGTAATTCCATGTAATCACATCAAAGAGTCTGAATGAACGAATGAATGAATGAATGAATGAACAGAGGGTGTTTCACTTTGGGCTGTTGTGTAATATTCAGTTCCAGGGAAAAACTGTTCCAGTGGGTGGAGTACAGACGAATATTCATGAGATTGACTTATTTCCTCGAGACAACACACAAACGAATATGCTTTAAATTGAATTTGAATAGTTTGATTAAAAGCCTATATAGTTGTCATTAGGTTACTACAGTCCTGCCAACACGTTACAACAATAATGCCTGAATAAACCTCTAATGAAACCTCTGTCATTCCTAATTTCTTGGTTAGTTTGAATACCGCCGGTGTTTAAGGCTCAAGTTCCCTTTATCAACACCAAACCTCACCTCACTGTCAACTTGTATCTGTCACATTTTTTTAAGCTGTAAGAAAGCAACATCAGAATCTTTCCACATACTCCTCCTGTTTGGGAATCACAGTCTCCAAGGACTAACAGATTAACGGTTTAGTTAACCCAAAAATGAAAACTCGTTATCATTCACTCACCCGTTTCAAACCAGTGTGACTTCTTTTCTTCTGCAGAAAACAAAAGAGAATATTCTGGAGAACATCGGGAACCAGTTGAACCAATATTAGTGTCCACTGATTTCCACTGTATGTACAAAAAACAATTGAACACAAATGTTTCAAAATATGATCCGCAGAAGAATGAGACACACAACATGAGGGTGACAGAAATGTTATTTCTGAATGAACGATCCCTTTAAAATAGACTCAGAAAAGCATAATGTTTTTCTTTATTGTATTTAGCAAAATATAGAGAATCTGAGTTAAAGAACTACTACTAATAAATATTATATTATTTCTCTCTATATCAGTAATATTGTGAAAAATGATTGCCTTTTAAAAGAACAATTTTCTATTTGAATATGTTTTAAAAAGCAATGTATTCCTGTGATCAAAGCTGAATTTTCTGCATCATTACTTCATTCTTCAGTGCCACATGATCCTTCACAAATCATTCTAATATGAGGATTGTGTATTTTTTCAGGATTATTTGATGAATAGAAAGTTCAAAAGAACAGATTTATTCTGAAATAGAAATCGTTGGGTAAAGTATCTTTTCCTGGAAAGTTAGTTTTAAAGCAGAGCTCTTGTGTTTGGAGTCTCACCGTCATTATGGCTGAACCTTCAGCTCGATTTAATATCAGTGACATCACTTCAGTCTGTAGAAATTGAGTACACACAGATGACTATGTTAATAAATAATCAATGTTAAAATGAAACAAACCGAACCGAATATTAAGAGTGTTTAGAAAAATGTGCAAAAGCAATTGAGAAAAACTGTAATAAAACAAAAACACAAAAAAGCATTTTTGATGATCTCTTGAGATTAGGAGGACTAAGAATTTTGATCATTTAAAACCATTTAGTAATACTACAAAATGTATATAAATGTTATGAATTTCGTCCTCAGCTTTTCTAGTTCTTCCAGAAAAACTAAACAAAAACGTTTTGAAATATTTCACAATGTATGTAATGTGTGTGGGCTGCTTCAGTGAAGTTCTTCAGAAACTGTCAGAGATAGGAGAATAACTGACAAGAAAAATATACAACTGAAGATACTGAGAAACTGAAAACAGCCGACATGAAGTCTCACAAGCAGTTCTGAATCCACATAATCCAACCCAGTCTCACGACAGTTCGTGTCCTTGCTGAATAAATGTATTACTTTAAGTTCTTTCCCCCCAAAAATAAAAACATAAATTCTTACAGACCCAAAACTTTTGAACGGTAGTACAATGTTGCAAGCTTTCTATTTCAGATAAATACTGCTATTTTGAAGAATGCTGTTCTATTCATCAAAGAATCCTAATTTATTTTGTATTTTTTTTACAATATTACAGCTTTTTATTTATTTTTTATTTTGTTATATATATATAACATAAATGCAGCCTTGGTGAGAAGAGACTTCTTTAAAAACATTTAAAAGGATCTTACCGTCCAAAAACGTAGATTTTATATTTAAACGTATACTTTTTTTTGTACAAACAAATAAAGGTAAACCAGCATTTTTTCCCTTTTTTTTCCTCAACTCAAGTTTTGACTGATATTGAGCATAACCATGCAGCAAACGTTTTAAAAATAGCCTGAACAAATGAATGATTGAAATGAATACCCTAAGCTACTTGTTCAAAATAAAACATATAGCCTGCATGTTTTTTCAAAACCCTGTTAGCATAGCCTAATTATACGGCATTTACGTTAAATTATTTAGCACGACCCCGATCTCGGCTTCGCTAAAATTCTTTTTTTTGCGGCTCGACATTCTCAAGTAAAACATTTGGACGTTGAATGGTTGAAGGGACGTTTATAAGGTGGAGATCTGAAACCAGGTTTTCGGTATCACACACATTTCAGAAATTATCTTATCTTATCTATCTTATCTTATCTTATGTAGGCCTACTCACACTAGCCAGTTTGAACCGTGCCCGAGTGCGTTTGACCACCAAAGCGCGGTTCGTTTGACTAGTGTGAAGCAGGGGCGCGGGAAGATGTTTTAGGTTGGGGGTGCTGTGTTTTTTTTGGGAGGGGGGGGGGGGGGGGGGTCGTAATGCAATGGACTGTGGCCTACATTAAACGTCATACAGTCATATACAAGAAAAGAGCCTGCACAGTGACAGGAAATACAAATTGACGCAAAAAACCTGCCTACCTACCAGAGCATGTGAGCAAAGCAAAGCGAGCTTCACTCATGAACCACTCACCGCCGGTAAAATGACGTGCGCTCAAATCCCGCTCCGATATGAGATATTTCTCTGTAGCCTACTATACTTGTAGCCAGTGTTGGGTAAGTTACTCTAAAAAAGTCATGAATTACTAGTTACTAATTACATCTTCAATAGTGTAATTAGATTAGCCTACTGTAGCTACAAATTACTCTCTCCAAAGAGTATTTAATTACTTATTACTAATTAGGCTACTTCCCAAATCTCTATCAACATTAAGCGATTCAAGGATGAAACAGTTCTTTTAATTCATTAAAATAAATAATATAAAACTACATCAATTATTCTGACCAAAGTAGTACAAATATTAGAAGGATACATAAAATGTGCATTTTAAAGTTAGACTTTAAATGTTGATAAATAATTCCATTATTGTATTATATATAATTGTATTTAGTATTTAGTTAAATTACATCAGAAGTAACTAAATTACAGAAAAAATAAGAGTAGGCTAATCCCTTTACTTTTTCAAGGGAAAAGTAATTAAATTACAGTAGGCTAACTAATTACTTAGTAACTAGTTACACCCAACACTGCTTGTACCCATTAAAACACGTATTTAGTTTCAGTTTAAATATTATAATGTTATTTTTTTTTATTAAATGTACGTTGAAAAGTGAACAGGGCACATAAGATGCATAATATATATGTCAGAAGATGGGGGTCTTCAATAAGTTCAATAACACTGCAATAAGCTTTGTTTTGTTGAAAGCCTTTGAATTTCATTTTGTATAAATTGTATCTTAATTTTAATAAATATTTTATCAACCAAATTGCCCGGATTTAATAAATAATAAGCAAATAGCCTATAAAACAGACAATGACATGGAGGCCGCGTCGCAGCGTGAACAACGGCTTAAATGAACAACTAGAAAAGAAAAAAAAAACTTTAGTCAGGGGCAGCCCTAACTATTTCAGATAGCCTATATTTGATCCAGCATGTCACAAAGGGAGTTCTGGGTTGAGCGAGTGTTGCTGAGCGGAATGAGCTTCAGAAATGAATGGAATCTCCAGAAAGGCGCTTGATCTCCACTGGAGGAAATATTACCGCTCTTTCTACGCACACACAGCAACGGTCACAATATGACCTCATGTATGTTTTAAAAACATAATTCAACATATAAATAATACTTTTTAATGGGCCACTTAAAATGTTTATTACAAATAAATGATTCAATTCTAAAAATGAATAAATGTAAATGAACAAAAATGTGCATTGCATTTGCAATCCTTTGAAACCAGGGGGTGCTGCAGCCCCCCCACTTCCCGCGCCCCTGAGTGTGAGTGCTCCGAACCGTGCCCGGGCGCGGCTCGATTAGCCGGCCCTGGCCCGCTTGGAAGAGGTGGGCCAGAGCACGGTTCAGTTGGACTCGGGCGCGGTTCGCATGCAGTGAGCGCTAACCGCGCCGGAGCATGGAACAGCTGTGTGCTATCATTACGATAGCAAACACCAAACTATTACTACTTGGATACACTTTTCAATTAATTCAATTATATTTAGGTTTATAATGGTTCTGGTTCTCATCTTATTGATGAACATGAAATCATGAATTGAAGTTTGCGGGTAAAGCTGCAAATCCCTCATCAAAGTCAGCTGCCTCCGTAATAATCTTCTGATACGTGCAGTGCAATCAAGTGAAAATCGCAGCGCTGCATAAATGATAAATGTATTAGGCAGTCTATAGGGCTCGGGCGCTGCGTTGCATTCTGGGACGTGGCGGCCATGTTGATGGCCTCGCGAATGTAAACATACAGCAAATCGAACGAGGAGAAGCAGAGTTGGGAGAAAGAAAAACTATGTTAAAATCCCGAAAAGGATGTGGAATTTACCGGGATACGTTAAATAGGGAAGCCAGGGACCGGTATATGGACAAAATTGGAACTATTAACGGTTTGGATTCATATGAAATTTGCAGTTCACAAATGGATGGGTTCAGGAGCTGCAGACCATGAAGCCTATGTAACGTTAAACTTTTACCTTGAAGCATTCTGCACCGTTCTGTGTTCTCGGGTTGCACTACTTGCAAATAAACACTGAAAAATATCTGATTGTGTGACACTTCTTGCTTTTGCACATTATACGGTTATTGCGATTGTGTGACACTTCTTGCTTTTGCACATTATATTGATTTAAGTATATTTATTTTGAAGATTGTGGGTATGGATGCAACAGACACTTATGGCTGTATTTAATGCACATTTATTTTATTTCAACGCTAAGGCTCATGTTTGTCAGAGCACAACATACATACACAATCTTATAGAAGAATGTCATGTCTTCGTACTTGCTTGGCAACACCATGTGAATCGGTACTTTATCTGACAAAATAGTGTACTTGTTGCGGACGGTTACAATCACCCTTTCCACGTGAATTCGGAGGTGGGCATTTTTTCTTGTGCTCCCCACATCTCTTGCATCCAGCTGACAGCGTTCTTTTGTGAAAGCAGGGATCTTTACCTCGGCACACATAAGTCCCACACTGTCCTTTATGTCAAAGCCGCGATCAGCCAACACCATATCCCCAGGTAACAGTTTGTCTTACAAGCGCGATCCAAGCGAGCCGACGACTCAGTTAATCCATTTTCGAACTGTTTCCCATGGCGATTATGTGATCTAGTGTTACACCCCACAATGCAGCAACGGTTTACCATGGTTTCCAATAATAACGCCAAATTAAGACACACGACTGAGAGGGAGCACGTCTATAAACTGTGCGCAGTAGTCCGAGTAGCAGCAAATGAGGCCATCAACATGGCCGCCACGCAAAGTAATGACGTCATACGCCCGAGCCCTATTAGCGAAAGCGCTTTTCTTCCTGTCTTCTTCAAAACAAAAAGTTGCATCGTGAATGAAGCGTGCTCCGGCCCGGTACGTTAAGTGCAATGTGAGTGCAGGCCAGCGGGGGAGTGGGGAGGGGGGACAATCGCGCTCAGGCACGGTACAAGGCAACCGTGCCTCTGTGAGTAGCCTACACCCTTAGACCAAACGTAGGACATTTACGCAACATTTGACAAATTATCTCATCAAAGCATACTTGCCAACCTTAGGACCTTATATAAGGACCTTAGGCTCATATATAATCACACACAAACAAACAAACAAACGTAAAGAAGAATATAATTCATTTATTTGTACATAATTTATACATACATATTATGTACAATAACAACAACACTCCTAGGGCCCTATGAAATCCGTTTTATTTTTTCCCAAATTCCGTTTTTTCCGTTTTAATTTTTGGGAATTCAGTTTTTTTTACCCTTAACTGTTATTTTAGTCGTAAAAAGACTGTTTTTAATGTTAATATAATAGAACATAAAACATAAAATAGGAATGACCTTAAATTTATTAAGGTAACAAACATCACATTTACTTTTCAGGACAAATACTGCAACATTACACTGCACTCTAAGCACTTCGAGTCACAACTAGATATTAGTGCTGTGATTTAATAAAAATAAAAAAACGAATTAAGCACATTTTTTTCTGTAATTAATCATTATTAGTTTTTAATATTTTTATATTGTAATAATTTCAGTTACTCTCCAAATTAATTTAGAAACAATTTAAAGACAGCATATTTTAAATATGTGTTGTAATGGCATCTTTTTATGAATGAAGGCCAGTATCACTGATATTAACGTCTATATGAAACATTGATGACGTTACATTACAGTATAACTGAAAGCTACCAATTTCAACATTTATTAGGCTTTAAAAAATAACTTTTAATTTAATTGAACTTAAAACAATCTTTACATAAACCCATTATAATAAATGTTATATTTACTTGTGGCCTTCCCTGTCAGACATAGTCTACACAGAAATAGGGCTCGGGCGTATGACGTCATTACTTTGCGTGGCGGCCATGTTGATGGCCTCATTTGCTGCTACTCGGACTACTGCGCACTGTTTATAGACGTGCTCCCTCTCAGTTGTGTGTTTTAATTTGGCGTTATTATTGGAAACCATGGTAAACCGTTGCTGCATTGTGGGGTGTAACACTAGATTACATAATCGCCATGGGAAAAAGTTCGAAAATGGATTAACTTTCCACCTCTTTCCTGCTTGGAGACGCAACCGCGGTGACCAAGTATCCGAGGTAACAAAGAGTCGTCGGCTCGCTTGGATCGCGCTTGTAAGACAAACGGTTACCTGGGGATATGGTGTTGGCTGATCGCGGCTTTGACATAAAGGACAGTGTGGGACTTATGTGTGCCGAGGTAAAGATCCCTGCTTTCACAAAAGAACGCTGTCAGCTGGATGCAAGAGATGTGGGGAGCACAAGAAAAAATGCCCACCTCCGAATTCACGTGGAAAGGGTGATTTGTAACCGTCCGCAACAAGTACACTATTTTGTCAGATAAAGTACCGATTCACATGGTGTTGCCAAGCAAGGACGAAGACATGACATTCCTCTATGAGATTGTGTATGTATGTTGTGCTCTGACAAACATGAGCCCTAGCGTTGAAATAAAATAAATGTGCATTAAATACAGCCATAAGTGTCTGTTGCATCCATACCCACAATCTTCAAAATAAATATACTTAAATCAATATAATGTGCAAAAGCAAGAAGTGTCGCACAATCGCAATAACCGTATAATGTGCAAAAGCAAGAAGTGTCACACAATCAGATATTTTTCAGTGTTTATTTGCAAGTAGTGCAACCCGAGAACGCAGAATGCTTCAAGGTAAAAGGTTAACTGTGCGTTCACACCGCCGCCGGCGAGAGCGTCAAACTTCGCTCTGGCCGCTCTGCCATCGACGCTGTAGAAAGATTCGTGGACGCGCTGCCGCTCTGACGTAGATCGAATGCTTGGTCTTTTTTGAAACGGCATTTAAAGGGGCTGCAAAGCAAACACTCATGTTGATCTGCGTTTGTGCAGACTAACCACAGGTAGGGTATAACCGTATAATATAACCTCATGAAATCATTTAAATGTGAAAGTTTAAAAAAAGCAGATCGATGGAAAGAACTTAACAATTATAGTTACATGTTTGCTAACGAAATAAACCAATTAAAAGCCATTTGTGTGGTGTATAAATAATGTTGCACGTCTTCTTATCAAACCCGCCGCACCAGCAGTGATCAACCTCCTCTATTTTGCTTGGGAACTAATGTGGTCGGAACCGAAGTTTACAGCACTGCGTTCTCTAGAATCATCTCAAGCGGAGCACTTCTACATTCCCATTGGTTGCCGCCGGCTGCCGCCGAACCGCGTCATAGCTCATTACCATAAAGTTGACCTGACTTCAACTCTCCTTGACGCCCAAATCGTCCAAGACGCGCCGCGCCGCTCTCGCCGGAGCTCGCCGCCGGGCTCCCATTGAGAATGAATGACTTCCGGCCACTTTGACGCTCTCGCCGGCGGCGGTGTGAACGCACAGTAACGTTACATAGGCTTCGTGGTCTGCAGCTCCTGAACCCATCCATTTGTGAACTGCAAATTTCATATGAATCCAAACCATTAATAGTTCCAATTTTGTCCATATACCGGTCCCTGGCTTCCCTATTTAACGTATCCCGGTAAATTCCACATCCTTTTCGGGATTTTAACATAGTTTTTCTTTCTCCCAACTCTGCTTCTCCTCGTTCGATTTGCTGTATGTTTACATTCGCGAGGCCATCAACATGGCCGCCACGTCCCAGAATGCAACGCAGCGCCCGAGCCCTATTGAATAAAGTTATCAACACCTTTCTTAACTGCATAAATAATAAGTGAAATATAGATGAATCATCATTAAAGCTACAATCTTCTGTTCCCGTTGTTCTTTGAACATTAATGACAGACATTATCAGTGCTACTTTAAGATCTACCTCAGCCAAACATGATGTGGATAATGCTGCCTTCACGTGCTATCGGAAATTTGATGATTCCGACTTCTGAAGTCGTGATTACGAGCGCATTGCATTCAAGTATCAAAATGTGAGGGCGTTCATGTGCAATGTTTATAGGAAACTCGTATATTACAATAATCGTATATTTTCACGAGCACGTGAAGGCAGCCTAAGACGCGCTGACCCGCGCATCTCATTTTCTCTCAAGTTCATTTAAGGCATTATTTTCCATACAGTAGGCTACATTAAAGTACATTAAAAACAAGGCAAAATACAGCAAGCACTCCCTGATGGAACTGCTCGGCTCGTACTGAGGGCTTAGCGTTGAGTTTCTTAACTTTTTCGCCGACGAAAGCAGAGCCGTGGAGAGCCTGAAACGGCGCCCAGTGACGGATGGTGTAGCAATATTGTTGTCCGGGTGGAAATCGGGAGAAATTCGGGAGAAAGGTCGGCCCGGGAGATTTTCGGGAGGGGCTTTGAAAATCGGGAGTCTCCCGGAAAAATCGGGAGGGTTGGCATGTATGCATCAAAGGGGCTGAAAAAAGTTTATTAGTTCAAATTTCATGGAACTATTTCACTCCAGAGGAATTAAAGATAAAAAATGAATCATCCCTCGTTGAGATTATCTTTTTACTCTTTCACTAGAATCTTATCACTTTTGCTACAAAGCATTCAGCACTTTCACATGCACTAGTATAAAGCATTGTAAAGATTGCCCTGGAAGAGTGAGGGAAAATATGTTTAAATTTATCTTAAAAATAATCTTTAATGTTTGATAAAAAAAAAGGAATTTCAGGTAAAACGTTACAGTAAGGTTTCATTAGTTAATGTAACATGAACTAACAATGAACACAACATTTGTTACAATATGAATTAATATTTGTTAATGTAAAAATAGTCATTCTTTGTTTGTTCATGTTAGAGCATTAATAATGTTAACAAACACAACTTTCGATTTTATTAATGTATCAGTAAATGTTGAAATTAAGATTAGATTAATAAATGCTGTAGTATTGTTCATTCTTAATTCATGGTACTAATGCAATTAACTAATGTTTGTTTACTAATGAACTTATCGCAAAGTGTTATCCAATCATTTATATTATATTTTGCTTCTTTATGTCAAACCAGCGACTCTTTTAAAAGTGCAGTTTTTTAAATGAACTCAAGCACAAGTGAGCATTTGTGAACTCTGTGTTCAATGTCTGTTCATCACACATGAAACATGTCACAGATGGACTTTAATATGATCTGCAGCTTATGTAAATATTAAAAACTTAATAAAAGTGAAGGCTTATTTTGAAAACAAAGACTTATATTTGTAAATATTTTAACAGCAAGTTCAGTGATTTCAGGATCAAGTGTATGTTGATGACATGTTGATGCTAATCTGAAAATATTGGCTTTACCTTTAAAGTGTTAAAGCTACCACAATGAGAAAAGACCATTTCATTTCTGATTTTACAATGCATGAAAACAACTTATATTTACAGATGTGAAAAATACTTTAGTGGGGTCAATCACTTTTTATCATCAAAATATGATGATAAAATTCCAAGGAGGGGCAGAATGTGCTCACTGCAATTTACAAAAAGCTGATAAAAATGAAACATCATAAAAAAAATATTTAACTGTGAACTAACCATGAGTGTGATTATCTAGTTCCTTAGAATCCTCCACTTTATATTTAAAAGCATTTGCTTATTGATACAGCTATAATGTCATAAATGTCATAGCTTTGCTGAAAGAGCTTTTAATGCTTAGCATTTAACATGCTAATGTGTGCTTTTGCTAGCTAAAAGTTTGTCTAAAACTAGCTAGTGCAGTTTTATAATTCAGTTGTGTAACATTAAAATATATTCAATTGAAGTGAATGAATGAATATATGAAATTGAATGCCTGAATCATGTCAGGGAGCCATAAAAATCACTTTGAGACTACTTTGGGTCACTTAAAATGTATTAATTCCATGATGTTGAAGTTACATGAACAAATTATGTTTGTTTAACTTTATTGATTCATGTGGGACCGATGTACAGGATCAGGTAAATCCAACACACTTTTTTCAGTGTTGTATCAAGGACACACCCATAATAGGGCAAATGTCCTGAATATTATAGGCCTACTCCACCCACTGGAACAGTTTTTCCCTGGAACTGAATATTTCACAACAACCCCAAGGTGAAACTCCCTCTATTCATTTTTTCATCCCCTTTGATGTGATTGCAGTGACGACTCATTTCCTGCGATTCTGGCAGCATAAATAGTGGATCAGAATCAATCTGAGAGACAGATCGCCTGATTATACAGTTTATTTCATCCAGAGTTTGATCACCAGCACTGCAGCGATGTCAGGAGAATGGAGCCCAGTGGAGCCAATCACTGAAGCGGTGAAGGAGATCTGCACAGAGGTAGGAGAAAGAGAATCACTCATGTAGTATATGCAGTTTGTGTTAAAACACAGCCTATAGTAAAATGATCTATTTTGGAGCTGTAAAATGTGTTTGGGAAAATATTTGTTGTAATTTTTAAGCGAACTTTATATGTGTTTTCTGCTATCTAAACTAATAAACTCAGTCTTTTTTAAAATAACGATGATAATAATAATAATCATAATGTATATTAATATAACATCTTTGTCTATTGATTCAGGTGAAGCCAGAGATAGAGAAGAAGGTTGGACTCAAATTTGGTCTTTACAATCCTTTAGAACATGCTTCTCAGATTATTTTAGAAGGAACAAACTATATGGTCAAGGTAAATGAGTGTTTTTTATGGATTTTGAACTTATGATTTTGTAACACATCTGCCTTAGACTTTTGTCCAATGTTACATAAATAAGGGACAACCCAATTATGCTTATGAGTGTTTTATAGAAAGTTATACAAAAATGCTTAACTCAACAATCTCTTTACTCTTCCATTTACAATGTCAAAATTCTTTACTCTAAAAGTAAATACAATTCACCAGCTAATTACATAATTAACTTCTGAACTGTTTGTCCAAAAATCCTAAAAGTGGTCTCGATAGATTCGGGATGTCATTTTTTCGAACTACACCTAGACCAGCAAGTTCAGCAGAGTTTGGCTCCAATCCTGAAAGACATCTATTGAAGCTCTTATTGAGAATTAACAGAGATGTTGATGTTTTATTGAAAATGTTTGGTCACCATTATGGAGATCATTGTTTCCTTTAGTTGGGCAGTTTGACTCTTGGTTTTTTATGCGAGTTTGTGGTTTTCGTTACAGTGTTAACAAAACATAATCTGTTCAAATCAAAAGAAGCCACAAAAAATTGTGATGAAGAAAAATGTTTGACTAAACTCCTCACTGACTAAAAATGTTAATAAATAATATTCACCAAAAATACGTTCTTGCCACAGATCAGACATTCTGAATTTTGATGTTTAAAAACATTCTAGGAGGAAAAAAAGTTTAGGCACACATAAATCAAGAATCAGCATATGAATCTCAACAATGATGACATACTTATTGCTGCAATGCATGCTGGAAGCCATGAGTTTTATACTGTGGTGGCTTAGTTGGAGCTAAACTCTGCAGGACATTGGCTCTGACCGAACTTGTCTATCCCTGACCTAGACCTTTTATCTGATTTTCTCCAAAATCGAATCGTATCATCTTCAGAGCGTGCTGACCAAAAGTTGTGGATTTCGTCTGAATCGTTTTTGTATACCGCAGCAACAAATTTGAGGCACGATGGCAAAATGACTCTTGAGGCTTTATCTCTGCAATGTTTTGGCATATTGACACCAAACTTTGCATGTGTCATTGTCACCTCAAACTGACTACACCACATCAGTTTCGTAACAGTGCCACCGATTGGTCGAAAGTGATAAACCATTAAATCAAATGAATAGTGATCGTATTAGATTTTTCAGCCTTTTTGCCTCTTAAAATGTTTTTAACTGCTCATCGATGCAGTTGGCCTGATAATCCCAGCCATTTTGGCATGTCTTATCTTCATCTTTGCACTTGGTCCTGATAATTACTGCTTGCAGCTATTTGTGAATTAAGTTTTTTTTAAAACAAACTCTCTCTCTCTCTCTCTCTCTCTCTCTCTCTCTCTTTCTCAGGTGGAAGTCGGACAAAATGACTGCGTTCATGCAAGGATATCTTCAACTCTCTCCTTCAGTAAAGTGACATTGACTGTCATCAGAACCGAGTACCCTAAAACCCTCAGTGACCCTCTGGAGCCCTTCTGAACACGTCTAACCTCATGCCGAAAACAGTGTGTCTGATCTAATAACAGACTCACAATGAGCTGCCATATAGAGGAACTACTGTAAACTGTTTCATTCCTCAATATTAAACTCAATATTCAAACCCTCAGTGCCTGTGTCAGTGTGTTTATGTGAACAACACCAAATTCACTTCACTTTACTAAAAATTGTTTTATGCTGAAATAATAAACATAAAACACTTTAAAATCCTGTCCAAATATATATATACAGGTGCTGGTCATATAATTAGAATATCATCAAAAAGTTGATTTATTTCACTAATTCCATTCAAAAAGTGAAACTTTTATATTATATTAATTCATTACACACAGACTGATATATTTCAAATGTTTATTTCTTTTAATTTTGATGATTATAACTGACAACTAAGGAACAACTAACACCAGCAGATGACATGGCACCCCAAACCATCACTGACTGTGGAAACTTTACAGTGGACCTCAAGCAACCTGGATTGCGTGCCTCTCCTCTCTTCCTCCAAACTCTGGGACCCTGATTTCCAAAGGAAATGCAAAATTTACTTTAATCAGAGAACATAACTTTGGACCACTCAGCTGCAGTCCAGTCCTTTTTGTCTTTAGTCCAGGTGAGACGCTTCTGACGCTGTCCTTTGTTCAAGAGTGGCTTGACACAAGGAATGCGACAGCTGAAACCCATGTGTAACCCAGTACATTAATTTGGGTCACTAGTATTTATAATTAGTATTGGTTTATTCATATCGCTATGAAACTAATAGTAAGTGAAGAATAAGAAATAAATTGTATTTATTTTACTATAAATAATTCAAAGAATAGAAAAAAAAAGTTTCTGAATTGATTTCTGATTGGTGGGGTGAAAGGTTAGCTCCGCCCCCGGTTGAGAAAAAGTTTCCAGAAAAAAAGATCGGTATCAATATGAGATGAGACCGGAGATAAGAGAGATTGTGAACGACACAAGTGATATTAAATCAATTGAGTGAGTTAAGAAAGAATAAACAGTGATAATTTAGCAATAAATTATTAATAAGCATATCTGTTATTAGTTCTTAGAGAGCTCGCGTGTGAGAAGTGCTTTGTGAAAACTGAACGCGCCGTGCAAAACCCATACTGAAGCAATAGGAGGATTTTTCAAATCTTTCCTTTGGAGAATTGCTTTTCTTTTGTTCCTTGATTTATATTTCTCCTTGGTGAGTACTATTTTCTTCATGAGAAGTGTGTTTAATTAATGAGAATATGGTTTTTGCAATAGTAATATGAACAATGCATCGGTAAAGTGAGTGGTAATGTGAAAAAATGTTGACAATGTTTTATAATCTACTATGTGATTGTATGTAGTTACGTTAGATAATGCAGAGACGTATTATTTTGTGAGATTGTGTGTTTTTCTCCATTGGGAAGTGTATGCCATGCGGTGCTAGCTTGCTAGCCCTGTATATATTGTGTTAGTCAAGCACATGGTGATTAGCATGCATATGTTGTTAGTGATGGGCAGACCGAGGCTTCGTGAAGCACTGAAGCAGTTTAAGCAAATGTGTCATATTGTTTCGAAGCTTCGAATCAATCTGACACCCGTCTCTACGGCGCCATCTAGTGGTCATTTCCATGTGTTGATCTGAAATACCTTGACAATGATCCATGTAAAAAAAAAATGTTTTTAACATCTGTCTGACAACTACATGATCTTGGTTTTGTAACCTGTAGCATCGTCATTGTAAAGAACTATATATATTTTGTTTGTTATACAAAATTAACATTAATAAAATAAATAAAGCCACAATGTGTCACATTTGTCACAAAACATTTTTATTCAAAAATATGAATTGCTCTGCTGTTGAAGGACTCAGCTGACTTCTTTTTTTACATATAATTTCTCCAGCCTTTGAAAAAATCCTCTCACAAGGGACACTTGTTGCTGGCATGCACAAATATTTTTGGATGTAAATACATGGATGATGTATTGTTGCAGAAGGCTAGCTGCCTATCACAATACACACATCTCACTTTATTTGGTGCTTCCAAATGGAAATGCTCCCACACCACAGATGTACGGCATCTCTTGCGTGCAGCCTCCATTTTTATATATTCTATTAATATATCTATCTATATATCACCTATGAATCTATATCTATATAATTCTATATATCTAACTTATGCTGTGCTATCTATTTGTCACTATCTAACTTAGCCTATATGAATGTGTCACTATATCTATACTATATTAGATTAGATTAGATTCAACTTTATTGTCATTACACAAGTACAAGTACAAGGCAACGAAATGCAGTTTAGGTCTAACCAGAAGTGCAATAGCAGCAAGTGCAGGATATACAATGGATGCGTAAGTGCAGGACATGGATATGTACTGAATATGTATAAATATGTATAAATAGAGAGACGTTATTACTATAAACAGAACTGAATTTACAGGTGAATATGTACAGTGAATAAATATACAGATGGCTATTACTATAAACAGAATTTACAGGTGAATATGTACTATGAATACAATATACAGATGGCTATTACTATAAACAGAATTTTACAGATAAAGGTATACAATAATATGTTAGGCTAATATGAGGAATAGCAGTGGATTAGGGTAGTGCAATAAATTATGGACAGAGCTATCCGGAAAAAAAAAGTGTAAAGTGCAGTGGAAAGTGGTTGCATATTACATTTAGAAGTACAGTGCAAAAATGCAAATGTTAACATTGGTACTATAAATACAGTCGGCAGTGCAAATGAGCATAATCCAGTTAAGATATGTCAGTGCAAGATGCATATGTAAACAGTTGTTATTGTGATAAACAGTCGGTAGTGCAAATAACAAAGTGAAGGAAGATGTGAGGTAGGAGAGTTATCAGTATATGAGGGAAGTGGATCAACGGGGGTTTGAGTTCAATAAAGAGACAGCTCTGGGGAAAAAACTGTTCTTTAGTCTGCTGGTCCTGGTCCGGCGGATCCTGAAACGCCTGCCGGAGGGCAGGAGAGAAAACAGTCTGTGGGCTGGGTGAGAGGAGTCCTTGAGGATGCTGCGAGCTCGATGCAGACAGCGTTTCCTCTGGATGTGCTCGATGGCAGGCAGTGGAGTCCCTGTGATGCGCTGGGCAGTTTTCACCACCCGCTGCAGTGCCTTGCGCTCCGCAACAGAGCAGCTCCCATACCATACTGCCACACAGTTGGTCAGGATGCTTTCTATTGCGCAGCGATAGAAGTTCACCAGGATAGCTGAGGAGAGCTGATTCTTCCTCAGTGTCCTCAGGAAGAAGAGGCGCTGGTGAGCCTTCTTGACCAGGCTGGAGGTGTTGGTCGTCCACGACATGTCCGCCGAGATGTGGATCCCCAGGAACTTGAAACTGGAGACACGTTCAACAGCCATTCCATTGATGTGGATGGTGTCATGTGTGCCTCTTGACTCTTTCCTGAAGTCCACGATGAGCTCCTTCGTTTTGGTGGTGTTGAGGAGCAGGTTATTATCAGCGCACCATGTGGCCAGGTGCTGGATCTCCTCCCTTTAGGCAGTCTCATCGTTGTTGCTGATGAGACCAATCACCGTAGTGTCGTCCGCAAACTTGACGATAGAATTAGATCCATACACAGGCTTGCAGTCGGCGGTGAAGAGGGAGTAGAGAAACGGGCTTAGCACACAGCCCTGTGGTACACCAGTGTTGAGTGTGATGGATGTGGAGCAGGTGAATCCTGAACGAACATTCTGGGGTCTGTCAGTTAGAAAGTCCAAAATCCAGTTACACATTGAAGTGTTGATGCCCAGGTCTCCAAGTTTGGCTATTAACTTGGATGGGATGACAGTGTTGAATGCTGAGCTGAAGTCAACAAACAGCATGCGTGCATACGTGTTCTTATGGTCCAGATGGGTGAGCACAGAGTGCAGTGCCATGGAAACGGCATCCTCTGTGCTCCTATTGCTGCGGTAGGCAAACTGGTGTGAGTCCAATGTGGATGGTAGAGAGTCTTTTAGGTGTTCCAGGACCAGCCGCTCAAAGCACTTCATGACGATGGGTGTGAGTGCAACAGGGCGGTAATCATTAGGGCACCTCGGGTTAGAGTGTTTTGGCACTGGCACAATGGAAGTGCGTTTAAAGCATGAAGGTACAGCTGCTTGGGCAAGAGACAGGTTGAAAATGTCTGTAAAAACCCCAGCGAGCTGCTCCGCACATGCCCTGAGCACACGTCCAGGGATGTTGTCTGGTCCAGCAGCCTTGTGTGCGCTGATCCGGCTCAGTGCCTTGCAGACATCTGTGGAGGAGAGTGTGATTGGTGGGTGGTCAGCTGAGGGTTTGAGCTTGGTGGCAGTTTCTCTGTTGTCTCTTTCAAAACGAGCATAAAAGTAATTTAGCTCGTTCAGGAAGTTGACATCAGTGGCTGCGGGGGTGGAGTGGGTGGGTTTGTAGTCACTGATAGCCTGAATGCCCTGCCACATGCGTCGAGGGTCAGAGTTGGAAAAGTGACCCTCTATCTTTAGCTTGTAGCAGTGCTTGGCCTTTTTGATGCCCCTCTTCAGGTTTGCCCTGGACGTACTGTAGGCTTGTGCATCACCTGATCTGAAGGCAGTATTGCGTGACTTCAGCAGGAGTCGAACTTCCCTGTTCATCCAAGGCTTCTGATTAGGGTATGTGGTGATCTGTTTCTGGGTTGTAACACTGTCGATGGTGGTATTGATATGATCCAATACAGAGGAGGTGTAGGAGTCAATGTCCGTGTGAGCGCCACTGGTGGCTTGAGAAGCAAACATACTCCAGTCTGTGTTTAGAAACCTTTCCTGGAGTGTGGAGTCTGCCCCCGCAGGCCACACCTTGATGGTCTTTACTGATGGCTTCACACGGTTGATGAGGGGTGAATATTTGGGTGATAGAAACAAAGAGAGGTGGTCTGACTGTCCCAGGTGGGGGAGGGGTGTCGCAACGTAAGCGCCAGTCATGTTTGTGTAAACATGGTCTAAGGTTTTGTTTCCTCTGGTGTGGCAGGAAACATGCTGGTGAAACTTGGGTAGCACTGACTTTAGGTTTGAATGATTAAAGTCACCTGCAACAATAAACGCAGCTTCCGGGTGATCACCAAGATCAGCTGATCGCAACGTTCCTTACTGTGAGACATTTAATCGCTCTGTGGTCAAGCTGCTGCAGTTTTATTTACAAAAAGGTGGAGCAAAAAAAAACTGCTGCACTGAAGAAGCTCTGTGAAGAAAACGGTATCTCCTTTGTGAAACTGGGTAAGTTTCATAATGTCAGATGGTCTGCATGGAGGCATGAAACACTGTTAAAAATATCAAGACTATTGCCAGCCATTAAAATGCAACTAGCTACGAGTGATAACAGTGACTTGCAGCATATCTGCACAGAGCGTTTTCAGTGCTTTCTGTCAAACATGCTTGACATTGGCAACATTTTGAAGACCACATCCATTAGGTTTCAGAAGGAAAAGCTGACCATTGGAGAATGTAAGGATGAACTCATGGTGGCCATTGGAAAGTTCACCCTTCTGCTTGATGGTGAAGGCCACAGGGTTTCGAATGCTGATGCTGACCGAGACAAGATAAACTTACTCAGGGGGTTAATTGAAGAGTTTGAAATCAGATATGACTCCCTCAAGTCATGTGATAATTTCTTAGTATTTGATCCTTCAACATGGCCTCAGGAAATGCAAGACCTACACAGTTTTGGAAACACAACAGTTTGCAGCATTCTCAAGAAATTTGAGGCCACCTTGCAACTTGACAAAAACACCACTGTGACAGAATGGATGCGCTTAAAGCAGGCAGGAAAACGCCTGGGAGCCTCTTCTGTGCATGACTTGGTCCAAATTGTAAATACAAGTAACCTAGATGCTTACTCCAACATCAACAAGGTGGTTAAGCTGTCTCTTACACTGCCTTTAAGCAGTGCAGCTTGTGAGAGGGGATTTTCACATCTCAACATAATAAAAACCAAGTACCGATCTCGTCTGTCACATCCTCGTCTCTCAGCCCTGATGCACATTCACCTGTCAAAGCAGACCACAGAGACATTTGACCCAAAGCAAGCTGTTGACCTGTGGATGGAGACAGCTAATCGGAGGCTCAACCAAGGACAGGGAGGTGCATCTGCAGCATCTTCATCCTCTACCATGCAGGAAGCTGAAGTAGAGGACAGTGGGGGCGACAGTGAAGAGGACAGTGGTGGCGACACGGAGGAGGACAGTGAGAAAGACTGCACTTATTAAGACAATGCTACATATGTGAGTACCATACACCATCTCCTGGTACTCACCTGAGTAACTGACTGAAAAAGTTATGTGCACCCCTGCCTATAACAACTTAAATCAACACAAAAGGACGTGAATGCGCTCGTGAACTTCAGCGTGCTAGATTTTACAGGCGAAGGGTTTGAAACGGAACATTTTGAATGCGCTCTTCCCTTAACAACGCTGATACACGGACAACGAAACCACACAGAAACAACATTTTATTAAAATATTGTTCTCATTATAATGCTTTGACAGATTGACTCTGCACATCATGCACTTAATTGTATTATTCATGATCGAAGCGTTTACAGACATCACTGCGCGTTTTCGAACTCATAACGAAAAACAACTTTAAATAAACTAGGTCTAGCCTACTGTTAAAAAATACGAGAACAGTATAGCACTGCTGCATTACTAAGATCAATGATTCTGAAAAATAAATAGCCTATCTAAAAAGAATATGACTGTCTCTAAACCATCATGTCAAGCATGAAATATGCGTTTGAGCTGAAACTGAAGAGAATGAACAACAGCCGGTATAACGGCAGCGCTTTGCTAGCTTATTAAGCTCAACCAAACGCTTCTTATATTAGATTAATCAGATAGTCAACATAAAAGTAATCTTACAACGTGCATCTGCAGAAAAGGACGCGAATGCGCACATGAACTTCACGCGCTAGTCTGAGTGTTCGCGCTAGTCTGAGTGTTCTCGCTAGTTTCTCTGTGGATCAGCTGATACACGGGGAACTAAGCACAGATCATTTACAGCATTCTAATTTCCATTGTGTTCTCATTATAATGCTATGTAGGCTATGACAGATTGGCGCTGCATATCTTGCAATAACCATTCAATGATCACAGTGATTCCAGACATCACGCAGTACACGCCTCAGTTTCACCTTATTTCGCCGCAGTCTGGAGGCGTGCTGTATAACGCTAACCAATCAGACCTCCGGCGCGCAAAACGACGCAATAACCAATAAAAAAGAGACAAATATTTTTTTTCAGGGCGATCATCGTTCTCATGATCGATGATCGCTGTCACGTTCGAGTACTCGATTACTCGACCACTGTTGCCCATCCCTACTATAAATCTCACTGCTATCACTAAATCACTGCTATCACAAAATCACTCTCCTCTCACAAAAACCCACGAGGTGAAGATGGATTTACTTCACTTTTAAACTGTGGTGATTTAGGTTTATACAGATGTGTGACTGTGTGGCTTATTCCCGCCCCCTTTAATCAACGCAGTTTCGGAAGGCGCCACCTGATGAAACACTTTGAAGCTTCATTTAGCCATAGTCACGTGACATGGGTGTTTCGAATCACAGTTCGGAGCAGTGTTTCGAAACATCTGCGCTTCGGGATCTCGGCAAAGCCCCGAAACGTCTGTTTCGCGTCTGCCATCCCTATATGTTGTGTGTATTTAAATGATTGAAGGGAGTCATTGATTGTTTAAAAAGGTTTATTTGAATAAGATACTAATAATTGTGTTTGGCTTTGTTTTTCAAGGCCGGGTTTTTTTGTTTTGGTGTATTTGATCTAAATTCTCTGTTGAGAGTTCCTGTATTGCTGCTGAGATTCCGTTCCGATCCCGAGATCTCTGTCCTGCTGTGGATTTTCCATCCCTGGTTGGACTGGCGAGCCATCCCATCCTTTCGTCCCTGGAAACCTGTAAAAACAGTTGTGAGAAACAAAGTTTCTGAGTGGGTAGGACAGAACTACACACATTGCATATTTTCCAATTTACCTGGATTTTCCTGAAGACAAGAATTCAAGTGTTTTTCTTCTTCATGGACTGAACTGTTTCCATTTTGATGAACATTCTTATTTCTTATTTTTGCAATTGAGACAATTGTTTAATCTGAAATTGAAAAATGGAAGTTGAGATTTAGAAAAGTGACATTGGGGAATTTTGATTGTGTTTTTCTGGTATATGTCATTTAATTGAAATTCTGCATATTTCTGTCATTTAATTTTTTTGTTTTGTTTTATTTCATTTCTATAATTAACAACCAACAAAGAGAGAAAATATACTTATCTTTTATTTAATTAATTGCAGTCCAGTAGTCTGAGTGATTTATTCATTTGAATTTATTATCACTGTAGATTTTGCTAGTTCTGCTTCAGTGA
This sequence comes from Gobio gobio, assembly GCF_949357685.1. Lineage (NCBI taxonomy): Eukaryota > Metazoa > Chordata > Actinopteri > Cypriniformes > Gobionidae > Gobio > Gobio gobio. The sequence continues at coordinate 5,190,176 of NC_137100.1, read as the reverse complement.
GTCGATCCGAAAATCTTCTGAGTCTGGTCCATAATCTGAAATTGTGAAATCTAGAACCCGAGCTACATGCTACACAAAAGTTGGCGAGCCAGCCGGGAGCAAAATTACAGCAAGGTATATAGGTAATAAAACAACTTGATAATCACAAATAGACAATAGTTTAAGAGAATGTTTTTTTTTTTTAAGCCCGCTTGCTCAGTAGAATAACAGTTAAACAGACAGAAATGGAAGTAGTGAAACGTGAAGACATTAATGTCCGGAGAGCAGTCATTGTAAGTGGTTTAACCCTTTCTGACTCAGATTTAGAGATAGAAGACTGCCTGCTAAAATATGGGTCCATCAAACGCAACATAATCATTGACGATCCCAAGTCAGAGTATCACCACAGTGCTATTGTGGAATTCTCACTCGAGTCTGCCATGCACAATTTAGAAGCCTCACTGCCCTTGGTTATCAGAAGCACACTAGATGCTAATGCTGTGTTCCAGGTACGCAGCCTGAGTAGTGTGTACACCTCTGAAACGGGTGGAAACATCACTGAAGAGTACCTGGAAGGATTGAAGGCCATCGCCAGAGGAAGTGGAAGAACTGTGCAGGAAGTGCTCCAGTGCGAGCTGCAGAAGATATCTGTGTTGATGTTTCCAGAAAATGAACAGCCTGCAGATGACAGTGGAGTGCGAGTGAGTACCCCCACAAATTTGAATCCGGAATGTCAATTATCTGTCAATGCGCAACAGGGACAAATAGAAACGGCTGCACTACCCTCACCAGAGATCTTACCATTATTGAATGTTCCAACGCAAGAACCTGAAAACCCAGCCAAGGGGAGCACCCTGGCACAGTCATCTCATAACATACGGAGTTCTGATGCCAGTGTTGCAGAGACTATGTCCTTGAACCTACCTGTTAGTGCTTTGAGTCCACCAGGAATCCAACGAGTAGTGATGGAGCATGTGGTAAAGACCAGTGAATCCTTGTCCTCTTCTCATGCTACTTTCCGACTGAAATCCTTTTCAGGAAGAATCCCTCGTCCAAGCCATGAACCAGACTTCGACACCTGGCGTGCGAGTGTGGATTTCCTACTGAATGACAAGTCTCTCTCTGATTTACACAAGACTGGGAAGATTCTCGACAGCCTACTGCCTCCAGCCTCGGATGTCGTCAAACACATCGGTCCATATGCCCTGCCACTAGAGTGTTTGGAACTGTTGGAGTCTGTATATGGCTCAGTGGAAGATGCAGATGAATTGTTTGCGAAGTTCATTGGCACCTTGCAAAATCAAGGGGAAAAATCTTCCACCTACCTTCACCGTCTTCATGTAATGCTGAGTGTTGCAATTAGACGAGGTGGTATTGCTGAAGCTGAACGGAACCGTTGCCTTCTCAAGCAATTTTGCAGAGGTTGCTGGGACAACAGCCTAATCACTGAGTTGCAGCTGGAAGGAAAGAGAGTCACATCCCCATCTTTCGCTGAGCAGGTAGTTCTCATACGTACTGCAGAGGACAAACAGACTTTAAAAGAAGAAAGGATGAGGAAGCATATCGGACTAACCAGACATTCTACTGTTCCAAATAAATTACGAACAGCGACCCATCAACAGGTTGTGTGCTGCAGTGATGTATCTGAAGATTCCACTGACGAGGTGCCAGGGCAGTCAGGTGAAAAGCCGAAGTCAGCCAAGTCCAAAAGCAAAGCTGAAAAGTCTGAAGTCGAGACCCTGAAGAAGGAGATTGCAAAACTCCAAGCCCAGATCTCCGCGATGAAACCAGAGCCAGTCCGTAAAGGAAAGATCAGTCCTACTGTTGAGGAATTCTCAGAATTGAAGCAGAAGATAGCTGAACTTCAAGCTCATCTTGTCCCAAAAGTGCAGAGAGAATATCGAGAGTCTCCGGTTTTGAACACAGTTCCTGAAAAGTACCGACCAAAGCCGATGGAACCTGAGATGGATAGAAATTCAAGACACACATGGCAACCGCACGGCAGACACCGTCCCGGTTATTGTTTTCATTGTGGAGAGGATGGACATCTCACCGTTAACTGCAAAAATAACCCAAACCCTCTCAAAGTTGAAGAGAAACGCCATGAGTTAAGAGAGCGACAAATCAAATGGGATCTGCAGAACCTCCCTCATCCTGTGCAGTTAAACTGAAATCCGTCTCAGTTACGGGGCGAACAGAGACGGGAAGACGAGAACAATGCCCTAAGAAGAGTGAATATCAGTTACAGCAGCATGCACATGAATCTCTATGTCATGAATTACCTACCGGATTAGTAGGGACCAGGTGCACCACCAGAATTCAAATTCAAGGGAGGGAAGTGAACTGCCTTCTGGATACCGGGTCGCAGGTGACAACCATTCCCAAGTCATACTATGATAAACACCTGTGCAAGCACCCCATGAAATCCTTGGAGAATCTTCTTGAAGTAGAGGGAGCCAACAGACAAGCCGTACCCTATTTGGGTTATGTCGAGCTCAACTTAAAGTTTCCTGAAAGTTTCCTGGGGGTAGAAGCCGAGGTCCCGACATTAGCTCTGATAGTCCCAGACCTGGCAAACATACCACAGATTCTAATTGGTACCAATTCGCTTGATGTGTTATATGCCAATTGCACTCAAGGGGGTACGGGTGCTATCAAGTCACTTTGTTATGGCTATCAAGCTGTGATAAATGTGCTGCAGAAGAGGAAATTGCACGCTTCCAGTGGAACTGTGGGGTGTGTGAAGTTGAAAGGGAATCAACAAGAAGTCGTACCGGCAGGGTGTACTGTAGTTCTGGATGGACTAGTCCAGGTGAGAGGTCCTCTTTTTTGAAAAATGGGTCGTAGTGGAGCCGCCCACCACAGTTTCCTTACCTGGTGGTCTTATGGTGGCAAGTTGTCTGGACAGCCTACCTTCAAGGCAACGCTTCGCTCAATTGCCAGTAGTAGTAAAGAATGACACCCAAACTGATCTAGTAATTCCCTCGAAGGCTGTGATAGCTGAAATCCACGCAGTCCAGCGAGTCATGGACAAAGATTCTTCTAAAGCGGAAGCGGATACTGGAAATGAGAAGACAGAGCCACCTCTGTCAAAGATTCCAATTCACTTTGGAGAGTCTCCATTAACGCCAGAGTGGAAAGCGAGAATAACATCACTGTTGAATTCGATGCCTGATGTCTTTGCATTACACGATCTGGACTACGGACATACCGACCATGTAAAACACAGAATAAAGCTCAGTGATGAGACACCATTCAAGCACCGAGCCAGACCAATTCACCCTCAAGATGTGGATGCAGTCAGGAAACATCTGCAAGAACTTCTTGAAGCCGACGTTATCAGAGAATCAGAATCCCCATTCTCATCTCCCATAGTTGTGGTACGAAAGAAGAACAACTCTGTGCGATTATGTATAGATTTCAGGAAATTAAACTCTCAGACAATCAAGGATGCATATGCCCTTCCTAACCTGGAAGAAGCTTTCTCAGTCTTGACCGGATCAAAATGGTTCTCAGTCCTTGACCTAAAGTCGGGCTATTATCAAATTGAAATGGAAGAGTCTGATAAACAGAAGACTGCTTTTGTATGCCCATTAGGATTCTGGGAGTTTAACAGGATGCCACAAGGGATAACGAATGCACCTAGTACATTTCAAAGGTTGATGGAACGTTGTATGGGAGATCTCAATCGGAAAGAAGTGCTGGTGTTCATTGACGATTTAATAGTTTTTTCGAGAACTTTGGAAGAACATGAAGCTCGTCTGAACGAAGTGCTCAAAAGGTTGCGTGAGTTCAAGTTAAAGCTTTCACCTGAGAAGTGCAAGTTCTGCCAAACCTCTGTCAAGTACTTAGGCCACATAGTTTCGCGGAGTGGAGTTGAAACTGATCCAGCAAAAGTGGAAGCCCTCAAAACCTGGCCAAGGCCGAAAACGCTTAAGGAGCTCAGAGCTTTCCTTGGATTCTCTGGTTATTACCGAAGGTTTGTGCAAGATTACTCGAAAATAGTGAAGCCTCTTAATGATCTCACTGCTGGGTATCCTCCATTACAGAAAGGTCTGAAGAAAAAGACAGATGAAGCAAAACAGTATTTCAGTCCGAGGGAACAGTTTGGTGAAAGATGGACGCCAGAATGTCAAAGGGCTTTTGATGATGTCATTACAAAACTCACTTCTGCTCCAGTATTGGGGTTTGCCAACCCCAAACTCCCGTATGTATTGCACACGGACGCCAGTACCACCGGGCTTGGTGCAGCATTATACCAAGAGCAAGAAGCACAGATGAGAGTCATCGCCTTTGCAAGTCGAGGACTTACCAGAAGTGAAGCAAAGTACCCCGCCCACAAGTTGGAGTTTCTGGCGTTGAAATGGGCCGTGACCACCAAGTTCAACGATTATCTGTATGGGACTGAATTCACAGTGGTAACTGACAGTAACCCGTTGACCTACATCTTGTCCTCTGCAAAACTAGACGCCACCAGTTACAGATGGTTGTCAAGTTTATCAACCTTCACCTTCAAGATACAGTACCGAGCTGGGAGTAGAAACCAGGATGCGGAGGGACTTTCCAGGCGACCACAAGCGGAAATTCCAGATGACCTGGAAACCCAGAAAGAAAGGGAAAGAATTAGACAGTTTACTTACCAACATTTGACAGAAGACTCACCGACAGTTGTTTCTGCAGAAGTCATAACTGCTATCTGTGAACGTCATCAAAATGACCCGCCCGGTGATGATCCTGATTCTTTACACCCCTCTGTGACTTTAGTTGAATCACTTGCTGTTGATGTAGATGCCTTACCTCAAGCGTTCCAACAGGAAGATGCTTATCAGTTCACAGAAATTCCTAAACTTTCTGAGGAAAACCTGCGAGAAAGACAGAGAACCGATCCAGAAATAAGAATAGTCATCCAGCAACTGGAGTCTAAGGAAAAGCCCTGTCTCAAGACTGTTCCACCTGAATTAATTCCATGGTTCAAAGAATGGAATCGTCTGGAATTGAAAAATGGTATACTGTTCAGGAGAAGACAAGAGCAAGGAGATGCATCATACCAACTGGCTTTACCTGTTGATCTTCGTGCTGCAATCTTGAAGGAACTCCATGATGAAATGGGTCACATGGGCATCGAACGAACTCTCGACTTAGTTCGATCAAGATTTTTCTGGCCTAAGATGGCCTCAGCAGTAGAAAATAAGGTCAAAACCTGTGAGCGTTGTGTTCGAAGAAAGACTTTGCCTGAGAAAGCTGCTCCATTGGTGAACATCAGAACCAGCAGACCACTAGAGCTAGTTTGTATGGATTTCCTGTCACTAGAGCCTGACCAGAGTAACACCAAAGCCATACTGGTGATAACTGATCATTTCACCAAGTACGCTGTTGCTGTACCAACGCGCAATCAGAAAGCCCAGACAGTGGCCAAATGTCTATGGGACAATTTTCTGGTGCACTATGGATTCCCGGAAAAGCTTCATAGCGACCAAGGTGCAGACTTTGAGTCACGCACAATTAAGGAACTGTGTAAATGTGCTGGGATATCCAAGACTAGAACTACCCCATTTCACCCGAGAGGTAATCCAGTTGAACGTTTCTATCGAACACTGCTACAAATGTTGGGAACTTTGAGCAACAAAGAAAAGTCAAAATGGAAAGATTATGTCAAACCCCTTGTCCATGCCTATAATTGCACTAAGAGTGATGTGACTGGATTCTCCCCTTACGAACTAATGTTTGGGAGACAACCACGACTACCGGTTGACCTGGCGTTTGGGTTGCCAGTTGATGGTCCATCTAAATCCCATTCTCAGTACGTACAAGGTCTCAGGAAGCGACTTGAAGAAAGCTACAAGGTTGCAATGACAAATGCTGAAAAGGTAGCAGGACGAAACAAGAGGAGGTATGACAAGCGTGTTACTGCCTCTACCCTGGAAGTTGGTGACCGAGTATTGGTGAAAAATGTTCGCCTGAAAGGAAAACATACGTTGGCGGATAAGTGGGAATCTGATGTTTACCTTGTGATCAAGAAGGTAGGAGACTTGCCTGTTTACACTGTGACTCCAGAAAGAAAGAATGGACCCCTGAGGACTCTGCACAGGGATCTGCTGTTGCCCTGTGGATTCCTGTCGACACCTGATGAGCCTGTTGAGGGGAAGGCAGTTCGCAAACCCAGAACCAGAGCCAGACGTGCTGAAGAATCTGAAGAGTTTGAGAGTGTGAGTGAGAGTTCAGAGTCAGATTATGACCCAGTAGACCAGTATGTTCCTGAAAGGTCTTATGAGGTGGAAACCAGGATTCTTCCAAATCCAGAATTCGTATCTTTCAATGAAGACAGGAGAACAGTCCATTTACCTAGTGCTGAAGCTGTGGCTGAAAAGAAGGAAGAGTATTCTGTCCCAAGAGAGCCTGTGGAAAAGGGGAACTTACTTGATGTGGAGTTTTCAAATGCGCAGACGGATGATCCTTCCATTGCTAAGGAGGCTGCAGAAGAGAGCTCATCGAATATGCCTGCAGTTGAAGTTTCTGATGGGAATGTGATTGAAAGCCCTGAAAAAGAAATGGAATTGCTGAGGAATTGTAAGACAGCAGATGCTGAGGGAGATCGATCATTTAGAGATTTGCATAGAAGAAGTTTCTTTTCCTCTCAGAGAGAAAGTACTGTTACAGACCATTCTCAAGAACACCCGAGTGAATTAGCTGAAACGGGAGAAAGCCTTCGACGTTCGACGAGACACTGCGAACCTCCCAAAAGACTTCAATACCCTCAATTGGGTAATCCCCTTAGTTTAGTTATCCAATCTTTGCTATCAAGTCTGAGTACTGTGATAACTACCTCTTTGGAAGACCCTTTGAAGTGACCCTGAAAGAAATTATCTTAGTATGAGTATGCAGAGGGACCTGCATATATTCAGGAAGGGAGAGTGTAACCCAGTACATTAATTTGGGTCACTAGTATTTATAATTAGTATTGGTTTATTCATATCGCTATGAAACTAATAGTAAGTGAAGAATAAGAAATAAATTGTATTTATTTTACTATAAATAATTCAAAGAATAGAAAAAAAAAGTTTCTGAATTGATTTCTGATTGGTGGGGTGAAAGGTTAGCTCCGCCCCCGGTTGAGAAAAAGTTTCCAGAAAAAAAGATCGGTATCAATATGAGATGAGACCGGAGATAAGAGAGATTGTGAACGACACAAGTGATATTAAATCAATTGAGTGAGTTAAGAAAGAATAAACAGTGATAATTTAGCAATAAATTATTAATAAGCATATCTGTTATTAGTTCTTAGAGAGCTCGCGTGTGAGAAGTGCTTTGTGAAAACTGAACGCGCCGTGCAAAACCCATACTGAAGCAATAGGAGGATTTTTCAAATCTTTCCTTTGGAGAATTGCTTTTCTTTTGTTCCTTGATTTATATTTCTCCTTGGTGAGTACTATTTTCTTCATGAGAAGTGTGTTTAATTAATGAGAATATGGTTTTTGCAATAGTAATATGAACAATGCATCGGTAAAGTGAGTGGTAATGTGAAAAAATGTTGACAATGTTTTATAATCTACTATGTGATTGTATGTAGTTACGTTAGATAATGCAGAGACGTATTATTTTGTGAGATTGTGTGTTTTTCTCCATTGGGAAGTGTATGCCATGCGGTGCTAGCTTGCTAGCCCTGTATATATTGTGTTAGTCAAGCACATGGTGATTAGCATGCATATGTTGTGTGTATTTAAATGATTGAAGGGAGTCATTGATTGTTTAAAAAGGTTTATTTGAATAAGATACTAATAATTGTGTTTGGCTTTGTTTTTCAAGGCCGGGTTTTTTTGTTTTGGTGTATTTGATCTAAATTCTCTGTTGAGAGTTCCTGTATTGCTGCTGAGATTCCGTTCCGATCCCGAGATCTCTGTCCTGCTGTGGATTTTCCATCCCTGGTTGGACTGGCGAGCCATCCCATCCTTTCGTCCCTGGAAACCTGTAAAAACAGTTGTGAGAAACAAAGTTTCTGAGTGGGTAGGACAGAACTACACACATTGCATATTTTCCAATTTACCTGGATTTTCCTGAAGACAAGAATTCAAGTGTTTTTCTTCTTCATGGACTGAACTGTTTCCATTTTGATGAACATTCTTATTTCTTATTTTTGCAATTAAGACAATTGTTTAATCTGAAATTGAAAAATGGAAGTTGAGATTTAGAAAAGTGACATTGGGGAATTTTGATTGTGTTTTTCTGGTATATGTCATTTAATTGAAATTCTGCATATTTCTGTCATTTAATTGTTTTGTTTTGTTTTATTTCATTTCTATAATTAACAACCAACAAAGAGAGAAAATATACTTATCTTTTATTTAATTAATTGCAGTCCAGTAGTCTGAGTGATTTATTCATTTGAATTTATTATCACTGTAGATTTTGCTAGTTCTGCTTCAGTGAGTCGATCCGAAAATCTGAGTCTGGTCCATAATCTGAAATTGTGAAATCTAGAACCCGAGCTACACGCTACACATGTCATGCATACGTCTGTGCGTAGTGGTTCTTGAAGCACTGACTCCAGCTGCAGTCCACTCTTTGTGAATCTCCCCCACATTTTTGAATGGGTTTTGTTTCACAATCCTCTCCAGGGTGCGGTTATCCCTATTGCTTGTACATTGCTTTTTCTACCACATCTTTTCCTTCCCTTCGCCTCTCTATTAATGTGCTTGGACACAGAGCTCTGTGAACAGCCAGCCTCTTTTGCAATGACCTTTTGTGTCTTGCCTTCCTTGTGCAAGGTGTCATTGGTCGTCTTTTGGACAACTGTCAAGTCAGCAGTCTTCCCCATGATTGTGTAGCCTACAGAACTAGACTAAGAGACCATTAAAGGCCTTTGCAGGTGTTTTGAGTTAATAGCTGATTAGAGTGTGGCACCAGGTGTCTTTAATATTGAACCTTTTCACAATATTCAAATTTTCTGAGATACTGAATTTGGGATTTTCCTTAGTTGTCTGTTATAATCATCAAAATTAAAAGAAATAAACATTTGAAATATATCAGTCTGTGTGTAATGAATGAATATAATATACAAGTTTCACTTTTTGAATGGAATTAGTGAAATAAATCAACTTTTTGATGATATTCTAATTATATGCACCTGTAGTAAAACAATGAGTTTGTCTTAAATTGGGAATCTAAGTTCGGGAGCTGACCAAGCCAAAATAACTCTTAGTTTGAACCCTCTTTCCTAAACCTAATCAAAAAGAAAATACAATGCACTGCCTTAGTGATGGGAGAAACAAAGCTCCTGAAACTTTGAATCAATTGATTCACAAAATAATTCACTGTTTCAAGGCACTCAAAACACCACACGCTGGTGACCCCTGCTGCTTAGAACAGTGTAAATGCAACAAACTTAGCTCAAACATGCCAAAAATAAATAAATAAATAGATGCAATAATCATAATATACCATAAAAATGAAGTGTCTTTATAATAGCTGTTATTTTATTAAATTACAGGGCTTATCAGGTTAATCAGACCATTAAAAACCTTTAACTACAACTTTATTATAGAAATGTGTCATATAGGGCCAGATTTACTAACAGCTAGCGCCAGCACAAACCCTCTTTTGGCGTTAAAAGACGACTAAAGACACACAGTGAAAAAGGCATGGATTTTTCCAGATTTCACTGCTCCTGGTAGATTGTGTTGGTCATTATGGAAATGATCCGGCTGTGTCAGTGTTCTTTATTGGTGTGTCGTCAGTAGATCACGCGCAGAACTTTACACTCCCATTGGCGCTTTCATGGGATTGTGCTCTCATGCTAATTGCAGACTGCCAGTTGGAATGGGCATGTTTAATGATGGCATGTCGGTGTCGAAGCCCAAGCCGTCAAACAGACGTCATCAAAAAAGGCCTACCAATGTAGAGGGGAGGAGCATTTTCAGATTTTGATTAAAGATTACGAAGCCAAATAATTTTTTGATGCGGATTGACTTGCACGGATGGATTGTTCACCACAAAACTAGCAATTTGCGCTAACAAAGTAAATATGATAAATTTTGATTTCACGAGGACTTTAAGTAATATTTGTGGTTCTTGAAACAGATCAATTTAATTCTCCATTCTCAAATATTTTGATAGAAATTTCACAAATATATTAAGTATATTTTATATAAATAAATGGTTATTCAAATACTAAATTTGTTTAGTGGAAAAAATTTAGACAAAATTAACTGTTGGATTTTTAGTAAATTATTTTGGTATGTTCAACTCAAACCATCAAGTAAATGAACTTCAGAGATTTTATTAAGTTAATAAAGTGAATTATTACTGTGATATTTACTAAGCCACTGAATTATTTTTTAGGGTGATAGCTATTTCCATATCACTCTGAATCAAGAGTAATCATTAAATTCTGGTCCAGAATATCATTACACATTATATTTTATATTCAATTTAAGATAAAATGTCATGTTGTATGGCCACACATTTGCACTTCCTAAGGCAGAGCTAAACGCTTCTCTTTTGCAGGGGAATAAAAAGTACAATATCATGTGAAATATTTGGTGAAGTATTTGTGGGTTTTGTTAATCTCATTTTCAAAATGCTCCTCTCATGAACACTGACTGAAGAAGAGAAATTGTATAGGTTTGAAATGACGTGAGGTTGAGATTAACAAGATTTCAGTTCATATCATACAGTGTAAAATACAGTCTGTATATTGAGAAATGTTTTAAAAAGACATTCATTTAGAGTAGACAGTCTTGAAATAAAATACAAATAATATAATTTACACTTTTTTTTAAATACATTTTTTCTCTTTAAAAAGTTATCAACAGTCAATTAAATCTGAAAATTCTAAAAAATTAATGTCACTTTTAGTTTTTCTTTTAGTTTTTAAAGATTTGGAAAAATGAGAAATGTTGTTTTATGTTAATTAGTAAAGTGAAGTGAATTTGGTGTTGTTCACATAAACACACTGACACAGGCACTGAGGGTTTGAATATTGAGTTTAATATTGAGGAATTAAACAGTATACAGTAGTTCCTCTATACATTATGGCAGCTCATTGTGTGTGTCTGATATTAGATCAGACACACTGTTTTCTGCAAGTGGTTAGACGTGGCCAGGTTGAGGGACCAGTGGGTCTCTGGGATTATGGTACTTGGCAGCGATCACAGTCAGTTTCTCAGTTTCTTGCAATACCGTCGCATGAAAGCACGAATGTCCTCCGATGTCCACCTGAGAGAGAGAGAGAGAGAGAGAGAAAGAGAGAGAGAGAGAGAGAGAGAGAGAGAGAAAGAGAGAGAGAGAGAGAGAGAGACCCACATGGATTTATTAGTGATCTCTTCCATGTAAAACCCTGTTCACATTGATAGAGACTTAAACGCATTAATTTTCCATGACAGCAAACAAATTCCCTCGAGTTCTGCTACAGTGACTGAAACCTGCTACAAAGTTGAGAGCAGTTTTATCTTATACAATCCAGAGAAACTTTATACAGTGACTTGATGCATTTTACCTTTCAGAGAGGAGTGGACGGACATATTACTGGACACATCGCAATTGTGCCTTGGAAGAGTTTCAGTGATGAATTCACAAGCTCAAAACCCATAAAAAACAAAAAACAAAACAAAACTCATTTACCTTGACCAGATAGTTTGTTCCGCTGTTCACATCCTGACTCCTAAAGGTTGAAGGAATGTAAATCCCAAAAGTGATTTTCAAAATCAACTCTATCCTTTCCTTCACCTGAATAAACAAATGCACATTTTTATGTTTAATATATTATATAAAAATATCATTCACATCATTATGTTAAAAAGATTGAGTGTATCAGTCTCCAGGGAGTTACATCTATCATTCAGATATCAGAAAACTCATGTAAAAGGTATTTACGTGAAAATTAAGTGAAAAGTAAAACAAATAAATGACAAATAATTCCCCCAGCACATTTTTCAGCACCAAATAGATCATTGTACTAGACTGTGTTTTAACAAAAACGTCTCGGTTACGGATGTAACCCTCGTTCCCTGAAGGAGGGAACGGAGACGAATTGGGATCATTTCTGGGAGCCCCTATCAGCTTCGAGCTATATAGAACCGGCCAATGAACAATTGGCGTGCAATTGCATCTCCGCCCCGCACTGCGGGTATAAACGAAGCGAGAGCGAAGGCACGCTGTTTTTCACTGAGGAGCCGAATGGCATATGAAGAAGACTCTCACATTGAGTTTAAAGCTGCTATCAGCGACAACAGTTATCAGACCGGAGAAAGCGGGGAGAACGCGTTCTATATAGCTCGAAGCTGACAGGGGCTCCCAGAAGTGATCCCAATTCGTCGGTACTTCCGACGTATGTCGAACGTGACCGACTGAAGGGGAACTGCATTTACTACATGAGTGATGCTCAGTCTCCTACCTCAATGCAGATATTCCTCACGTCTGGAGTGACAGGCCTCTCTGGGGTCCATGGTGGTCCTGACATCACGTCAGTGACAGGCTTCTCTGGGGTCTGAGAAATCGCTGCAGTCTGGATGAAATAAACTGTATTATCAGGCAGTCTGTATCAGGCAGTCTGTCTCTCAGATTGATTCTGATCCACTATTTATGCTGCCAGAATCACATGACATGAGTAGTCATTGTAATTCCATGTGACGTCATCAAAGGGGCTGAATGAATGAATGAAAGAATAGAGGGAGTTTCACTTTGGGGGTGTTGTGTGATATTCAGTTCCAGGGAAAAACTGTTCCAGTGGGTGGAGTACACATGATGATATTCATGAGATTTCCTTATTTCCTTGAGACAACGTGCAGACGATTAGGTTATAACTCAAATATTGGTGCACGCTCCTCAAATCTCAACTTGTTTAATGGATTAGTTCCAAAATGTAATGAAGTTTTAAGTTTCCATTCACCCTTTTTGCACTGTTTTGTTATTGACAAAGTAAATATGCATTAAAAAAAGATTGTTTTGACATTTCACATTATAGTGGTAAACGTTTTTTGCAAAAAAAAAAAAATGTCCTTGGATGAAACTGCAACAGTTCACATTTTCAAATGTAATATTGAGTTTTGTAATAGCCTATGATAAATCGTCTGAGCTGTTTTTCCTGAATGATTACAGACATCCAGATAATTAAGGACACAACAGAGAATAACGACTAACCAGTTTAGGCTAATGCAGTTTTTTACTGATGTATGGCCTTGAACCTTTATCCCTTCATCAACACCAAACCTCACCTCACTGTCTTCTCATGATACTGGATATAATGTAGAATTATCATTAAAGCACATTTACTTGTCAACTTGTATCTCTCACGTGTTTTGAAGCTGCAAGAAACAACACCAAAATCTTTCCACATACTCCTGTTTGGGAATCACTGTCTCCAAGAACTGACAGATTAAAGGTCTAGTTCACCCAAAAATGAAAACCAGATTTTACCAGAAAAAGGTTTTATAATTTTTATCATAAAGTAATGTAAAAAATCTTGTATAATAATAACTGCTATTTTTTTCTTTCTTTTTCTTTGGTTTTTATTGTATGCAATAGGCTCTGTTTTTGCCACGAAGATCCTGAGATGCTGACATGACATTAAAGGTCCCATGGCATGGCATTTTTCTATTATTTTATAATGTTTCCTGAGGTGTACTTATATTGTTAGTATGATTTTTACATCATAAAATGTCATAATTTAGAAATAAAAGGTATTTTTTTCAATACTGATGTTTGCCCTCTGGCTGAGTGCCCTGTTTCAAGAGGCGTGTCTGCTGTGAGACTTCAGTAAAAACGCCCACTGTTGTGATTGGCTGACATCACGCATTTGAAATGAGTATCAGATCTTGTAGCGGAGGGGGCGTGGTTTAACGAGGTCTATGAGGCACGAGCAGAGCTTCAATAATTCAATAATTGAATGTAATCCAGTTTATTGTGGGGAAAGCTGGCTAGCCCGGATATGCTCACGCTTACCCCCCTTCTGCTTAATCTCGCGCCGCGTTTGGTGCCTCCGCTGTGGGCCAGATGCAGTACTGGGGGTCGGTGATGTTGAAGGCCGACCGGTCAGCCCGAGCTTCAGCGTGCGTGAGGTTTATCTCGAAAGATGTGGCTCTGCCGATGTTGAGAAGAAACTCATGACTGTATGCACATTTTAGAACAGATAGACGCGATGAGGATGTACAAAAACACTGACTCACAAGATAGAAAAAACGAAAACACTGTTCTGTCGAGAGAGAGAGAAGCCGCAGCGTGTGCACAAATAATACAGTTCAGTGTGAACTTGAATAATTAGCTACACATCAGAAATCACTGATCACAGATCAGAAGGAATTGAAAAAAGACTTAAGTTTTCATTTATACATCCAAACACTGAGAAACTGCCAGCATTCACTCGTTCATAAGCCATGATCTCTCGAGGACAAACAAATATAGCGCTCGCATGGGTGTGCCAAATTCTCTGGGCGGAGGAAAGGGAGGTAACCGTTCCTGTTATGACTTCATAACAGGAAAATTAGAGATCAGCTCGTCTGGGCTGTCATTTTCTCAAAGGCAGAGAAAGACACCCAGAACTCGGTTTTACACCGATCAAAATTTCTAGCCACTTGGGGACAATATTCAGGCTAGGGGAACTCATATTAATTTTGAAAAACCTCATAAAATGAAAATTTCATGCCATGGGACCTTTAAAAAGCTGTATTATTACTGTATGTTATAAGAATCTATGCAGCCATAATAGGAAAGTTATATTTTGAAACCACATAATGGAAGGACATTAAAGATCCTTCCTCAGGTCACATAACCCATACATACCAAGAGTGAACTACGATAAACCAGAATCTGTATGAATCTTGAAGATTGGGACAAAAAGTCCCAAATTGTATAAAACAGCAACAAAAACCTGTAAAGCCTGTGATTTATGTGGATTCAAAACTGCTCGTGAGACTTCATGTCGGCTGTTTTCAGTTTCTCAGTATCTTCAGTTTTATATTTTTCTTAGGAATTGTATTTGCCGGTTGACATATAGTGTCACGCCTGATGGATTTTTATCGGTTACCGATGAAACTTTCACTGAAGCAGCCCACACAAATTACATACATTGTGAAATATGTCAAAACGTTTTTGTTTAGTTTTTCTGGAAGACGAGAAAACCTGAGGATGTTCTTCATGACTGTCCATTTTGTAGTATTACTAAATGGTTTTAAATGATCAAAATTCTTAGTCCTAATCTCAAGAGATCATCAAAAATGCTTTTTTTTGTGCAAAATATTACAGGTTTTCTCAATTGCTTTGGCACATTTTTCTAAACAGTCTTTGTATTCACTAATACTGTGCTGGTTTGTTTTTTTCATTGATTATTTATTCTACGGTAACAACAACATAGTAGTAGTTCATATAAGGGACAATGTGTCAAAATGATTGATTACTTAGTTTTTTACAGTACAGTACAGATTTTACTGTAAAACATACAGTAATTTTATTAATTTACTGTAATTCATTATCCACTTTTTATTTACTGTAAAACTGTAATTTACTGTATTTCAACAGGTCCCTGTAAATAACAATAAAAAGAAGCAATGACAACTATTTAATTTTTTTAAAAAATTGTTTAATTCCTTGTTTTGTAATAATTCAATTGAAAATCTTTCAGTTTTGCTGCAGCAACTTTAAAACATAAAACTTTAAAACAATTCATGAATAGATTGAGTAATAAAAACGTACAATTTCAAAAGGTCTCATGTACAGTCGATTTACAAAAATAGATCAAAGGGCTGTACAGTAAAAAAAACAAGAATATACAAATAATAAAACAGAACAAGAACACAATAATAACATAACAACATTGAAGAAGAAAAAATGCAAGCTTCCATACTTGCATCCATCCAGCACCAAAAAGTGCATCCATCCATCATCATAAAAGTGCATCCATTTAGTAGCTTAATAATTTTGACAACTGAAATCTAGAAACTCCTTAATGAAGGAAGATACATGAGGGTTCAGGCCAGAGTTCTTTCTTTGCGTCTTCCCACTTCTTTTGCTGACCTGGAACTTTGAGGAGAACTTGCTGTTGTCAGGGTTAATCCTCACAATGAACCTTTAAATAAAAGAAAGAGTTAGTTAGATCATTTGACGTGTAAAATCGTTTAAAAAATTGGTTAAAGGGGTGGTAAACCACGATTTCACTATTCTAACTTTAGCTAGCGTGTAATGTTGCTGCTTGAGCATAAACAACATCTGCAAAGTTACAACGTTCAAAGTTTAAAGCAAAGGGAGATATTTGCTTTTAAAGAAATCCATTTCTAAGAACTACAGCAAACGGCCAGTAGGCGACTACACACATTTTGTATCGCGGCGCTGTTGTGGTATAGTTAGGCTGGAGTGTTGTTGCCGCGATGCCGAGGAAACGCTGGTATATTCATCCGGATTGCAGGTCTGGGGTACTTGCTCTGTTCAGCCTTCATAGGGATAGGGGTGCGTTGCAGAGCGTTTAACATACAGCATGTTATATGCACGTGTGTATGAGACAGAAGGGAACAGGCGCGTGCAGGGCTCCCGCAGCACATCTAACAGAGGAAAACATCCACCGTCTTCGCGAGTTCAATGCCGGATTTGCACAACGTCAGCTGCGTGAGAAAAACGCGGCCAGTGTGTGAATGCACGACGCGCGCAGGGCTCCCTCCCGCAGCACATTTCACGAGGGAAAACTTCCACAATGTTCGCGAGTTCAATGCAGGATATGCACAACGGCTTGTCCTGAAAGCTGGATTTACAAACAGAAGCTGTTTACGGGCCACAACCTGTAAGTCTGATTTATTTTTCATCGATGTGTTTTCCTGTAATAGGTTGTAGCAAGGAAGTAAACAGATGACAACGCTGTTCTGCAAACCAGTCTGTTAAATGCTCATTCATACTTAACGTTATCTGACGAACACCTAACGTTACAAACACTAACGTTAAAATCTCAACAGCGAACCTGGCATTAGTGTAAATGATTCTTTGATTAGAGCTTTTATGTATTATTTATCTACAGGCTTGCTAAACAGGGTTCTGTGTGTGATTTGGCTAACTTACTAGTAAAGCCAGTGTTTAGTGTTTGTTTTGGGTTAATAGTTCTTGCGACAGATATTTGGCTATAATCGTTCGAAAAATACATAAGTAACAGTGCCATTCAGTAGCGATCACTATAGATCCGCAGTCTTTACTCTTGAGGACTGAACAGGTTCTGCTCGATCATCTTCACTAAAATGTTCTGGGTCTGATTCGGGCTCAGATTGGTGTGGTTTTATTGACGCCATCGTTTCTAATACTGACCAAAGCACAGTCTACCGGTAAGGTAAGGGGCGTGGCGTTTCCGACAAACGTGCACTGCGGTTAGCGAATCACAACACACTGGGCCAGCTAACCAATCTGAACCCATTGCGTATTTTTGAGGGACTGGCTTCATACAACCCGGAAAGCATCAGACCGTTTTACAAGGCGGGACAGAGCAGTGTAGAATTAAGGTCAAATATAAGAAAAATTATGTTTTTTTTTTTAAAACGAAGCATGAACACGTTACAGTGCACCCCACAAACACAATCAAGCCTTCAAAACAATGTGTTTTACCACCCCTTTAAGACAAAAAAGAAAATTGTGTAATTTACTCACACAAACCCATAAAACTGATTCATTTTCAGAACACAAATTAATTAATATACTCTCTTCATTTTTGTCTATCCAGTCAACCAAAGTTTTTTAGCATCAAGTGCATAAAGACATTAAAGTAATACATATGATTTGAATCCATATACACTTTTTGAACTGGGATATTTTGGTTGAGTTGACTTTCAGTGGATGGACAAAAATTAAAAAGATTAAAAATATATTCATTTGTGATGAAAAAAAGTCATTTGTGTTTGGAACAACATGAGGGTGAGTTAATAACAGAAGTTACATTTTTGTATGAACTATTCTTTTAACTGTATTAAGATGTGAAAAATTAGCAAAATATCTTAAAAGGTCATGAAAAACTACATTTTCTGACATTTTAAAAGAGGTGTTTGTGTTACACAGCAGAGAGGACAATGTTAGTAGAAAATTGGTTAATTTTGAGTTTTATTTGCACTATTTTTGTCTTCCAGGTTTAAAATATACATTCGATCTTCTGATACTTTATATCTATCAGGGCTCCAGACTAACTTTTTGCCTTGGTTGCACTGGTGCGCCTAACTTTTTTTATTTAGGTGCACCAGCACAACATTTAGGTGCACCCAAAAATTTCCCGGCTCGCGTCACCTTTAAAGGGGCTATATGCGTTTTTCTGAAATTTAAACTCGCGACTGACACCTGTGGCCAAAAAACAGAACTGCTCTTATTTTCTGCTCGCTCTCGCAGTGGTGGTGACGTCACATCCGCAGCCAGCGCGGGAAAAAACGACACGCCAGAAAATAGGAAAAATAGGATACAGGCTTATAGGTGCACCCACTGTGAGCGGACAAGGTGTCAGTATGCTCATCAGGAGATGTTTGAGTCATAAATGGTAAAATAAAAAAATGGTGCTTCGTGAGTTCACATCAGAGGCCCAAACGGAAAACAAGGACATGTTGAATAAAGTCGTTATTTTGATCTTTTTTTGCGCACAAAAACTATTCTAGTCCTTTCATAAAGTTATTGTAGAACCAATGTAGAGAGATGGACTTTGTAACGACGTCTTTAGTAGCTTTTATGGGTCTTGAGAGTGTAAAGTGCATTGTGCCAATGGAGGGCTTTCTGAGCCATCGGATTTCAACTAAAATATCTTCATTTGTGTTCCGAAGATGAACGGAGGTCTTATGGGTGTCGAACGACATGAGGGTAAGTAATTAATGACAGAATTTTCATTTTTGGGTGAACTAACCCTTTAAGAGATGATTTATGCACAGTTAAAAGATTGTGATCGAGTATCGTCAATTAAATGCTGATTCATCCAGTAATTAATCAAGTGATATATTTATTAGTGAGTCATTGAAGCATTCATTAAAACAGATTTAAAAAAAAATTAAATAAATAATAATAGTAATTAAAATTAATTAAACATTTTAAATGGGCTGCAGCAATAATATGTTGTCAGAACGTCTAGTAAATTACATATTATTTATAGTTGTCGTTCAGAATCGTGGAAGAATTGTGATCTCTATTTATCCAGAATCATGCAGCTGTAGGATGGTTTTTAAAAACAAACATGTCACTTTATTCATAGCTCTCCATGTTTAACATTGTGCTTAACATCTCCTCAAATAATTTTTGAAAAACAGGGGTAAGTAAATGATGATTGTCATTTTGGGGTAAACTATCCTTTTAAACTAATGAGAAAAGCTCCATCTACATATTGTCACTGACACCAAAATCCCATGTGAAATGGTTTTGAGAAGTTAAACAATTTGTTATTATAATTTTAGGGGATTCAGTTTCACACAGCAAAAAATGGATGCTGGCAATTGAAGGCAGAGTCCTCGTTCCCGAGAGTGACCTACTAGATTTGTCGTCTGCATTTGCTGTTCTCTTTGGTTGCTACTATGTCCTGAACATCGAGTACCAAGTGGAAGCAGCCACTACTTTGGAGTTCATTCAGAGGTAAGTACATCTTGCAATATGCTATATTAGGTAAACATTAATGTGTTAGTTCACCCAAAAATGTAAATCCTGTCATACTTACCCTGATGTAGTTCGACACCCGTAAGAGCTCTGGGCTGCATTTCCCGATAACGTTGTCTCTTAGCGCGCTACGAAGATTCTAAAGGTATAACTTAACTAAAGGTTTACCATTTCTAGGCGTGTTCCCCGAACTATATCTTAGGAGGTTGCTTAAGGTAGGCTATACCTTCTTAAGTGTGACGTTAGCAGGTGCTGTCTGTGGCGGTGGTGCTGAATTAGTTTATCAATAGCTCAAAAATCGATGATTCACTCTAACAGGGGCAGTTTAACTGCGTTATGTGAGAAAGCGGTGTTCTTTATAATAGAAGCACTTCAGAAATAGTTGAAATTGCATTTATCAGGACTCGTGAGATCTTATAAATATAATCCAAATTGCAAAGTAATACAACCGTGGATATTTTATATAATTTTGAAATGATTGTGCGAACCCGCAACCTCTCATGTCCAAACGTATCGTGAATCAACACTACACAAACTAGCAGTAGGCCTATTCCATTTATATTGTCATAATATATTTTGCCATAGTCTTCATTTACTCCACAAGCAGGGTTAATTGCCCGCAACACATTATTGGTGTAAATCACTAATTTATTTTATTGGATGACCTACTCAATTAAAGCGCAACACACAAAACATGATCAACAGCTATAGCGGAGAAAAGAGACAGAAAGGGAAGAGGGGTAGCAGCTGAATTTTGGGGCTGAGCTCCGTCAAGTTTGTCTTGACAAAGTCAGACCAACAAGATCTAAAAGCTGCTGAATTTGCTGCCGTGGCAGGCACATTTTATTTTGAATTGCAGCTTCTGACATGGTAGCCAGGGGACTAAATTTTTCACGGATGAAATAGTGCACATACAAATGGCTCAGCAGACAGCGCCGCTTTTTATTTAGCACTATAACTATTCGCTGTATCACTGCCATAGTTAGTCCCTTTAAATAGACTCCATAATGGTTTGCCATCTGATATACCTTTGGTTAATATAAATAAAAAGCTAACAACCATCAGTATAATGACAATTGTATTATTTGCATGAAAACACTTCAATTAGCAGAATTATGGTATAGACTGAGATATAAAGAAACAGTGATGGCCATCGGAATGAACTGTCAATAGTGATAAGGTATAGCTAAGAGTGCTCAAGACCAACCTTACGAAAGAATGACTTACAGAAGGTATTCTTAACTAAGATCGTTTCGGGAAACACGTATTAACGTTAAGATACACCTTAAGGTATAACTTAAGAACGACGTAGTGTTAAGAAGGTTTCTGGAAATCCTGCCCTGTTCATCTTAGGAACACAAATTAAGACATTTTTAGTTGAAATCCGATGGCTCAGAAAAGCCTCCATTGGCACAATGCACTTTACACTCTCAAGACCCATAAAAGCTACTAAAGACGTCGTTACAAAGTCCATCTAACTACAGTGGTTCTACAATAACTTTATGAAGCGACAAGAATAGTTTTTGTGCGCAAAAAAAATCAAAATAACAACTTTATTCAACATGTCCTTGTTTTCCGTTTGGGCCTCTGATGTGAACTCACGAAGCACCACGACGCATGACCGAGAATATGACGCAACGCCAGCGCTCGGGAATCCATGAAATGCACACTTTAGCCCCATTTTGAGCACTACGCCAAGACCTAAAGCACGATCAATGTAGAATTCAACAGCTTAGATACGGCGCGTCTTCCTCTGCTTGTAAACAAAGCTCCTCTCTTCCAGGTCATGTGTCAGAACCCCGTCTCTACTCTCGCGCATACATCGTGGTGCTTTGTGAGTTCACATCAGAGGCCTAGGCGGAAAACAAGGACATGTTGAATAAAGTCATTATTTAGATTTTTTTTTTGCGCACAAAAACTATTCTCGTTGCTTCATAAAGTTATTTTAGAACCACTGTAGTGAGATGGACTTGTAGTGAGATGTAACAAACTGCCAGTTACATCAATTATAAATTATATAAATTGAAAAAATACTCACATCGGCTAAAAGGAACAGTGATTCCTCCTTTTCTTTGAAGTGGGCCATCATCAACAGGACAGCTGCAAGGCCTGGGTCAACATCTCTGCCCTCTCTGTCAATCTCTTTGAGAACTGTTCTAACTTCTTTTCCCCACCTGGAATTTAGATTTTTGAAGAAGCAGAGAATCCTTTCCCCTTTGCTACAAAGGGATTCCTTGAATCTGAAGTCCGGATCAATCCCAGTCATTTCCTCAAAATGAGCGCATAAGAATCTCTTCATGAAGAGAAATGGCCACCTTGCCTGAAGATCTGAGATACTGGGTGGAGGGCTGGCATTAATGCTGTGGCGCTGTGCAAGGAATGTCGTTTTCATTAATTCTTGGACTTTGCTGCGCTCAGCTGCACGAGGTCCTTCTTGGGAAAATAGACTAAGCATCTCCTTTCTCTTTATCTCTAAAGACTCAAAGGTTTCCCCTACAGGAAGTTCAGTAGGGTTCCAGTTCACACAACCATAGCTATCCAGTTTAGCAGATTTAGATGTTGAGGGTGGGCTATCATCCACTTCGTCTCCTATTCGTTTAGGTTTTCTAAGTCGAGCCAATGTATTGTTCCGGTTACAATGTTCCACCCTTGTCTTCAACTGACACAACAAAGAGTAGTAACCACATCCAATTAACTCTCCTTCCTCTGTTTTGTCACTGAAACAGTTTGGATACTTCTGGATGATTGACTGTGGAATTTCTGAACATTGCTGCTTTGTTGGATTTAAACACACCTCTCTGATGGAATCCACAATCACCCTAACCACGTGTCTCCTATCTGAGGCTTCAGGTCGCTTTCCTTGTGCAAGACATGTTCTTAAATTTGGTGTCATCTTACCCCAGGGTATTTGAAAATCTGATACAAATGCTGCACTTTGAACTGGGACTGGAGCGGATGTAGGACTCTGATTTGTAACCGGACTGGATCCATGACACTGCACAGCGAACGATGAAGAGTTGGGATGGTTGCTTGGCTGAGTAGCTAGAACATTTTCATTCCCTAAATGAAATATTGAACATAAAACTCGATTTTAACAATGTGCTGTAGAAACGTGACAAAGTATTTAATAACAGTAAATTAATAATTTGACAAATGTACATATTTCTACTTCATTGATCATGAATATGGCTTATTACCAGTGTTGGGAATAACGGCGTTATAGATAAACGGCGTTACTAACGGGATTACTTTTTTCAGTAACGAGTAATCAAACGAATTACTGTTTCTTCCGTTACAACGCCGTTAGCGTTACTGAGGAAAAAAATGCGGCGTTACTATAATTGAGCTCATTGAAGCGGTTTTCATCCGAACAGGCTCTCTGTCAGTCGGACCTGCAACGCGCGAGTGTGTGTGTGCGCGCGCGCTAGCCATGCGTGTTGGGGGTTGGGTTGGGTGGTACACATAACTGATGATGATTGGTGGGTGGGAGACAAGGTTGAGGTTGATAGGTTGAGTTCACACACCTTTGAGGCACACGCATATGCACAGTCAGCGATGGCAGTCCAACGACTTCAAAGGTAGCTTTCGCAAACTGGAAGTATAAGCGCTACTTTTCCCTCGTTGAGGTGAACAGTAAGAATGTTTATAAACATATAAACATTACATAAATGTAATGTGAAGCTTATGCCCAGGGAGAAAGAGTCTATCCACGTCGGTGGCAAGTAATTCTATTTCTAATCTAATGAAGCCTCACGTCATCACAGCCACAACATTAGTGGCTAAAAACCCAGGTGATAACGTGAGCTCCACTACCAGAGGAGTAGTGAAGAAGTACTGATACTATTTACACAATATTTACACTATAGTAGGTCTACTGATAATATTTACACAATATGTACACTATAGTAGGTCTACTGATAATATTTACAATAATATATTGAATTTGATAGGTGTCTCACATTGTCCCACAGCAACATTACAATAGTGTACATTAATGTACAATGTTTTATAATAATAATTTATTCTATTTAGTGTCCAATTCATTCATTTAACATATTTAATATTGGGGGCATCCAAGTTATTTGACATATTTGAACATTTGGGGAAAAAAAAGTAACACATTAGTTACTTTCCCTGGTAATTAGTTACTTTTATAATGATGTAACTCAGTTACTAACTCAGTTACTATTTGTAAGAAGTAACTAGTAACTATAACTAATTACATTTTTAAAGTAACGTGCCCAACACTGCTTATTACACAAGCCGTTTTACTACTGTATATTATATACATATTATATACAAATGACTAACCTCTGCTTTTGAAAAAATGAATTAGTTTCCTGCAGTCAATTGGTGAAAGGAAGTCTTTGAGGTCATCTGATGTCACATATTGGAGGTCATCGTCTGTTTTCACACCAATTCTTGTCAATTCTGATATCAAGTGGTTTAGTTGATCATCATCCAACGATGGGAGAACACTTCTAATGACGGCTTCCATCTTTTAGCTTCTTACCTAAGACACACAGAGTGGTGAAGTGCAACAAAATTAGTATCAAATCGTTTGTATACTGGCAGAGGTATACTCTAGAGGCCAACGGACTAAGAATCTTTTTGACAGTGAATGGGCCAATGAATTTAGGAGCTAACACTTTTTGACCCACGATGTAGACGGGAGGCTTAGACCAGTGGCGATCGGCTTGGGCCTTGGGGTGTCTACCCACCTGAAGCAGAGTCTCACGGGCTCTGCTCCAGGTGTCACAACACCTCTGGACGAATGCGTGAGCAGAGGGGACTGTGACCTCGGATTCCAGACTGGGAAAAATTGTTGGCTGGTACCCTAAGCTACATTCAAATGGCGAAAGGCCCGTACCTGACACTGGTAATGAATTATGTGCGTACTCAATCCATGAGATGCGTTGGCTCCAGGAGGAAGGATTCTTGGAAACCAGACATCGTAACCTTCTCTCAAGGTCTTGGTTAGCCCGTTCAGTCTGGCCATTGCTCTGGGGGTGAAACCCCGAAGACAAGCTAACCGTCGCCCCAAGTAATCTACAAAACTCCCGCCAAAATTTGGACACAAATTGGGGTCCCCTGTCGGAAACCACGTCCATCGGGAGGCCATGTAAACGAAAGAAGTGATCGACGACAGCTACCGCTGTCTCCTTGGCAGAGGGTAATTTAGGCAAGGGAATAAAATGAACCATCTTCGAGAACCGGTCCACGACGGTTAAAACGACCGCCTTGCCCTGGGAGGGCGGTAATAAAATCTAGCGCAATGTGGGACCAGGGTCTCGAAGGGATCGACAGCGGTTGAAGGAGCCCATCGGGAGGGCGGTTAGATGTCTTACCCATGGCACAGACTGAACAAGCCGAAACAAAATCTCGGATGTCACGAGCCATCCCAGGCCACCAGAATTGTTGCTTCACCAAAAATGTGGTTCTATGACAAGCTACATTGGAACAGTGACCCCATCGTACCACGTCAGACCGAACTCCCTCAGGTACAAATAATCGACTCGGTGGTCCACCGGGCGGAGGCATTACCCCTTCTAAGGCTGATTTAACCTTCAATTCGACCTCCCATGTGAGTGTGGAAACTCTAAGGTTCTCTGGTAAAATGCACTCGGGAGTAGACGGGCGTTCGGATTGATCAAAAACGTGCGATAAAGCATCGGGTTTGATGTTTTTAGAACCCAGGCGGTACGAAAGAGAAAAATCAAAACGTCTGAAAAAGAGAGACCACCGAGCCTGCCTAGAGATGAGTCTTTTGGCAGATCTGATTTACTCCAGATTCTTATGATCGGTCCACACGATTAAAGGTACCCCCGACCCCTCTAGCCAATGGCGCCACTCCTCCAATACAAGCTTTACAGACAACAACTCTCTGTTACCAATGTCATAATTGCGTTCGGCTGTTGACAGACGGTGAGAAAAAAACGCGCAAGGATGCATCTTGTCATCCGAGGAAGAGCGCTGGGAGAGAACTGCTCCTACCCCCACCTCTGACGCGTCCACCTCTACCACGAACTGACGTAAAGGATCGGGTGACAAGAATGGGAGCCGAAACGAAGCGGCTCTTAAGTTTGGTAAATGCAGCCTCGGCTGCACCAGACCACCTGAACGCCGTTCTGGGAGAGGTCAACGCAGTCAGAGGCGCGGCTAGTTGGCTGAAATTGCGAATGAAACGCCGAGAGAAATTTGCAAACCCCAGAAACCTCTGTAGGGCCTTACGGGTATCTGGGCTTGGCCAATCTATCACAGCCTTAACCTTGTCAGCGTCCATGCGCATTCCCTCGGATGAGATGATATACCCTAAAAATGGAACAGACTGTGCGTGAAACGAGCACTTCTCCGCCTTGACAAAAAGCCCATTCTCTAACAACCTCTGTAACACTAGTCTGACGTGCTGGACATGTTCCTGGAGAGAAGAAGAAAAAATCAATATGTCATACAGGTAGACATAAATGAACTGGTCAACCACATCTCCCAGCACGTCATTGACTAGTGCTTGGAAAACTGCTGGGGAGTTAGACAGCCCGAAGGGCATGACTAAGTATTCAAAATGGCCCCTGGGGGTATTAAAAGCGGTCTTCCATTCATCCCCCTCCCTTATGCACACCAAATGATAAGCATTGCGTAAGTCCAATTTCGTGAATATGGATGCTCCCTGTAACCTCTCAAAAGCTGAAGACATCAACGGCAAAGGATAAGTATTCTTTACCGTGATGTTATTCAACCCTCTGTAATCAATGCAAGGTCGCAGAGAACCATCCTTCTTACCCACGAAAAAGAACCCCGCCCCCGCTGGAGAAGAGGAAGGGCGGATGAACTCAGAAGCTAGAGAATCAGAAATGTATTTCTCCATGGCCTCCCTCTCAGGAGTAGAAAGTGAGTATAACTTGCCCTTAGGCGGAGACTTGCCTGGAATTAGATCTATGGCACAGTCATAGGGACGATGAGGAGGAAGAGAAGCAGTCTGGGACTTACTGAACACCTCCTTCAGGTCGGGATACTCCTCCGGCATGTTTGATAAATCCATCGTCTCCTCCTGAAACACAGAACTAGACACAGACGAACGGGCAGACACAAGACAAGAGGCATAGCACTGATTACTCCACACTGTGACCGTGTTGTGACCCCAGTCAATCCTGGGGTTGTGCTTCTCCAGCCAGGGATGACCAAGGACAATAAGTGCGTGAGGGGAGTCCGTGAGGAGGAACGTGATGGTCTCTGAGTGATTGCCGGAAATGGTGAGTGTAATCCTGTCTGTGGTGTGTGTGATGGTGGGTAATGTCTGACCATTGAGGGCATGTACGGCAATGGTGTTGGAAAGGGGAGTGATGGGGATCTTGAGTTGATGTGCCAGTGAACAGTCAATGAAATTACCCTCCGCTCCGGAATCCACAAGGGCTTGACAGACGTGGAATCTGTTGGCCCACTGCAGTCTTCCCGGAAGGAGAGTCGCAGACGAGGATTTCCCCAACGCAGCTCCACCCGACAGTAGCCTCCTATCTACTGCCGGGCTCGATCTTTTACTGGACACTGGTTGAAGAAATGCCCCGCCGCTCCACAGTAAAGGCATAGTCCCTCCGCTCGACGACGCTCCCTCTCCTCCCGGGAAAGCCGAGCTCTGCCTACCTCATGGGCTCGGGAGCATTGGTGGAACTGACTGTGTTAGCGCCAGGGAACTCGCGGAAATCCGTGGTCCTTCTCATACGAGGCCGTTGGTTAAGTGACTCCAGATGTGAATCAACACGAAGCGCCAGTGTCATGAGTCCGTTGAGATCCGAAGGCAGGTCCAACGCATATACCTCTTGCTGAACACAGTCAGCCAGCCCATGCAGGAAACGGTCCCACTGCGCTTCCTCGTTCCATCCACATTCTGCGGCCAGGGTCCGGAAGTCAATGATGTAGTCGGAAACGGGTCTGTTGCCTTGCTGAAGTTTGGCCGCCTCGCGTCCCGTAGCTGCTCGGTCAAAGACCCGTTTCATCTCCGCCGCGAGTGCGTGGAACGAGGAACAACACGGATCTTGATTCTCCCAAACCGCCATTCCCCAGCGTGCCGCACGCCCTGTCAGAAGGTTCGTAGTTGTTGAACTAAGGTCGAGAGCTCGGACACCTGCTTCGCCACCGCCTGCACTGCCTGGTCCGTGGCAATCGCTTGCTGATCCTGTCGATCCATTCTCAGGTTACTTGAATTGAGA
The DNA here is from genome assembly GCF_949357685.1 of Gobio gobio. Lineage (NCBI taxonomy): Eukaryota > Metazoa > Chordata > Actinopteri > Cypriniformes > Gobionidae > Gobio > Gobio gobio. The sequence goes on along the minus strand of NC_137100.1, from coordinate 5,162,421 downwards.
TAGTCCTGGAGCTCGGTCATTCTCGCTGGATCCATTTCAATGGTCAGATCGTTCTGTTACGGCTGTGAATGAGATACAGGAGGATCCAATAGCGGTTCAGTAAACACTCATTTATTAGTATGACTGAGACAGTACGTCGAACAAAGTCATCAAAAGAAGCAATGGAACAGATCAGGCAGAACCCTGTAGAGTGGCAGGTGTAGGCGAGCGAACCAGGCAGAAAGGTGCAGGCAGAGCAGTCACAGACAGGCAGAAGCAGGGACGCAGCGGGCAGCACGGCACAGCGGAATCCAGGAACCGGAACTGAGATCACACAGGGGAAAACAGGAACAAACGCCGACGACACACACTAGGGAAGCCTGAAATTATCTGACAATGAGAGTGGGTGAGAGAACTGCATATAAAGCCCGGTGATTGAGTGCAGCATGTGGAAGTGATGAGCACCTTAATCAGTGGCCACGCCTCCACACAACCTCACAAGCACAGAGAAAAGGAGACAATGAATGGATGAAACGTGACAAACAACCATTGATGTTCGGTACCTGGTTCCTTTGTATGTAGCAGTTAATGTTACAAAGGTGGAGTCATGAATGCCTTGCATCCTTACAGCTTCTTGAATGTGGGTGACTGTGAAACGATACTCGGTTACTTAACGTAACCTCGGTTCTCTCTAGAAGAGGGAACGAGTATTGCGTAAGTTCCTTACGCTACGGGAAAGTATTCTTTCTTCGAGATTTCTGAAAAACCCAAAATTATCCTTAATTTTGTAACATTGTCAACGCAGTGCGGCAGCCTGGCAGACCATAGCAGGCTATTCCAGCGTGCTATTGGCTGCTCTGCTGGCAACTGCAGCAGCCTATCGGTGAGCCCGCGTGACGTGGCGACCAATGAGGGCGCTTCGCGCCCACCTGGCTTCATTTGCCTACAGGTGGGGCGTGGCCACGTGTATATAAGCAGGGCTCACGGGCTGCATATTCGGTTTTCTTAGTTCTGAAGCGTAAAAGCCAGCGGGGCGCACGGCAAGGAACGCAATACTCGTTCCCTCTTCTAGAGAGAACCGAGGTTACGTTAAGTAACCGAGTATCGTTCTCTTACGAGAGGTTCTCTCGTATTGCGTAAGTTCCTTACGCTACGGGAACATATTGTCAACGCCGTGCACGCCTCGCATACAGCATATGTATCCCAGGGAACCGGGGACCATAACACTGCTCGGGCAGGGTGGCCGGTAAAGAAAAAACGGGCCACCACATATACAGACACTTCATTCGAACTGACGGGTGGTTTACGACGGGTGGTTACAACACCCTGTCCCATGAATGAGGGAACGGCACCTGCCGGTCTCCTTCAAATTCACCACACCTTGTCTCATGAATGAGGGAGCGGCAACGCCGGTCGCCTTCAAATTCACAATATCTTGTTATATGAGTGAGGTAACGGCACCGCCGGTCACCTTCAAACTCACAACAGCTCGTCTCGTAAATGAGGGAACGGCACCGCCGGTCTCCTTCAAATTCACATGAGCCTAGTACCGAACTTACTACCAGTATGTGAGCTATGTCTGCGCAGAATCACTGGGCAGAACCAACGGCCCTATTGAACTGATAACACTTTCGCCTGTAAGGCAGGAACTTCCAGATTGTAAAATCTCACGAACGTAGACGGGGAGGCCCAGCCTGCCGCCATACAGATATCGTGGATGGAAATCCCTCTGGCCCAAGCCCACGAAGAGGCCATGCCTCTGGTGGAGTGTGCTCTGACACCTAGCGGGCACTGCAGGTGTTTGGAAGCGTATGCAGTTGCAATCGCGTCCACTATCCACCTGGACAGGGTCTGTTTCGAGGAGGCGAGACCTTTAGTGCGCCCACCAAACAAAACAAATAGCTGCTCAGAACGCCTGAAGGCGGCGGAGCGTGTGACATAAACCCTCAATGCCCTGACAGGGCAGAGGAAATTGCCACCGTCCCCCTCATCGGATGCTGGCAGAGCCGAGAGGGAGATAATCTGCGCCCTGAAGGGAGTGCCGATCGCTTTGGGGACATAACCATGCCTCGGTCTGAGAATGACCTTAGAGTCATTAGGACCGAACTCCATACACGTCGGGCTCACTGAGAGCGCGTGTAGATCCCCCACGCGTTTCACTGAAGCCAGAGCTATCAGAAACGTGGTTTTCAGCGAAAGGAACCTTGGTTCCACAGTCTCGAGCGGTTCAAAGGGATGAGCCTTCAGGGCCTCTAGGACCAAGGCCAGATCCCATATAGGAACCGACGGGGGCCGCGGGGGATTCATCCGTCTGGCTCCTCTGAGGAAACGGACGATGAGCTCGTTCCTTCCTAGCGTGCTACCTAGCGTCGTCTGAGCGAACGCTGCTATAGCCGCCACATACACTTTGAGCGTGGAAGGGGACCTGCCCAATTCCAAAAGCTCTTGGAGGAAGGAGAGCACCCGCTGGACCCCACATTGCTGTGGGTCCAATCCCTTGGAAACACACCACTCAGTGAACACCGACCACTTAGAACTATATAACCGCCTCGTCGAGGGGGCTCTAGAGTGTGAAATCGTGTTCATAACCCCTTCGGGCAGGTCAACGGGTATCCGTTGGTCACCCATACATGCAGAGACCATCGCTCTGGATGGGGATGCCAAACTGAGCCTCCTGCTTGAGAGAGAAGGTCTGCTCTCAGCGGAACTGGCCAGGGGGGTGAGTGCGACAGCTTCACCAGCTCTGGGTACCAAATCTGGTTCTCCCAGCGCGGTGCTATAAGGAGCACCGGACGGCGCGTTTCCCTGATTTTCGCTATGACCTGGGGCAATAGGGAGATCGGCGGGAAAGCATACAGCGGGAGGCTGGGCCAAGTTTGGGACAGCGCATCCTCGCTTTTGGACAGAAACGTCGGGCAGCGGGCGTTCTCTTTTGTTGCAAAGAGGTCGAGCTCCGCTCTGCCGAACAGGCGCCATACCAGCTGGACTGTCTGGGGGTGCAGGGACCATTCTCCTGGGAGAATGAGGCCCCTGGACAGCTTGTCCGGGCCCACATTGAGGTGGCCCGGCACGTGCGCAGCTCTCAACGAGCGCAGCGAGCTGTGTGCCCACACGAGCAGGCGTTCTGTCAGATTGCCCAGACCTCTGGACCTGACACCGCCCTGCCGGTTCACGTAGGACACCACTGTGGTGTTGTCCGACCGGACTAACACATGGTGTCCTCGTATAAGCGGGAGAAACTGCTTGAGCGCGTTCTCTACCGCTATCATCTCCAAACAGTTTATGTGTAGGAGTTTTTCCTCGCTCGACCAAAGGCCCGAGGCTGATCTGCCCTCGAAAACGGCGCCCCAACCCGTGGTGGAGGCGTCCGTCGAGATGACCTTGCGGTGTGAGATGGCTCCCATCGTCACTCCCCTCTGGTACCAGTCGGCTACTAACCAGGGCTCTAGGGCTGACACGCAGCCCTGAGTCACTCTGATCCTGAAGCCACCGGACGCCCAGGCCCTGTGAGGCACTCGGGCGTTTAACCAGCATTGCAGCGGGCGCATGCGCATTAAGCCCAGCTGGAGCACAGCTGCAGCTGAGGCCATACGTCCCAGCATCCTCTGAAACAGCTTGAGAGGTGCGATTTTGCCTGGCCGAAAATACGCAGCCATGCGCCGAACTTGGCGCGCGCGATGGGGTGACAGGCGGGCTGACATTGCCACAGTGTCCAGATTCAAACCCAGAAATGAGGTTGATTGCGTGGGCACTAATGAGCTCTTGGTCCAATTGACCGTGAGCCCTAGGCTGTCCAGATGGCTGAGCAGCATTGCCCTGTGGGCGAGGAGCTCGGCCTCCGACTGCGCCAGGATGAGCCAATCGTCCAGATAGTTCAATACTCGCATCCCTCGATTTCTCAGAGGAGCGAGGGCCGCGTCCATGCACTTCGTAAATGTACGGGGTGCTAGTGACAGGCCGAACGGAAGGACGGTGTATTGATAAGCCTGGCCGTCGAAGGCGAATCGTAAGAATGGCCTGTGACGCGGCGTTATCTTGATTTGAAAATATGCATCTTTCAAATCTAGGGAGATTAGCCAGTCTCTCGGGCGAATATGCGCGAGGATCTGCTTGGTCGTGAGCATCTTGAACGATCTTTTCATAAGAGCTTTGTTCAGACGCCTCAGATCCAGAATCGGTCTGAGCGACCCATCCCTTTTTGGCACGAGAAAATACCGGCTGTAAAAGCCTGACTCGCTCATAGAGTGGGGAACCGGTTCTATAGCCCCTTTGCACAGCAGCGTGGCTATTTCTGCTCGAAGTAGATGTGCTACTTCCTCGCTCACTCTCGTCTCTGTACGCGCACAGAAGCGCGGAGGGCGGCGAGCGAACTGCAGAGTGTAGCCGTGCTTCACTGTTTTCAGCACCCATTCTGATACACCTGGAATGGCTTCCCACGCTCTCGCGTGCGCCACACGGGATAGAACGGCCTCCGGGCTCGAAACGCCGCGCTTCGCGGGTTTGACGGCCCGTATAGGAGGGGCGGGCGCAGTGCGCGCGCTATCTGTGCTGTGGGCCAGCCGATCGCTCGCGATGGCTGGCCGCCCTACACACTGCATCTCTGCCGCTTCGAGCGGGGAGTGGCTTGTGTGCGGCCCTACACTCATCGCTCCGGCCACCCTGGGCGGAAAATAAATGGTGTGTGGCGTGGCGCGTGGCGCCTGAGGCATAATGTTCGCGAAAATGTGTGAGCGCGTTTGAGCGGGCACAACTCTTACGCGTGGAACATGACCGGTTAAGAGTGGCTGTGTGACAGCGCGTGTGGTGGTTAGTCGTGGACGCAAACAAGCGGACACGTGACCTAACTCTAGCACTCGAGCGGCCGGTGGCCGCTTTATGTGAGTGGGGGACACAGGGTTTATAGTGCTTGTGTGCAGGGGTGAACACAGAAAAGTGGGCACATTTACTGCATTTGAAACACATACGGCGCGAGCCGTGCGACCAGAAATAATGCAACTTTTGTGATTTCTCTGGTTCGCCGTAAAAACGGCGGTTGTTGACAGGCGAGAAGGCATTTTTGCCGGCTCGTTGGCTGCGTGAAATCCATCTGCAGCAGCCACAGTGGTGGGGGCTGACAGGAAAAAGAGTTTTGACGGTGGTCCGGCCGCGGCGGGACTTAACCGTCGTTTCTCGCCTCTTGCTAGGAGGACTTTGGAGGCTCGGGCTTCAGCGTGATCCTAGGCCGGGGGCCCCGAGGTGGAGGCGGCTTACCACGGCTGGAAGAGCGCGATCTGGGGCGGCCGCTCGGTCTTCTCTGAGACGAAGGGGGCCGCGCTGGGCGCTGCGCGGAGCTCGTTGCTGGCTGGTCACGAGGACGGCGAGCAGCGGAGCTATTGCTAGCGCCGGGGCGTCGAGGCAGGAAAAGGTTCATGGCCTGCGTCGTTTTCTGCACTTCGGAGAAACGGTCGACGATCCCCTTGACCGCTGGTCCGAAAAGCCCAGACGGAGAGAGCGGGGCGTTTAGGAAGGCCGCGCGCTCTGTTTCTCGCATGTCCGCGAGCGTGAGCCAGAGGTGGCGCTCAGCTACCGTGAGGGAGGCCATAGAGCGTCCGAGGGCCTATGCTGCGGTCTTGGTGGCGCGAAGGGAGAGATCCGTCGCGCTTCGCAAATCCGTGATTAACTCAGCGTCACAGCATTTCTCGTCCATGTCGCGGAGGAGATTAGCTTGGAGGATTTGCAGCACGGCCATAGAGTGCAGAGCGGACGCAGCTTGACCGGAGGCAGCGAAAGCGCGGCCGATCAGCGATGACGTCACTCTGCAGGCCTTAGACGGGAGGGCAGCCTTTGAGCGCCAACCAGAAGGCGGGCAAAGGTGCGCTGCGACCGCCTCTTCCACCGGAGGGATAGCGTTGTAGCCTTTCTCGGCCGCGCCGTCAACTTGTGAGAGCGTCGAAGAAGCCTGAGACGAGACCCTCGCGGAGAATGGCGCATTCCAGGACTTTGCGAGCTCCTCGTGAAGCTCCGGCAAAAAGGGTGCAGTCCTGGAGGTGGGCGCACGGCGGCGACTGTTTAGGAAGCATCCGTCAAGTCGGTTCGGCGCTGCCACCTTGGGCGGGGCCCATTCGAGGCCTAGCTGCTCGACAGCCCGGGTGAGAAGGCGCAAGAGTTCGGCGTCCTCACCCGCTCGAGAGCGTCCGGAGCCCCGGACTGAAGAGGATGCGGAAGACCAGTCCTCGCTGTCGGAAGCCATGATGGAGCAGCTGTCGGCGCGTTCTGCGGCCGCATCCGCCTCATCCCCGGAGGCGGCAACAGAAATGGCGGCCTGGGGTGGGGGCGGGGAAGGCGAGAGTGAAGCGGGCGGGAAAGGTTCCGGCGAGCTTCTCTCTGCGAGCTCCGGAGTCCGCTGCGAGCGGCGCTTCTTCTTGCGCGGCGTGGCAGGGACTGGAGGGATATCATCTTCGAACAGGACGAGTCGAGCCCGCAGGGTCGACATCGTCAGTTCTTCGCACTCTTGGCATCCGCCAGCGTGGAGTGCGGCGGCGGCGTGATCACGGCCCAGGCAGAGAGCGCAGATCACATGGCGGTCCCCGGAGCTGAGCTGCGCGTGACACGAGCCGCAGGTGGAACGAGACATTTGTATCAACGCTCGGCTCTTTTTGTGAAAAGTGTGACGCAGCGGCGACAACACTTTGAGCGTAAAAGGATATGGGGCTGCCGGATAGCAGAGCAGGCACGGAAGGCTGAAGGTGGCGCGATGCTGCCGGCTTCCTCAGGCGCTGTCCTCTGCTTGCTTGTCTGCGCGGTCACGGCGGCGGGTTCCAGATCCAGCGATGCGAAGGGCTTCGCTGAAGAAAAGAAAATCGAATATGCAGCCCGTGAGCCCTGCTTATATACACGTGGCCACGCCCCACCTGTAGGCAAATGAAGCCAGGTGGGCGCGAAGCGCCCTCATTGGTCGCCACGTCACGCGGGCTCACCGATAGGCTGCTGCAGTTGCCAGCAGAGCAGCCAATAGCACGCTGGAATAGCCTGCTATGGTCTGCCAGGCTGCCGCACTGCGTTGACAATGTTACAAAATTAAGGATAATTTTGGGTTTTTCAGAAATCTCGAAGAAAGAATACTTTCCCGTAGCGTAAGGAACTTACGCAATACGAGAGAACCTCTCGTAAGAGAACTCATCTGCTTCACCTACTTGCAAATTTGGAGGAAAGATGGAGCCAGCACTCAAATAGGCTTGCAATAGCTGATGTCTTTCAGCTAGTGTACTCCCTAGGTTTTTGAAATTTCGCAATTTTCTTGCACATTGTTTAAAATATGTGTGCTTGCTTTCAAATCACAAAGTCCATAGTCTAATCAGTGGTCTGAATTTAAGTGTGAGTTCAGGGTAGTGAAGCAAATAATGATGTTTTGGTTTCAGTGGGGCATTTGGAAACAAGGTAGCTCTTGAGTGCACATATTCCTCAATTAGACATTTCATGTAGGCTACTTGATCATGATGAATTTTTGGTGCTCATATCATTTCAACAAGCTCCTTCAACTTTCAGCACAACTGCCAAATTTCATCATCAAGTGGATTTTTTTATTCGATCCCCAATTAGTAATGGGAGTAATCGAAGCAGACACCAGTTCTGAGCTGCATGTCCTGTCAACTTTCCACCATCCGGTTTTATTTCACATGGCTTATTATTCATGTCACTTCCACAGTACTTGAAGCTAGATATGTTTCTGTTCAGCTGAACATAGCTGAAGTGTTTCCCTACAGTGACAAGCTGTTTTATGTACAAAGCCAGATCTGTTGAAACAACTCCCTCAAAAAGATCATGTCCCAAACATGGAGGAAGCTCAGGATCACACACAAGATAGTGTTTTAGGCTGTTGAACACTGTAATGATGAGTGTGGAATGAGCAGACAAGGAAGCGGATCTAAGTGCAGGAACATTTACTGAAAACTTGAATGAAAAACAAGGAACTCATGACACCACAACAATACGTACAACGACTGACAAAACACTGGTGGAACACAAGCACTTTAAATACACAAGCTAAACAAGGTAACAGGGGGGCATGACAGATAGGAAACACCTGGAAAACTAAATCAGCATGAAAAACTACAATGAACTACAAAGCAAAAACACACAACAGGAAATAATGTAAAAGATCACAAACACACAGGGAATATGTGACAAACACAGAGTCAAACTTCACAACATCACACATTTCTTGTCCTTCAGACATTGTCACACTGTTTTGGTCATTCTGTTTTGTTCTTGTTGGACCTAAGTCTGTGCCTTTGCTTTCAAACGTGTATCTGTTTATAAGACAGTAACGACAGAAATGTCCACTCTTACTGAAATTCTCAGTAAACCCTCCAATTCTATGTGACCCCTAGTTATCTCCAACAATGGCAATCACCGCTCCCCTCACTGTCTCTCCATTTTCCAATACAATTCCAAATTCCTCCATGTCCTTAAGATCACTCAAAAGAGGGGTGAAAACTTGTTGCTGCCCAAAAAACTTAAAATCTTCCTCCCTACAAAGCATAACCAATTGCACAGTATCAATAAATGATCTATTATGGGGACAGATTTCTGAAAGTGTCATGTACATGTAGCTGGGTGAGAAAGTTTCCTTCCATTCGTTTAAGACTGTGCATCCGCTACCTGAGGGTGCGTCATTGTAAGCTCCGCCCCATGGCGAGGGCGCGCCACCATTCAGTGTGGAATTGTTTGGTCTGCACTGCAGCTCTGCGGTGATGTGCAGGCTGTTGTTATTTGCAGGCAGAGCCGGCCCTAGACCTTTGGGGGCCCTAAGCAAAATTTGGTTGGAGGCCCCTTTGACCGTTTTAAGTAAGGCCTAAAGAAAAGCAATGACTACCTTATAACTATACTGTACATATTATATCTACTATGTTTTTATTTTATTTTTTAGTCTATTAAATTATGTTTTAATTATTCTATGTATACTGTATGCTAATTTTCTTTTTTACGCTGCTGGTCCTGAGTACGTATTTCGTTCTTATGTGGCAACATGTACAGAATGACAATAAAAGACCTTGAGTTCTTGAGTTGAGTTCCATGTTTGATGTCTAACAGTAAAATTATGATACCACTGAGCTGAATGGCAGTGCAGTGCAATGAACACACTGCTGAACTTGCTGAATAAAAAGACTGATAAAGTGATTTTCACTGACAATCAAAGAAACATTTTTAATTGACACAAGAGTTTAAGAGGCACAAACAACAGCCTATATATAATTGAAATGAAATAGAGCAAATAGAGTAATATTTAATACATTTAATACATATTATATAAAATAATAAATAGAACATTTAAATGTTTTAACTTTTCAAATAAACAAAATTAACAATATCTAAAACACCACAAACAAGATTAAAAGTAACAATAATAAGAATTAGGTAACATTACAATAGAACTATTAAAATCCAAACTTGTGTATTTGTGTCTTCTTGGGTGACATGACTGTGTTGTGAACCAGGAAAAGAAGTGGTTGATGGAGCTGCAATAAAGAAAATAATTATACATAAAGTTAGACTTAATTTTTTAAAATGCAGAAGGTTATCATTTTACAGTACCTTTATACTCACCAACAGCTGGAGCTTTGCTTACTGGCAGCATATACTTTAATAGTGCCCCTGGAAAGGGGACATAAGGAGTAAATTAATGTTAGCCCTTTAGTGAAGAAGCCAAACTGGGGTTGTATTGTTCTGTTAAATGCTTTAACATCACAACAAATGGTATAATACTAAACTAATTTTTTGCAGCATGTTATTAGCATTTATTACATGGCTTGGTTGAATTCCAATGTAGAATGCGGGTCTGTTACGTCTTGATAACAGCCCGCTGTGAAGTAGCTATAACACACCGTTGAGCAGAGCGTTGCTATGGACGCGGAACGGACTATTTTCTTTAGCGGAAGCAACAATCGTTTTTAAATCAATAAACTCCTTTTTCAATCAATATTTTGTGTCAAATTATTTATTGATTTGGTAGGTATCCATGTAATAAGAGGGATAATCTATAGCGAGCTGCGAGGCGGTTTTTATTCGCTATAACAACCGCCTCGCTATACTGCGAGCGAGAGAGACTAACTTATATTTAGACTGCAGATTATCCATACAAACATAGGTATCGGAAAATTAAGCCTACAGGTTTACGTCCCTTTATCTTCTTGCTTCTTTTCTTCTTCCAGCCTCTTCTTTTGTCGTTTTTCATGGCCAGAAAGATATTTTCGTTTCTTGTTGTCAGACCTCGTCGACGTCGGAGTCACTGACTGACGAGTGACATGATGTGACTGACATCACAGGGTCAGTCAGGGGTCAAGATTAGCGGGGAACTCGCCATAATAAAGAACTAAATAAATAACAACTGTGCTTATCATGATGCCTGATAAAGAGCACTGTAGGCCCATTTCTTTCTTTATTTTTCTTTATTTATTTTATGTTACTTTTGATGTATGATTTTTTTTCAGCAATGACTCTAGGGGGCCCTCTGCTGGCCACGGGGCCCTTTGCAATTGCAAGGTTCGCTTAGTGGCTGGGCCGGCTCTGTTTGCAGGTAAGATACATCTGATTGTTTATCAGTGTTAATATGGTGGTTGTGGTAACTCTCGTTTAACCCATTCTAGTACTTTGTACTGTAAATGCGCCTGAGCAGCGGCGACTCGTGCTGTGAGTAATTGTACAGCTATGCGTTTCCGTGACGATCACTCGGTACGTACAAGTTATCCTTTTTAAACTAATATTTTAATCAAGTGAGCTAATCAACTGTTGTTTTAGCAGGAGACTCAGTTCCTTCACGGATGATCAGCTTAAATGAGGATGTTGGTGTGATTGTCTCCTGCATGAAACGCGTTTGGGACAGCGCTGCGGTTTTGTTGCTACTACAAGTTATGCTGTTACCTCAGCTTCATTGTCTACTGTCAAGTTTCTATTAGTCACTGTTATTGTGAGTATTGCCTCGCGCCTCCTTTGGAAGTTTGAGCGGCTTTGTTGGCCGATCCGGTTTCACCGACCGCCACCTGTTTAATTCTAGTGGCTATACATTAGCTGTGTGTATTCATATTGAGGTATGTTTATTTATTGTGTTTTGTTTGTTTATCATTTACTCTGGCGTTGTAACCGGATTACCGGATGCCTGAGTGAATGTAAGTGTGTTGAATTTGTCTTTAATTTAATTTGTGACATTGTTTTAATTTGGAATCTGTTATTTTTTTGGTTCTTGTTGACTGTTTTTCTTTTGTTTTCTTCAGTTTTTTTACAGGAGCGGGGGGTTCTGGTGAGGGAGGTTCAGCTGCCATAGTGTGGTGTTTAGACCGAGTGCTGTGTTTTCTTGTATCAAATCTTCACGTGTGGCATGGGCGTGTGTATTGTATCACAGGGAACCGTCTAATTGGACAGCTGGCCACCCTCCAGATACCTCCGCTGCTGGTCATTTTGTGTCATTTGTTTGTTTTTGTGTGGTGTGCAGGAGACAGATTGGTGCACGTTACTGCATAGCTAATTTTGCTCAAGTTTATTTATTCAACATTGATACAATAAAGTTGTTACTCCCTTTTTCTACGACCTACGTCTCTTCACCCATTCTTTATAAAAAAGATGACGAACCTGTGCGCCCATAGGGCGTGATTTCCCCGGTTTTCCGGGGTGGCGTAGTCGACCTGTGTAGGTGCCAATCATTAATATTAGATCAAGAGTGTGTGAGATTGGTCCTGCTTCTCTTTTCTCCTCCCATATCATTTAGACTTTCCCCTCGGGTTGCCACATACACAGCAACTAGTTTGTGTTTTTTTCTTCCAGAGCCAAGGGGATTAACTACCTCGAACGCATCTTGATATAAAATCAGAAACACAACTGATGAAGACTCTTTAAAAAGAGTGTTTTCTTTAAAATTCCTCCCATCCCTTATATCCTGAAGTACATGGGGATTTTGAGGTGTTTGCCCCTTGGCCTTCTCATACTTCTCTTTAACTGATCCATTGTTCAGAAATGAGTTGAACCTGATTGCTCATCGAGTTTGGACTGTGGACCTAAATGCACTTTCCCTCTGCCTATTTTATCCTTTTCAAATCAATTTTCAGTGTAATAAATAATTGTTGACTTGAATTTGTATAGAGTTGTACAAGTTAATATGGTGGTTGTGGTAACAACACTATCACTCTATTAACACTCACTATCAGCACAGGTTCTTTATCAGGGGAAAGGAACAGTGGAAAAACAACTCCATACAAATTCAAGTCAACAATTATTTATTACACTGAAAATTTATTTGAAAAGGAATAAAATAGGCAGAGGAAAAGTGCATTTAGGTCCACAGTCCAAACTCGATGAGCAATCAGGTTCAACTCAGTTTCTGCTGGGCCATCGAGTCACAGTTGACGTCAATTAATTATCAGTCTCCCAGAAAAGCCGTAGAAGTGACAGCACTGGAAAACAGAAAAAAACAACCTGGTCTCATTGTGAAAATGTACCTCTGGCAACGTTTTTGCAAACCGCCAAAATACGTACCAATAAGTACATATCTCTGCAGTTTCAAAGTGAAATGAACACTAGAGGCAGTAAAACAGCAAGCACTTTTTAATCGTTTTTTTTTTTTCCATGTAAATGAATACATTTTGGAGTTTGCGTCACTTAATCTGCTCCATATCCTCTGCTTTTTTTATATAATAAGTTTGCTCAGTAGCTCAGCTGGTACAGATTTGTACTTGTAATAATGAAAGCTCAGGTTCGAATCCCGTGAAAGACAAGTCATGATAAAAGAGCTCAAAGATGAGTTCACACAAGCTAACAAGACATGGTTACTATTGTATTTTTGTCACATTTGCTTTTGTTAACACTATCGGTTAGGTTTAGGGTTTAGTGTAGGTGTACGTTAAAAAAACAATGTCACAAAACGTCAGATTGACGCTCATCTGTTCCGGGAAAAAAATGAAGCTTTTGGCGGCACCCAGTGGACATATCACTTTGAAACTGCAGTGATATGTACATATTGGTACGTATTTTGGGGTTTGCAAAAACGTTGCCAGAGGTACATTTTCGCAATGAGACCAGGCTGGAAAAAAACAACTGCCAGCAACACCGTCCGTTTCACAATCACTTCACCTCCACACAGTTTAAGTTCATTCAATCAAACAGCTCATTTAAAAAGATCGGCCGATTCAAGAGTCAGTCATTTAATAAAAAAAACATTCAGATGGCAGCGCGTTCTCTTCCTTTAAGGGCAACCGACTGAAACTGTTAGGCACACCGTTAAGTTAAAATCACTGGTACTCGCAGCGTGACCGGATAGCAACTCTGCTATCCAGTAGGGATGGGCAGCAGTGGTCGAGAAATCGAGTACTGGAATGTGACAGCGATCATCGATCATGAGAACGATGATCGCCCTGACTTTAAAAAAAAAAATTGTCTCTTTTTTATTGGTTATTGCGTCATTTTGCGCAGTACCTGAGGTCTGATTGGTTAGCGTTATACAGCACGCCTCCAGATCGCAGCGAAATAAAGTGAAACTGAGGCGTGCACTGCAGTGATGTCTGGAATCACTGCCCAGCAAACATTGGTCCGACGGCAACGTCGTGTCCCTGGCCAAAAATAGTCGCGGTAGGACGGCATAAATAGGTAAAAGTATGTAACAAAGAACATTTCTGTTCTCAGATGCACTCAGATACATTTGTACATGTCTACAGTTCTCTCCGATTGCATGTATAATAGTTACTTTGACTTTTAGCTACGTGTAGTTCAATATATACCCTGTTGTGAATCCGTTGTGAGAGGACGTCACTATGACGTCCCGTACACATCTAGTCAAGACGCATAAAAAAAACCTTTATGAAATACAAGATTTAGCCTATATTTAATTTATTTTCTTTAAATAAATTATAATCACAAAGTGCCCTGTGTGGTTAAGTGATTGTAAATGTGAACCCACTGCATTTGAGTCATTATTTCAACCCATTTTATGTATTCGTTGTTATTATTTTTATGGAATGTATGCATAGGCTATATACATATGTAAAACAGTAATATATCCTGTCACCATTAAGTCTGACTTGAACTGTGCTGCCAAGATGTAGTAACAAAAGATATGAATAAATCTAGCGATATTTCAAAATCCTGCAATATTATAGATTATCTCGCGAGATAGCGTTCTTGCGTTCTTCCGTTAGTTTCAATAACCACGAGGAGAAGAGAACTTGAGGAGAGAGTTGTTTAGATATATTATTAAAAATCTACTGTTGGGTAAGTACATTTTGTAGTATTTGATTAATTTACTTAAGTAAGTTATTACTGTAATGTATTAATGTAGCCTTTTGAGAGTTTCTTTCAGAAAGTAACGCTTCCCTCCCCCACTAATCTAACACCCATTTAGTGCAGAACATCTTTTATAGAGTAAAATAAAATGTAATGCATGTTGATTACCTTTTTCTAATGTTTAACTCATTATTCATTCGTCTTGTTCCATTTTTTTTATTTTTTTTTATTGAGCTGTAGGATCATTTTTTCAATACATTTTGAAAATAAGTGCATGTCATTTTTCCTGTTATTTTAAAAATAAATATATTCTCTTCCCTCAGATGCTGTGAATAGGTGGACTCTGAGGTTGATACACACTGTTAATTATTTCCCTGTTAAATAACAGGAAATTACTGAAAGCAGAGTTATCATTATTTAAACAGTTAATTCCTGTTAATGTTTTTTTACAGTGCACTCCCCGTAATGTTTTTCAATAGGAATATACTGTGAATCACAGAAAAAACAGGAAACAACTGGCAGCAGTGTTACCATTATTTTCCTGTTAAATCACCATTTATTTTGTTTCCATTAAATATTGTAAATTAGGGTTAGCATATAACGTGTGCTGATTGTTATAGACATATTCTAGCTTGAGTTAATACAAGAATAGGCATAATCCATCAGATAACACTTAAGTGAAAGAAAACTAATAGTTCCGTGTTGAAATTAACTTTTTTTTATTGTAATACAAACACGGAAAGGTAAATACTTACAAATGTAGGCACACATGGATCAGACCAATCACAGACGGTATATCATCCCAGGTGAAAAAGTCGTACTATTAAATATATTAAAAATATAGGCTACTTGGAGTTCAAGTAGCATGCTTATAATACATTTGTATTCCCAACATGCTTATTTGAAGTGCATTAAAAATATATTGAATTGCATTTTAATATATTTCTAAAAAGTATACTAAAAGTACTTTGGTAATAAATATATAGGCCTACTTAATTATACTTTAAAAAAATATGCTAAACACAAGCATACTTTTAATATATTTCTAAAAAGTATACTAGAAGTACTTTGGTAATAAATATATACTTAATTATACTTTTAAGAAATATGCTAAACACAAGCATACTTTTAATATATTTCTAAAAAAGTATACTAGAAGTACTTTGGTAATAAATATAGCCCTATGCTTAATTATACTTTTAAGAAATATGCTAAACACAAGCGCACTTTTAATATATTTCTAAAAAGTATACTAGAAGTACTTTGGTAATAAATATATGCTTAATTATACTTTTGAGAAATATGCTAAACACAAGCGTACTTTTAATATATTTCTAAAAAGTATACTATAAATACTTTGGTTATAAATATATGCTTAATTATACTTTTAAGAAACATATCTTTAGTGTATTTATATATGCAATATATTTATGCAATATATAATACATATATAATGCAAAATATATATATATAATACATTTATGCATTTATCTTTTTCAAAAGATATAAAAAAAACATTTAACATTTAAAATGTACCAAATTATAATGTATTATAAACATTTACAAACTATTACTAAGCATTTCAATATGCATACTTATTCATATCATAGATTCACATGTTGTTCATTACATGATCTGTTTGTAATAGGCTACTACTGAAATTCCCATAAGGATTTCAACATCATATTATTTGAAATGCATCATAAACACTGATCTATATAGAGAACCGTGATCATAAATCATAAATCTTTAATAAAAATCCCTGTTTTTACTTGTTTAAATTCAAACCACACATGATTAACCTCCTGATTGGTTCCAGAGCCGATGAGCGGCTCTGATTGGTTCTCATGATAATAATGAGCTCGGCCTCGCTTGTACCTCAGTTTATCTGATGCTGTGCGTGTATATGTTGCTTGAATGCGATTATAAATCTAAATTTAAACTGTAAATCATATAGAGCGATCGTGTCTCTTCAGAGGACTTTGAAGAAAATATTTGATTCATATGTATTACTTGGGCAATGTTTTTTTGTTGTTGTTTTTTGCGATGTGCATTTTGAAACGTGATCAGTTTTGGCGACTTGTCTTTCATCGGAGGGTTATAAATCTCTCTTTATTTTGTGACTCCAGGTAAGATTTGTATTTAATTAAAGTTATTTTCTATGCCAGTCGTATTTTTGACATAAAATGTATTTGACACTTTTTCGTTTTCAGTTAATGTACATTCAATTTGACCAATCAGAGCTAAAGCTACATTTAATCGAAGAAACACGAAGAGATGAAGATACTGCCCACAGAAGTTTCTGGTAAGTTTTAAAGCTGTTTGCATAAATAAATAGCTCACTGTTTAGTTTTGTCCTAGGTGAATAGGGCTGCTATGCATTTTTGACCTGAAAATTGACCTGGTGACATTTGTCTTAAAACAACTATAAAACATTGTCCAATGCATCGGCAGAAAACATAATTAGTCATTTTAACATGTACAACATTACATTAACATTATTTTTATTTGCAAAATGTAGTTGTGTATTTATTTCTGATTTCCTTTGAAAAGTTTGAGGTAACACTTTTCAATACGGTTGTATTAGCTAACATTAGTTAATGCATTAGTTAACATGAACTAACCACGAACAACACCTCTGTTCAGCATTTAATCTCTGTTAACGTTAGTTCATAAAAATCCAACTGCTCATGGTTTGTTAATGTTAGTTCACAGTGCATTAACTAATGTTAACAAGATTTTAATAATGCATTAGTAAATGTTGAAATTAATATTAACAAAGATAAATAAATGCTTTATAAGTGCAGTTCATTATTAGTTAATATTAACTAATAATGTTAACTAATGAACCTTATTGTAAAGTGTTACCAAGTTTGAAATAACCATGTTATATGAACAATCATTTACTTTGTCTTGAGCTGACCAGCCAACTATGGCAACGTTGATTGGTGTTTATATTTGTTCAAGCTTGACAACCTGCCTTTTTGTTTATTTTCTAAAATATATTTTTAATTTCAGATATGTACAAAGATTAAATTGTAAAAAGGAATGTTTAAGAGAGTGTACATCTGAAACTGCTGAGGCTGTGAAGGGTTTTGGTTATATTACCCACCAGGTACATTCATTGCACTCATGTCATTCTTAAAAAGAAAACAAATCATTCATCATCATTTGTCTGCCTTTTTTTTGTGAAATATTAATTAATTTGTTTTTCCCTTTAGATCAGCTGCTAGAGAAGACATAGTGCAGAGACAAGCAAAGAAGAGAGAAGTAAGTATGATTTAATCTCGTATCACCTCTGTTGTACAGATTTTGAATCATGCCTAATGGAGGGTGATTCGGTCAGTCTTGATAGGAAATTTATATCACAACTGGCTCCAAATGGCTCATTTCTGTGCTTCCTTTGAGTCATTCATGTAAAAATCTGTCTGTTATTTAATTGTTTTTGTTTTTCGGTAAAGCCCCAGGTCACTTTTCATAGTCGTCCTGGCATGCCATTTTGCACTACTTCTTATTTCCTTAAATATCTGCAAAACAATGCATCATGACCAGAATAGACACATTAATTGGAAATATAGGTTAAAATAAACCACAATAAAGTGGCGCAGGGGTTATACTTAAGGCTGGGCAATTTTATCGATTCTGCGATACAAATCGATATTTTTTCTCCCAAGAAAGTATCGATTTTTAAGCTGCGAGTATCGATACATAAGTCCCATTCAAATCCCTGTGTTTACCCCCATTTGTGTTGCAGGAAGAGCGATTTGGTCAGCCAGCCGCTAGTATCGCTGTAGAGCAAGTTACCCGTACTACTAACTTTACACAGACGCCAACGTCTACCTCTTCTTGTTTACGGAGTCAGAGAGAGGAGATTCAAAAAAATGGCGGCAAATATAAATCCAGCGCCTTCATGTTTAAAAGCAGATGTGTGGGAGCACTTTGGGTTTAAAAAGAAGAAGGAAAGCGACGACTTAGACTCAGGGGTCAACAACATGAGTCGCCCGCAAGCACCACACAAGTTGCCCGCGGGTCTGTTCTAAAAATAGCTCACCATAGCAGCTGCGTTCAATCGCTTCTGTGTTAATTTAAGCGCAGGGCTCCAGACTGAAGCCGAATATATACTAGTGTCTGTAAATAATAAACTGCAAAATTACTCCTGCATGTTATGCGTCTGTGTGGATGACGGGCGCAGCGCGCGCGCAATCGCTCTTGTAGTCTCTGCCGACACAAACGCATAAACCGTCACTTCATGAGAATTTACCGTTTCATTTGAGAAAACTGGGTGCGTCTTATTCAGCTCCTGGTTCAGTAGTCAGGGCACTGATCAGGACATAAGTCAATGGGCTGATCCCTGATCTGAGCCCTGACTGAACCAGGAGCTGAATGAGACGCGCACCCACTGTCATATCATCATGAACACAGACACTGCCAATCACGGCAACCCGTCAAAATAAAAGTTTGGTTTAACGTGAAGAAATTGACTACAGATTGTAGACTACAGTAAATTTAGCTACGTCTCTATGTAATAATAATACGTCTCTACTAATAATAATAATTATGAAATAAATAATACTAATTATATAATTATTAATGGTTGCTTATTTTTCACTTGATCTATCATTTATAAACAATGTTTACTTTTAAACAGCATACAGCCTTTACATGTTTATGTATTATTTACTTATGATTATCATCATATATAATAAAACATTTATTTAAAAAAAAAATTGTGGTATTGTACCAACTACTGGAACTACTACTATACTCTTTCAGGTGTAAAACTGTTTGGATAGTTGTTAATATGAGAATTATGATGCATTATTTAAGAGTTTTAAGTATTATATAACATGAGTAGCTCTCTTTGACTTTCTTTTTTAAAAAGTAGCTCTCAAATGAAAAAAGGTTGGAAACCCTTGACTTAGACAAAGCATCGCGGTTGGTTTGCAAGCTGTGTGACACAAACGTGAAATACTCTGGAAATACTACCAAATGTCAGTGTCAAGCTAAAAAAGCTGTCAAAGAAACTGTTCAGAACAGGCCACTTGCTGCAATTTTTAAAACTCCATTGTTAATTGCAATACTGCACTTTATTTACTTTTCAAAGGCTTGTAAGCTACAGTTTGCACTGTTTCAATAAATGGAACTAATTTTCTCAACACATCTTTGATTCATTTTGTCCAGCATTTGCAAGCTGTAGACTCTCTGTCCAGTCAGAGACATATATTGTGTAATTGATGATTTTAGTTTTCAGTTCAGTTAATTCAATCCAAGTAAATGAAACACTCACAAGATGTCACCAAAATCACTCTGTCCCCTTTAAATCTTTCAGAAAATTATGTAAGTGTATCGAATTATATCGAATCGTATCGATTATCGTATTAATTTGAAAGAAATACATTTAAATTGCACTAATTGTACTTAAAGTTGTTCCATTTTAGCACAATTTAATATATTAAAATATATTGCAAATAGCTTAAAATTGATCTTAAGCATATCTTAAAATGCACTTAATATACTTAAAGTTGTTTCAAAATAATACATTTAATATGCATTTAGTATAGTATAATTTAAATATAATAAATATGTCCAAAAAAGCACAATTTAAATATATTTCTTTTTCACCTGGGATGTTCATTGCTGACATCTGTGGTCGCTGGATGGAAAATAGCAACTGCATTTGTCTTAAACTAGCAAAGACACTTGTTTTTGGCTTTGCGCTGCATTACGCTGCAAGATAGAGCCCTAAACCTCAAAATTTTATGTTCCCTGAACTGCTAAAATTCAGCTAAAAAGACTCAAACCAAGGATATACACTGTGACTCCTAATCACATAAAAATGTTACACATAGGCTCAGATTAATCACAAACAAATCTCATTTTCTTATGTTCATGGCTTAAAAAGTAGCAAATATATTTTTAAACCCAAATACATACCTCAATACATACCTCAACACTTAGTGTTACCTAAACCACAAAAGGACTCTGATTTGTAACCGGACTGGATCCATGACACTGCACAGCGAACGATGAAGAGTTGGGATGGTTGCTTGGCTGAGTAGCTAGAACATTTTCATTCCCTAAATGAAATATTGAACATAAAACTCGATTTTAACAATGTGCTGTAGAAACGTGACAAAGTATTTAATAACAGTAAATTAATCATTTGATAAATGTACATATTTCTACTTCATTGTTCATGAATATGGCTTATTACACAAGCCGTTTTTACTACTGTATATTATATACATATTATATACAAATGACTAACCTCTGCTTTTGAAAAAATGAATTAGTTTCCTGCAGTCAATTGGTGAAAGGAAGTCTTTGAGGTCATCTGATGTCACATATTGGAGGTCATCGTCTGTTTTCACACCAATTCTTGTCAATTCTGATATCAAGTGGTTTAGTTGATCATCATCCAACGATGGGAGAACACTTCTAATGACAGCTTCCATCTTTTAGCTTCTTACCTAAGACACACAGAGTGGTGAAGTGCAACAAAATTAGTATCAAATCGTTTGTATACTGGCAGAGGGTAATAGTCAGCTAGATTATCTGCATTTACACATAAATAATGAGGATTTGAGACTTGTTGCAGAAAGTGTAGACCCAGATCAACAACTGGCACTGATTTACACTTTTCAACAACAAAGAATAATTTTCATAAGTGTATCAGAATCATTTCAATTTTCCCAAATGTGTATACATCATCAGTGTGATCTACCACAACAACCATTGATGTCCGGTACCTGGTTCCTTTGTATGTAGCAGTTAATGTTACATAGGTGGAGTCATGAATGCCTTGCATCCTTACAGCTTCTTGAATGTGGCTGTTGTATAAGTGACTGTGAAACTCATCTGCTTCACCTACTTGCAAATTTGGAGGAAAGATGGAGCCAGCACTCAAATAGGCTTGCAATAGCTGATGTCTTTCAGCTAGTGTACTCCCTAGGTTTTTGAAATTTCGCAATTTTCTTGCACATTGTTTAAAATATGTGTGGACTTCCGGTTAGCGAGTGAGATGGAGTAGCGGTGTTTTTCCAAGCTCCGACCACACAATCTCTATTTTTGGTTCTATTTAGTCAGTTTAATCTTAACCTCGCTATAACTGACTTTTAAATAGTAGTTGGACAGTCTTAGCCAGCAACTATGTCTAAAGTCGCCAAACAATCAAAGAAAGAACCTGCATCACCGGACTCTGCTATCGACAATGCTACTTTGGCGAACATGCTAGCGAAACTGCGCGCAGACTTGTTAACGAAGCCTGACTCACTGTCCGTCAGATTTGAAAACAAACTCGCGGTCATTGACGCGAAATTAGACGGTGTGCAGACCACGATCGCCAATCATGAACAACGTATTTCTGACCTGGAATCTGGGCTGAATCAAATGCAGTCACTGGAATCACAGCTTTCCAACTTGACCGATGACAACGCTAAACTGAAAGCCAAAATCACTGACCTGGAGGGGAGAAGCAGACGGTGTAACGTGCGTCTCATCGGGATACCCGAATCTGTGGAGGGAACACGTCCAACAATATTCTTCTCTAATCTCCTGATGGACATACTGGGCCAAGATGTGCTGACTTCTCCACCGGAGCTTGATAGGGCTCATCGGGCGCTGAGACCCAAACCGGCGGAAGGGGGTAAACCTAGAGCCGTGATCATTTGTTTCCATAAATTTCAGACCAAGGACATGGTTATTCGCGCTGCCCGCAAGAAGCGAGACGACCTAAAATACGATGGCAAGTCAGTGTTCTTATACGATGACTACTGTCCTGAGGTGATGGACCAACGAGCTGAGTACAAAGAAGTCATGCGTCACTGCTATATCCAGCGCGACTGTTTATTAAGACCGATGACGGGGAGAGACGTCGCCTCTTCTCAGTGAAGGAAGCTCAACAGTTTTTGGCATCATACCAGAAATCCGGATCATTGATCGCAAGTGGTGACTGATCCCTACAAGAGGCAACTTGCTACTCATGGTACTCTTGACTCTGGGGTTTTTCTTTTTTTTCTTTTTTCTCTCGTTTCTCTTTTCTTCTTTTTCTTTGTACTCACATGGACGGATATGACTGGTAGCCCAGTTAAACTATGTTCTCAGTTGTTCTGATGGGGTTACAGGTAGGCAGTTTCATTCTCTGTGTGATGTTCTTGTTGATATATATACATACTTACATGCAAATATTTAATTTCATTCTAGCCTACATTTCAATGTAACCCCTGTTTGAAATAAGTATGACTATGGGCTATGTAACAGTCAACACATGGACAATGAGTAATGTGGATTATCCCGTGAGTACAGACCAGTCTGAGTTGCAGTAAAGTGTAGTCTTTTGTTTTGGACTGTATCAATAACTCGGTTGTCCATGCTGGCACGAAATGTATAAAGAGGGGGGAGAGAGAAGGGAGGGGGAAGATATGAGTCATTATTTAGAGGTGTTTCGAAAGAAATATTATTTAAATAACTTGTTCATTCGATTGTGTGGCGGAGTGTGAGGTTTAAAGGGGAAGGAGCTCCGGAAGAATTTTGATAAGTAGATTACATGTTTGGGGGGAGGGGGGCGTGGGTGGGTGGGTGGGTGTGTGTGTGTGTGTGTGGGGGGGGGGGGGGGGGGGGGGGCTTTAACCTTTTATTTATTTTCACTTTTATTTATTTATTTTTATTTTTTGGTCAAGCACATCATATTTTACACAACAATTTTAATCTACTTTTGTCTCAATGGGAAGTAGACAAACAATGGATAACATTCGCTTCATATCATGGAATGTCAAAGGGGCAAACCAACCTACTAAAATAAATAAGATTATCTCCCACCTCCAAGATTTGAAAGGAGATATTGTATTTATGCAAGAGACCCACTTACCTACAGGTCAGATTATGCGCTTAAAAAGGAGTAGGTTCAGCGAGGTATATCACTCCAAATTTAGTGCAAGAGCCAGGGGTGCTGCCATTTTGATCCAAAATAATATTCCATTTGAAAAAGATGATGTCATTACAGACTTAAATGGTCGGTTTGTTATTGTATCAGGGACACTCTGTCACACTAAAGTTGTCTTGGCCAGCATCTACGCACCAAATTGGGATGATGAGCAATTTATTTCAAAAATCTTTACTTCTATTCCTAATATTGAAACACATCATATTATCATTGGGGGAGACTTTAACTTTGTGCAAGACGCCGATTTGGACAGATCGTCTCTTAGACCGCATTCCCTTACTAAATCCGCCAAACTACTAGCGTCCTTTGCAGAAGAGCTAGGCATGTCTGACCCATGGAGGTTTAAATTCCCTGGAAAAAAATCCTTTTCTTTCTTTTCACATGTCCACCGCACCTACTCTCGAATAGATTTTTTTCTTATAGATAACAGACTGCTGTCGAATGTTCTATCTTGCGATTATCATAGCATTGTGATCTCAGACCATGCTCCAACGTCACTAGACATAAACTTCCCTAATCACAACCGTTTTTTTAAACCATGGAGATTTAATTCAAATTTGCTTGCCAACGACCCTCTGGTGGAATCTTTAAGATCAAGCATTGAACTATTTCTTGAAATAAATGACAAACCAGACGTTGCGAGGGGCACCTTGTGGCAGTCCCTTAAGGCATATTTAAGAGGCCAGATAATTTCCTACACAGCCCACCTCAGAAAAACTGCCAGGTCTAGACAAAGTGAGCTAGCAAAAAAAATTCAGGAAATTGATGATAACTATGCAAATAACCCAGACCCCTCACTTTATAAGAAGCGTTTACAATACCAGACAGAATTCAACCTTTTAACGTCAAACGATGCAGAAATGCAACTGCTTAAGTCGAGACAAAGAATTTTTGAGTCAGGGGATAAGGCTGGTAAACTTCTTGCTCAGCAAGCTAGAGCGGCAGCAGCATCTAGGTTTATTCCTAGTATTACATCTTCATCAGGCGCCACTACCACTGACCCAAAGCTTATTAATGAAACGTTTTTTAAATTCTACTCTGAACTATATGCCTCTGATAACCCTAACACCAGTTCAACAAGTGGTTTAAGTTCTATCGAGTTCCCTAAAGTAGATCTGGGACTAGCAGAGAATTTAGCTATACCAATCTCTACAGCAGAGATCATGGGAGCGATAACTACGTTGCAGAGTGGGAAATCGCCCGGTCCAGACGGATTCACAGTAGAATTCTACAAGAAATTTGCCCCACTTCTCTCTACAGTCCTAAGTGATATGTATAATGAAGCCCTGTCACTTGGCAGACTTCCTCCAACCCTGACCAATGCCACAATTACTCTTCTCCTAAAAAAGGACAAAGATCCCTTACTTTGCAGTAGCTTCAGACCTATATCATTACTAAACGTGGACTACAAAATTCTAGCTAAGATCCTAGCCATCCGCCTTCAGAAGGTTTTGCCAGGGATCATTTCAGCAGATCAAACAGGCTTCATGCTGGGGAGGCACTCATTTCACAACACCAGAAGACTCCTAAACATTCTGAACATGCCCAGCTCCAGCACCCCTGAGATATTGGTATCGCTGGATGCTGAGAAAGCTTTTGATAGGGTAGAGTGGAGGTTTCTTTTTGAAATGATGGATAGATTTGGTTTGGGTTCAGGTTTCATATCATGGGTAAAACTGTTATAATCATCCCCAGTAGCATCTGTACAAACAAACAATGTACTCTCACCCTTTTTCCGACTTCACCGTGGCACGAGACAAGGGTGTCCCCTGTCCCCTCTACTGTTTGCCATAGCCATCGAGCCTTTGGCTATCTGGCTAAGATCTGAAGAAAAATTTGAGGGCATTACATGTCAAGGTACATAAGCTGTCACTGTACGCGGATGACTTGCTCTTGTATGTATCCAACCCGTCTTCCTCTCTTCCTGTAATTTTAGAAATTTTAAAACAATTTGGCCAACTGTCAGGATATAAACTAAATTTTGGGAAGAGTGAGGCATTCGCAATCAACAATCTTGTAGGTAAACTGCCAAACCAGGTAGCCCCTTTCAGGTGGGTGGACCAAGGCTTCAAATATTTGGGTATTTTCATCACCGGGTCCTTGGCAAGCACTTTTAATAGTAATTTCAACCCTTTGCTTAAAAAAGTCGAGGAAGACTTGAGCAGATGGTCTACCCTGCCCCTCTCTTTAGCTGGCAGGGTCAACCTAATCAAAATGACCATCCTCCCAAAGTTTCTCTATCTATTTCAACATATCCCCGTACTCATCTCAAAGAAGTTTTTTGCCAAAGTAGATAAATCAGTCTCTCATTTCCTTTGGGGTATTAAACCAGTGCGCTTGCGAAAAAACATATTGCAGCTCCCTAAAAGGTCCGGGGGGCTGGCCCTCCCCAACTTTCTACATTATTACTGGGCTGCTAACATTCAAAAACTCCTATACTGGACAGTCAAGCCCGCAGCCACTCAGCCAGCCTGGGTCCAAGTAGAACTTTCGTCCTCTAAAACCCCATTACAATCATGGTTATACTCCCAACTCCCAACGTCAACTACTGACATTGGTGCTAATCCTGTAGTCACTCAATCGCTTAAAATATGGATGCAATTTAGAAAGCATTTTGGCCTGAAGCATCCCTCTATCCTTGCCCCTGTAACTCACAATCACAGTTTTAAACCCTCTATTATGGACTCTGCCTTTCAACTCTGGAGCGACAGAGGTATCACAGCTATCAAAGTCCTCTATGACAATGGTACCTTCATGCCTTTCGCCGTCCTATCAGCCAAATTTCAACTCCCTGCCTCTCACCTTTTCCGCTTCTTTCAAATTAGGCATTTTGTACAAAGAAATTACCCTGACTTCCCAAATCTACCGCCAGAGACTTTGGTAGACACTCTTCTCAAAGTTAACCCCAATCAGAGAGGAGCTATTTCTCATATCTTTAAAGCTCTTGATTCCACTCTCTCTAATTTCCCCCAAAAAACCAGAGATCTATGGGAACAGGACTTGGGGCATATTGAGGAAGATCACTGGGACCAGATTCTAAAGCTAGTCCACAACTCTTCCATCTGTGCACGGCACGGATTGATTCAATGTAAACTAATACATAGGACTTACTACACTAACCACAGATTGTCTAAGTTCTACCCCAATGTTATAGATGTCTGTAATAGGTGCAACCAATCTCCTGCAGATCTCATTCACATGTTTTGGTCATGTTCTAAGCTAACAGACTTTTGGTTTAAAATTTTCAACACTCTTCATACAGCCTACCATTGTATATCAAACCCAAATCCTTTGTCCGCCCTTTTTGGTATTTCATATGGCAGCACTCCAACAGCTGAAGCACAACATTCTCTGGCCTTCTGTACTCTGCTTGCTAGGCGATTGATCTTACTTAACTGGAAGCAAGCCTTACCTCCATCATATGACAGATGGATTAAGGAAGTTTTACATAACTTAAAACTTGAGAGGTTAAGGTTCTCCATTAGAGGCTCCTTGAGGAGATTTGACAAAATTTGGAACCCCTTGCTTTCCATCATAGATTCTCTAAATATCATTCCTGATGAGTGAAATGTTTATGTCCTTTGGACATACAGTGTAACTAACAACAATGCTACTTTTTTTTAATTTATTTTTTATATATATATATATATATATATATATATATATATATATATATATATATATATATATATATATATATATATATATATATATATATATATATATATATATATATATTTATTTATTTATTTATTTTTAATTTATTCTTTTTTATTATTATTATTTTTTGTTATCTAGGAGGGGGGGGCGTCAGGGTCTGGGACCTCATGTAGGTGGACAGGGATAGTGTTATGTTGGAAGTGTAGGGGGGAGAAACTGGAAAAAATGTGAGCACTGTTGTATATTTATAGGTACTGTTTCTTATTGTGTGCTTCCTGTATTTTGGTGCTCAATAAACATATTTGACAATAAAATATGTGTGCTTGCTTTCAAATCGCAAAGTCCATAGTCTAATCAGTGGTCTGAATTTAAGTGTGAGTTCAGGGTAGTGAAGCAAATAATGATGTTTTGGTTTCATTGGGGCATTTGGAAACAAGGTAGCTCTTAAGTGCACATATTCCTCAATTAGACATTTCATGTAGGCTACTTGATCATGATGAATTTTTGGTGCACATATCATTTCAACAAGCTCCCTCAACTTTAAGCACAACTGCCAAATTTCATCATCAAGTGGATTTTTTTATTCGATCCCCAATTAGTAATGGGAGTAATCGAAGCAGACACCAGTTCTGAGCTGCATGTCCTGTCAACTTTCCACCATCCGGTTTTATTTCACATGGCTTATTATTCATGTCACTTCCACAGTACTTGAAGCTAGATATGTTTCTGTTCAGCTGAACATAGCTGAAGTGTTTCCCTACAGTGACAAGCTGTTTTATGTAAAGCCAGATCTGTTGAAACAACTCCCTCAAAAAGATCATGTCCCAAACATGGAGGAAGCTCAGAATCACACACATGAAAGTGTTTTAGGCTGTTGAACACAGAGTCAAACTTCACACCATCACACATTTCTTGTCCTTCAGATATTGTCACACTGTTTTGTTAATTCTGTTTTGTTCTAGTTGGACCTAAGTGCCTTTGCTTTCAAATGTGTATCTGTTTATAAGACAGTAACAACAGAAATTTCTACTCTTACTGTAATTCTCAGTAAACCCTCCAATTCTATATGACCCCTAGTTATCTCCAACAATGGCAATCACCGCTCCCCTCACTGTCTCTCCATTTTCCAATACAATTCCAAATTCCTCCATGTCCTTGAGATCACTCAAAAGAGGGGTGAAAACTTGTTGCTGCCCAAAATATAATAGATGATCTATTATGGGGACAGATTTCTGAAAGTGTCATGTACATGTAGCAGGGTGAGCAAGTTTCCTCCCCTGTATTTAGTGTGAAAGCCTATCAGCATTCGAGGCCTGTCTATTTAAGACCGTGCACCCGCTACCTGAGGGTGCGTCATTGTAAGCTCCGCCCCATGGCGAGGGCGCGCCACCATTCAGTGTGGAATTGTTTGGTCTGCACTGCAGCTCTGCGGTGATGTGCAGGCTGTTGTTATTTGCAGGTAAGATAAATATGATTGTTTATCAGTGTTAATATGGTGGTTGTGGTAACTCTCGTTAAACCCATTCTAGTACTTTGTACTGTAAATGCGCCTGAGCAGCGGCGACTCGTGCTGTGAGTAATTGTACAGCTATGCGTTTCCATGACGATCACTCGGTACGTACAAGTTATCCTTTTTAAACTAATATTTTAATCAAGTGAGCTAATCAACTGTTGTTTTAGCAGGAGACTCAGTTCCTTCACGGATGATCAGCTTAAATGAGGATGTTGGGGTGATTGTCTCCTGCATGAAACGCGTTTGGGACAGCGCTGCTGTTTTTTTGCTACTACAAGTTATGCTGTTACCTCAGCTTCATTGTCTACTGTCAAGTTTCTATTAGTCACTGTTATTGTGAGTATTGCCTCGCACCTCGCAGGCCATCAGACTCCTGAACTCAGTCACGTGACTTCACTTCACCCCGCACACGCATAAACATCCAGTTTATACATTAACATTCACATACTGCCATTGCACTGCACTTTACGTTCCTATTGTTACTGTGTAACAACCTGTAATAAACCTGTTTGCACATCATACTCCTGTTTGCACATTATACTCCGATTTGCAATTATACCTATTGCATGCACATCATACTTCTCTATATATAAATATATATATATATTTTATGTTAACCACTTATTTTTAAGTCTACAGTTTATCTCACTTATCATATCCACTTACTTTATATTTTATATTTTTATTTTATTTTTTTATTTTTTATCTTATTTCCTATTTTTATCTTACTTGATTTATTTATAACTCTACTTATGTTAATACTTTTTATTCTAATTTTATTCTATTTCTATTTTAATTTCCCTTGTGTTCTTGTAACTGTTATTTGCACTGTCCATGGAGCGGACCTGTTTACATTTCACTGCCAGTTGTATATTGTGTATATAACTGTGTATGTGACAAATAAAACTCTTGAATCTTGAATCTTGAACCTTTGGAAGTTTGAGCGGCTTTGTTGGCCGATCCGGTTTCACCGACCGCCACCTGTTTGATTCTAGTGGCTATACATTAGCTGTGTGTATTCATATTGAGGTATGTTTATTTATTGTGTTTTGTTTGTTTATCATTTACTCTGCCGTTGTAACCGGATTACCGGATGCCTGAGTGAATGTAAGTGTGTTGAATTTGTCTTTAATTTAATTTGTGACATTATTTTAATTTGGATTCTGTTATTTTTTTGGTTCTTGTTGACTGTTTTTCTTTTGTTTTCTTCAGTTTTTTTACTGGAGAGGGAGGTTCAGCTGCCATAGTGTGGTGTTTAGACCGAGTGCTGTGTTTTCTTGTATCAAATCTTCACGTGTGGCATGGGCGTGTGTATTGTATCACAGGGAACCGTCCAATTGGACAGCTGGCCACCCTCCAGGGGCCTGTACCATGAACAAACTCAGGGTTACAGGATTAGTTTCGAGTTGACAAAACCAAATCTATTCAGGCTTTGTTGGTCCCATGATGCTGATCATCAACTTTCTGTCAACTCAGGCTTTGATCCTGAGTTTAGGAGTTTAGCTGTGACATCAGCAGTGAACAGCCAATCACATGCTGTGGATAGATTCACTTCTCACGAGAGAAGCAGTGTGATTCACTTCACTCTTCTGCAGAATATACATGATTGAAAAATATTAAGAATTTAAACAAATTTACACAGAAGAAAAGAGCTGTCGAGGACAACTTTAAGAAAAATCTTATACGTCAATGCAAGTAAAAGTTATGAAGTCAGTTTAGTTGATATATAGAGAGAATTGAACATTTAAGCTCACATGTAATTTTTTTATAGATTTAGTTATTGAATTTAAAGCTTATTTGTATGACCTTTATATAGGCTATTTATTTTAATATTAACAAAATACATATTAATGATTGATTTACTAAAATTATACATGTGAAATTGATTAAGGGTATAATAATTACATAAATTATTTTAAATAATTCAAAATTATTATTATTATTATAAATAAGCATTGTTAAAAGCCAGAGGTTTAAGTCTTTAATAGCCATTTGCTATGTATTGACCTTTAATTTGGAGTAGAAAAAGGGGGAGTGACTTTATTGCATCAAATATTTGTCACTTTGCTCACAGCTGATTGGTCCAATTTCAGTTTGAGCTCTCTTATCCAGAACATAACCTGCCCTGGAGCAGGTTAGTGTGGAGCGTAAGTTACTATGGAGATGAACACAGCTAAAAGCCAAACCACTTTAATGGTACCTTAAACCCAGGATTGGCACAAACTAAGCTTAAACATATCTGGCTAGCCAGCTAAACCGGCTTCATGGTATAGGCCCCGGATACCTCCGCTGCTGGTCATTTTGTGTTATTTGTTTGTTTTTGTGTGGTGTGCAGGAGACAGATTGGTGCACGTTACTGCATAGCTAATTTTGCTCAAGTTTATTTATTCAACATTGATACAATAAAGTTGTTACTCCCTTTTTCTACGATCTACGTCTCTTCACCCATTCTTTATAAAAAAGATGACGAACCTGTGCGCCCATAGGGCGTGATTTCCCCGGTTTTCCGGGGTGGCGTAGTCGACCTGTGTAGGTGCCAATCATTAATATTAGATCAGAAGTGAGTGAGATTGGTCCTGCTTCTCTTTTCTCCTCACATATCATTTAGGCTTTCCCCTCGGGTTGCCACATACACAGCAACTAGTTTGTGTTTTTTTCTTCCAGAGCCAAGGGGATTAACTACCTTGAACGCATCTTGATATAAAATCAGAAACACAACTGATGAAGACTCTTTAAAATTCCTCCCATTCCTTATATCCTGAAGTACATGGGGATTTTGAGGTGTATGCCCCTTGGCCTTCTCATACTGCTCTTTAACTGATCCATTGTTCAGAAATGCCTTCAGAGTTTCTTTTACTGGTATGTACTGACAATAGCTCTTTCCCTGATGCATCACAGCCTAGGTACACCTGCACAGGCTCCACATAATTGAAATGTTTTTTGAAAAAGGACTTCCGAGTCTGATCTGACTTAAAATATCCCTCATTATACATCTTAAGTAAGTTTTCTTTAGATAACCCACTTATTATTTCATTTATTTGACAGTGAGGAATTTTTAGCTTTGTCAATTCTTCATTAACTTTGGACAAAATATGTGTCATGCTATTTGTATGCACCTCCATGAACTCGTCAATTACAGTCTGAATTGTTGTAGCTGGCAGAATAATTTTTGACTGCATCCTCAAATAAAATAAAGCCAAATTTGTCAGGAATTTGTCTTTGTCAAGCTGAATGGCTGGACCACTGTCTTGAAATTCCACATCATCAAAGCCTTCGCTATTTACATCTGGCACAGCAGCAGATATTCTGAGGTGCGCTGAAAATTATGACTTCACTCTAAAATACTTTTTACAGCCAGCAATCGGACATTCGATTTTTTTACCATCTCGAATGTGCCATCTTAGATGTTCACAAAGACTGGCAAATTTGGTCGACGCGAATGTACAGCCTTCAATGCTGCATCTAGAATTCAGATCGTGTTGTTCCGATCTGTTCGTCATTTTTGCGGCCTTTCTGTGTTTGCGGTACATGTGTGACTTAAGTGCGGATAGGTGTTGGAAAGTGCATGGGCATTCAGGAACTGCACACGCAAATCTGAAGTTCGCAGTGTTTTTGTGCCCTTTTGCATGATTAATAAATGCAAATAATGTCTCCACAGAGATGCCACAGTGCTTGCATAGTAACATTGTGTGTTTTACTCAAGCAATAAATGCATGCTGAACATTTAACATTATATGGGGTAACGTTAATACGTTAACGGCAGACGATTGTGTAGCGAAAAATTACTGACTTAAACAAAACCCACAAAAGCTCGTTTTTTTCGGCCAACAGTTCACATGAACACTCACCTGCTCATAAAGTGGTCAAACCCAAGACAGAGACCCGTTTATGTCCATATATTGATGGGGAAATGTCCAGAAAAAGGAAAGAAAATAAATAAATATTAGTATGTGCACTGTGTCGCCACAAATCTCTCTAAGCTCTAACTAGTCATACATACACAGTATGAATATAGTGTGAAGTGACTACGTCGTTAAGTGGGGTGTTTTTCTTTTTAGTTTAAAATTTAACATGCAGAGAAAAAGCAGGAATATTTGCACACACCTTTGCAGTTGACTTGTTCTTGCATCTGTGTCGTTAACTTCTTTCTCCAAGCTGGAAATAAAAGCCTTTCTGTGATTGGTCAGGTTTCGCGCTCATTTTTTTTCTCCAAGCGGGAAATAAAAGCCTTTCTGTGATTGGTCAGGTTTCGCGCTAATTTTTTACTACTGTATTTCGATTTACAGTAAATTAAAAATACTGTATTTTAATGGATATTTCCCAGAATCTCACTATCAGCACAGGTTCTTTATCAGGGGGAAGGAACATTGGAAAAACAACTCCATACAAATTCAAGTCAACAATTATTTATTACACTGAAAATTGATTTGAAAAGGATAAAATAGGCAGAGGAAAAGTGCATTTAGGTCCACAGTCCAAACTCGATGAGCAATCAGGTTCAACTCAGTTTCTGCTGGGCCATCGAGTCACAGTTGACGTCAATTAATTATCAGTCTCCCAGAAAAGCCGTAGAAGTGACAGCACTTCTACAGAACAGGAAAAAACAACTGCCAGCAACACCGTCCGTTTCACAATCACTTCACCTCCACACAGTTTAAGTTCATTCAATCAAACAGCTCATTTAACTATCACTACAACAATACAGTCATGACTGAGAGGTCACGTGTCTCATGGAGTGATTTTTGCATTAAACATTTTATTCCTAACTGCTAAAAGAATTAATGCCATATAAAGACTAATCAATAAAAAGTAATAAAGCTGTAAGGTGGATATTTTTCTTTTAAGTAATTACTCAATGTAATATTTTATTATATTAGTGTTGTACTTTTACAGTTCACCTACTTATTTGATTAGCAACCTAGAAGTGTATAATCTAAAATGTTTAAATGTTATTTTACATATGTATGTTTATTTGAAATCTCAAGGTTAAAATTATGAAATACTTATATTACAATCTATTAAAAATATTTGTGACTATGCACCTGTCACAATCACCAGTGAGAGTGCCCATGAGAACCACCTGAGGGCACTCCACTCCAGACTGTCACTCCATCAAGGACTACATCTCCCAAAATCCTTTGCCCGGACTCTTCAACACCCATTGATTACATCCACCTGCACCCCATTACCTAGTTAGCTCACCCTATATAAAGCCTGTTCATTCTGTCAATCATTGCTAAGTCTTGTTTAGTGTTTCTACTGCAATTCTGAGCGTTTCCCTGGTTTCATGTATCTTGGTCTTTGATTACTTGCCCGTTCCGTGGATTACCCTTTTGACTGTCTCTCCTGCCTTGTTTGCCTGTTTGGACTGCTTTCCTGTGTATGACCTTTTTGCCTGTACTTTTGACTACGATTGTGGATTACCCTTTTATTAAAAACTGCGTTTGGATCCTCAACCTTCTGACTCAGAGCAGTACGTTACAGCACCTCATAAATCATGTAAGTCATGGAGGCTGTGTTATGAATAGTTACAGACCTCTTTCACAAATGTTGTGACGACCATCGCTGCCCAGAAGTCAGTCAAACTGAAGATGTCTTTCTCATTGTAATATTTCTTCAGTTTGTCATACGCTGTTGTCCAGCTGACTCCAGAACCGTTGAGTCTCTGGACGATCTTGTCTTTCACAGCCTTTAGTTTGGTGGACCAGTCTCGTTCCTGATATAAGGAGGCCATGCACCTTCAGAGGAACAACATATGCTCTCATTTTTGACATTCAACCCGTGTATGTGTGTGTGTGTGTGTGTGTGTGTGTGTGTGTGTGTGTGTGTGTGTGTGTGTGTGTGTGTTTGTTTGTTATTTCTCAGGGTTTGTACCAGGTTGATCCAGAGACTCCACTCAAATAAAGGACAGAGTCCAGTAGTCCCACTTTATGGAGCTGAACCATTGATCCCAGCAAACCCTGAATTGATCACCAAGATGGCGGCGCGAGTAGATCGCGAGGCTCTGGTTCTCTCCAGATTCTGCAATTTTGCGGTATTTTTCCTGTTCTTCTCGGGTCTGTTCGCACAGAACAGTTGTGCCTTTACATCGTACACCCGCGCTGAGCTTTTGGATATTGGTTTACGAATTTCCGACAGTTTTATGGACAATCTACAACTCCTTCCTGAGATCGCTAAGACACCGGTGACTCTGCACTCTACCCGGCCGGGCGGAAGTGCACGCAGACGGCGGCGTGATCGTAAACAGAGGCGGGGGAGACGTGGAGGAACGCGTGCTAAGCTAACGCTTACTCCTCATCGGCTCTCTTTACCCAGCATTTTCCTTGCCAATGTACGGTCGCTAGTGAACAAAATGGAGGAGATTCGACTCAGCATCACACACAGTAAGAAACTTTTGAACTGTAACGTCCTAATATTCACGGAAACCTGGTTAAACAGCGGAATACCGGACACCGCTATCGAGCTAGCGGGACGCCACACACTCCGGGCGGATAGAACATTAGATGGCTCCGGGAAGAGCAGAGGGGGCGGATTGTGCATTTATATTAACAAAGCTTGGTGCACAAACTCTGCTATTGTTGGGAGTCATTGTTCAGCTAACCTGGAGTTTCTCATGGTTAAATGTAGACCGTTTTATCTACCCCGGGAGTTCACCTCCACTATTATCACAGCAGCCTATATTCCACCCGATGCTGATGCCAAGCTTGCTATGAAAGAACTTCACGCAGCCATCAGTAAACAACAGACTGATCACCCGGAAGCTGCGTTTATTGTATGTTGCAGGTGACTTTAATCACTCAAACTTAAAGTCAGTGCTACCCAAGTTTCACCAGCATGTTTCCTGCCACACCAGAGGAAACAAAACCTTAGACCATGTTTACACAAACATGGCGGGAGCTTACGTTGCGACACCCCTCCCCCACCTGGGACAGTCAGACCACCTCTCTTTGTTTCTCAGACCCAAATATTCACCCCTCATCAACCGCGTGAAGCCATCAATGAAAACCATCAAGGTGTGGCCTGCGGGGGCAGACTCCACACTCCAGGAAAGGTTTCTTAACACAGACTGGAGTATGTTTGCTTCTCAAGCCACCAGTGGCGCTCACACGGACATTGACTCCTACACCTCCTCAGTATTGGATCATATCAATACCACCATCGACAGTGTTACAACCCAGAAACAGATCACCACATACCCAAATCAGAAGCCTTGGATGAACAGGGAAGTACGACTCCTGTTGAAGTCACGCAACACTGCCTTCAGATCAGGAGATGCACAAGCCTACAGCGCATCCAGGGCAAACCTGAAGAGGGGCATCAAAAAGGCCAAGCACTGCTACAAGCTTAAGATTGAGGGTCACTTTTCCAACTCTGACCCTCGACGCATGTGGCAGGGCATCCAGGCCATCAGTGACTACAAACCCCCCCACTCCACCCCCGCAGCCACTGATGTCAACTTCCTGAATGAGCTAAATTACTTTTATGCTCGTTTTGAAAGAGACAACAGAGAAACTGCCACCAAGCTCAAACCCTCAGCTGACCCACCAATCACACTCTCCTCCACAGATGTCTGCAAGGCACTGAGCCGGATCAGCGCACACAAGGCTGCTGGACCAGACAACATCCCTGGACGTGTGCTCAGGGCATGTGCGGAGCAGCTCGCTGGGGTTTTTACAGACATTTTCAACCTGTCTCTCGCCCAAGCAGCTGTACCATCATGCTTTAAACGCACTTCCATTGTGCCAGTGCCGAAACACTCCAGCCCGAGGTGCCCTAATGACTACCGCCCTGTAGCACTCACACCCATCATTATGAAGTGCTTTGAGCGGCTGGTCCTGGAACACCTAAAAGACTCTATACCATCCACATTGGACTCACACCAGTTTGCCTACCGCAGCAATAGGAGCACAGAGGATGCCGTTTCCATGGCACTGCACTCTGTGCTCACCCATCTGGACAGTAAGAACACTTATGCACGCATGCTGTTTGTTGACTTCAGCTCAGCATTCAACACTGTCATCCCAACCAAGTTAATTGCCAAACTTGGAGACCTGGGCATCAACACTTCAATGTGCAACTGGATTTTGGACTTCCTAACTGACAGACCCCAGAATGTTCGTTCAGGATCCACCTGCTCCACATCCATCACTCTTAACACTGGTGTACCACAGGGCTGTGTGCTAAGTCCGTTTCTCTACTCCCTCTTCACCTCCGACTGCAAGCCTGTGTATGGAACTAATTCCATCGTCAAGTTTGCGGACGACACTACGGTGATTGGTCTCATCAGCAACAACGATGAGACTGCCTACAGGGAGGAGATCCAGCACCTGGCCACATGGTGCGCTGATAATAACCTGCTCCTCAACACCACCAAAACGAAGGAGCTCATCGTGGACTTCAGGAAGGAGTCAAGAGGCACACACGACACCATCCACATCAATGGAATGGCTGTTGAGCGTGTCTCCAGTTTCAAGTTCCTGGGGACCCACATCTCGGCGGACATGTCGTGGACGACCAACACCTCGAGCCTGGTCAAGAAGGCTCACCAGCGCCTCTTCTTCCTGAGGAAACTGAGGAAGAATCAGCTCTCCTCGGCTATCCTGGTGAACTTCTACCGCTGCGCAATAGAAAGCATCCTGACCAACTGTGTGGCAGTGTGGTATGGGAGCTGCTCTGTTGCGGAGCGCAAGGCACTGCAGCGGGTGGTGAAAACTGCCCAGCGCATCACAGGGACTCCACTACCTGCCATCGAACACATCCAGAGGAAACGCTGTCTGCATCGAGCTCGCAGCATCCTCAAGGACTCCTCTCACCCAGCCCACAGACTGTTTTCTCTCCTGCCCTCCGGCAGGCGTTTCAGGATCCACCGGACCAGGACCAGCAGACTAAAGAACAG
Organism: Gobio gobio; assembly: GCF_949357685.1. Classification (NCBI taxonomy): domain Eukaryota; kingdom Metazoa; phylum Chordata; class Actinopteri; order Cypriniformes; family Gobionidae; genus Gobio; species Gobio gobio. The sequence continues at coordinate 5,125,188 of NC_137100.1, read as the reverse complement.
TTTTTTCCCCAGAGCTGTCTCTTTACTGAACTCAAACCCCCGTTGATCCACTTCCCTCATAAACTGTGAACTCTCCTACCTCACATCTGCCTTCACTTTGTTATTTGCACTACCGACTGTTTATTACAGTAACAACTGTTTACCTATGCATTCTGCACCACCATACCGTAACTGGATTATGCTCATCTGCACTGCCGACTGTATTTACAGTAACAATGTTTACATTTGCATTTTTGCACCGTACTTCTAACTGGAATATGCAACCACTTTCCACTGCACTTTTACACTTTCTTTCGGATAGCTCTGTCCATAATTTATTGTACTAACTTAATCCACTGCTATATTCCTCATATTAGCCTAACATATTATTGTATACCTCTAACTGTAAAATTCTGTTCAAGTAATAACCGTCTGTATATTTATTCATAGTACATAGTCACCTGTAAATTCTGTTTATAGTAATAGCCATCTGTATATTATATTCATAGTACATATTCACCTGTAAATTCTGTTTATAGTAATAGCCATCTGTATATTATATTCTAGTACATATTCACCTGTAAATTCTGTTTATAGTAATAGCCATCTGTATATTATATTCTAGTACATATTCACCTGTAAATTCTGTTTATAGTAATAGCCATCTGTATATTTATTCACTGTATATATTCATCTGTAAATTCAGTTCTACTTATAGTAATAACCATCTCTCTACTTATACATATTTATATATATTCAGAACATTTTTATGTCCTGCACTTACGCAACCATTGTATATCCTGCACTTGCTGCTATTGCACTTCTGGTTAGACCTAAACTGCATTTCGTTGCCTTGTACTTGTACTTGTGTAATGACAATAAAGTTGAATCTAATCTAATCTAATCTAAAACCCACCATGGCTCTTTGTCCTCCTCCAGATCCCAGTAATGCAATGTTTGGCACTTTATCCTGAAACACACGGTTTGATTTTTGCAAACATTTGATGTTCAGCAGCTACAAAACCAAATTTTGTTTTTGTTTTTGTTATTGCAAGGTGTAGCCAGGCAGATATGAAGCATAAGATGTTTTACCTCACTGCAGTGTATCTTGTGGCTCTTCAGGCATTGATGAACAGTTTTTCTCCTTCTGAGACTAAAGCCCTTCTCATTGTTATTCAGAGAGTGTTTGATTCTCACCTTACTGTTGCAGCGACAGACAAATAATCACATACTGCTGTTTAATATATTTGAATTTCATATGTTTTTTTGCTTGAATCAGTTTGTCTGTATTGGCATGTGGGGCCAAATATTCATCCAAACATAGACCTCTATATACACTGAATTAATAATAAATTATAAATGTGTTATAAAAATATTTTTCTGATTTTCTATACTATTTTAAGTCATAAAGTGAGCAGGATATATTAAAATGTAGCTCATGGATTCAGCAGGCATGTAGTCATGATACTAAGCAGGGCTGCGTTTCCAGATAACAATTCGATCTTCGCATTTAAGAGCATTTTCTACGAGCGATTGTATGAACGTTCGTGTTGCTTTCACGTGCATTTCACAAACACGCACTTAACACGATCAGACGCAGCTGTGCTTTAAGTGCCACTTAAGAGTCGCTGTCCGTTTGTCAAGTTCTGGAAAGTCACATTATAGAATGGTTTGCAGTTGTAGTACACACTTGTATTTCAAAATGTTTAGCCTAATTATCATTTGCTGCGAGGTCAGAAATCTAAGCACATAGTTTAGGTGGAGACAAAAAAAATCAGAAACAAAACAAAAAACTAAGAAAACACATTTTTCAAAAAGAGGAAACTTCATTTTGTAACACATTTGATTTTTTAGGATGAACCCATCGAGATGAATCATCTCGTTTTCAAGGGGGTCCTAAGATTTTCAGTAGGTTTAATGGCAGTCATACAAATAAACAAAAAAATCTGTTAGGATATTGCTGTAAAACTAACTGCAAGCAGGGGCATTAAAATCAGGGAAGGAGGTCAGGAAGAAGTGACAGGTCTTTGCAAGCCTCAAGGGAACCACAGAGGTCAACATATAATAAAACAGGTGCATGGGGGGCCAATGACTCCCCCCTTCTTCCTAAAATACATCAGAAAAAGTCTTAAAGATGCCAACGAGAGGGACATCAACTTTCAGCAGCAGCTCACAGACCTCAAGAAGGCCAAGCTGGCTTTAGAAGAGAGGATAATATTGTTCAATGTTGGTTAATCATGACTACTTATATGTTTTAATAATGTTCTTTTCCATTATGTAGTTAGGCCTTATCCCATTGTGCAATGTCTTTTGCAAATCCTAGGGAACAAACAACAAACTCAAATAATTTAGATTCAATGGTTTGATGTCCTTGTGTTTGTTGAACCTCTCAAAGACTAAGGCTCCATGAAATACTGCAGTAGAAGTGTTCTTAAGTGTTTCAAATTTAAATAGCTATTTGTAGTACTGTAAATAAGCATACAACCCCTATGAATGTCCATATACAGCAGTGCACTTTTTCATTCCTTAATTTATTCAGTGTTTAGTCATGTAGTTTTGATTTTATTTATTTATTAATTATTATTTATTTATTGAATTATTCAAACTGAATTTAATCAAACAAAAAAGGGGAAACATTTATAAAGAAATATACATAAAAACAAACAATATTATAGTCACATTGGACAGGAGTAAAGTTTAGGTGCAGTTCGCCGGTTGTCCTGCAGGTGATCCCATAGCTCTGTCTCCTTATGATGCACTGAGGGAGTTACGATTACTCCAGAGCACTCGTAGTTCTACAAAGATTTTCAAGTTTAAGGCTACTTAAGTTTCGATGGTTTTGGGAAACGGTCCGTAAGAGTAAGATGATTCGTGCAATCGTTTTTAGAAATCTACTTAGGCTTAAGATGCTTTTGGGAAACGCAGCCCAGGGCAGTCGGTCTCGGAGCCCTCCCCAGCTCTACAGCGCCCCACATATTTACATGTGACGTATTTGATTGATATTGTAACATGCATGCTCAGTGGTATATTTTGATGATGTCATAAGCGCATGTTGTAATGTTTTGTCATTGTATGTATTTGTAATGTCCTCTCGTTTGATTAATAAAATAAAAAGTGTATTGCTTTAACATACATGTGCTGTAGGCTAGGTTTCGATTACGACTACATGCATGCGCGCGATGACCTATTTTATTATATGTTCCACAAATTACAATATTTTATTCACTTCACTAAATGTAGAAAGTGTCCCCCTTTGATACATGGACTCTCCCAGTCACCCCTGTCATTCAGTGCGAAATGGACTATTCCAAATTGTTCTACCGGAGTGCGTGAAGTGACAGAGAAGAGAGAAAACGGATGATAATGGGAAAAGGACATCGGCTGAATATTGTATTGTAAAGTAAAATACAGTTTAAAATATAGTTTTATTGACTGTGCGTGCATCACTGTAAGTAAGCACATCATTATTGAACATTCTCAACTAGCGCTATTCCGCTATAGATTGACGGCTTCTCTGAGTGAAGTTGTCGCTGAGGCACTTACAGACTTTTTTTCGGGATTTTCGTGAGGAGATTGGAGCTTTAATTTCTTCATTTCCAGAACTGTTTATTTCACACTGACATAATGAATTGTTCTGCATCTGCGAGAGTGTGGGCGGGCTTTTGACTTCCTGCTCTCTACTGCAGACTCTGGCCCAAATCTGCCCAAGATGGTCAGAGCCATATTCGGACCCTTCAGAGACCCTTCACTTTTCTTCAGTGGAAGAGAATGAAGTCGCGTCGTCCATATTTTTGTACGGTCTATGGTCAATCATCATTAGAGTGCCACCCTCAGACTGAATAACGCAAGGACATTTGTATTCTGCCAAAAGTGTGTCTGATGTGTTCAGCGATTAGGAGAGCTTACTCAATGTTTATCATAAACTAACAATGAGACCTAGAATCTACCCTACCTAAATGTATCGCCAGGAGCCTCTACCTGTTTGAATACAATTTAGTCTTATGTTTAATTTGGACAGTTGTTCTCAGAATGATCAATTTTGTTGTAGACTTTAGGTGTGTGAGTAATTCAGCAGTTATATGTAATGAAGTGCAATGCTTCCATCATTGAAGGAATCGGAGCAGAATTACCTTTCTTGGAGTTTGGATGCACTCATCTGTTAAACAGCAGAGTTAATAAGTTAATAGCAAATCAGTGACTTCCTAAAGAATGTTTTCACAGGACAAAAATGTCGACATTATACATGTCAAATAAAAGTGAATACAAACCTAAACCTAGACTAATGGCCAAAAGTAAATAAAGGTGATGAAAGCTAAACATAAGTGTGTCAGCTTAAAAGTTAAAAGAAACTGAATCGTTTAATTGCTGTTATTAAAGATAAACATGATATGAAATTGTTTATTTTAACAATAATTAAGGTGACTTTTAAGTAGAATATTAAATAGCCATAGCTTTTGTCACTTAAACTAGTCCATTCGGAAATTCTTCGACTGGTTTATTGTCAGATTATTGGTTCAAACTTGCAGCAGTTTCACACACAGTTATTTATCGAATATTTAAGAAACATTGTACAGATGTTGATGAATGGAAATGTGAAATCATTGTAATTTTTCACCCTCATATTGATTGAGTATTTATGCACATTTGTTAGTGTGCAGATCATTGCTATGTTATTTAATCTAATTACTGAAAAAGGCTGCATGGATTCATTCAAGCTACTGTGGTCACATTCCAATTATAATGGCATTGAGCCTTTAACTAACCCACTATTGCTGAAAAGACATTACATAAAGACATAACATAAAGCTTTACATGATATACTCACTGTTCTTGTAAATTCTGAGACTTCACCAGCAACACAGCAGTCGTTTTCTCTCTGACAGAAGATGCCCTTTTATAGGGCTCTGAAACTAAACTGCATCATTAGGGGTGGAGATGGTGTCATACATGATGATAAGAAAGTTCAAAAGAACAGACTTATTCAAATATAGAAATTGTTGGGTAAAGTAGCTTCTTCCTTGGAAGCTTGTAAAAAGTTAAAAGGTCGTCTGGCCTATTCATTGGAAATTAATTTACAATGTGTGACTCAATTCAACGACAACTTTGGACCAAGAGGCTTAAATTATGTGACGTCCCATAAACAACAGGTGCATCTGAAGAAGATTAAAGAATGAACTGAATGTATAAGGCATGATATATGCAAGATCTTTAGCTGAATCACTCTTGTCTTATTGAGAGAGTCCAAACCGGCTCCCATTCCTCTCCTGAAATGTCCACCCAAAGCTCCCTCTCCCAGGTCAATCTGTGGTTCGATGTTTTAAGCGTAACGCTTTATAAAAATAAGAGATTGTCTTGAGTGAAGGAGATTCAGGAGGAGGATCTTCTCGACAATGAGTAGTTAGAGGTAAGCGTCGTGCTTTTGAACACATAATCTCGAAGCTGTAAGAAAACCCTCCTGAAATCCCCAACACTTTTAATCTCCTTTAAAACAAGATTTGATCGAGTGGTGTTCATATATTGGCCATACAAGATCGACTCACTTTTGCACTTTTTTTATGCACTTTTGCTTAACCATCAGAGCCCGACGGCATCGCCCACGGCGTCACACGGCACCTCCGATAAATATCTATGTTATTTCATGAAACTTTTATCGATTTTCTTACCGTTTTTTTCCAGCAGAAAGCTAACGAGCTAGCCATCACGGGGGTGTCTTTGGTGTCTTTGTAGCCTTTACAGAAGGTTTTCTATCCAGCCTGGAACATGTGCATCTTTTTGGAGTTGTTCAGCAATAAATCAAAACGCTTACATCCAAGATATATCCACTTGATGTCCATAATTTATAAATTTTCCGTCATTTTTGCCGCTAGCGTGATGCTAGCAGCCATTTTGGATGAGGGTTTGACCAATGACAGGCTGATCCGTCATCCACGTTGGTGTGCGTCATTACGCATGAACCACAGCTCTGTTATTGTGGAGAGATAGAGACGCACGGCTAGTGTTGAGGAGAGAGAGAGAGAGAGAGAGACGCGCTGCAGTTTTGTGGAGAAAGTTTGAGGAAAAAGTTTGAGAAGAAAGTTTGAGGAGAAGTTCCTGATAGGAACTGTTTTGAGGCTTGGCACCAGTAAATATTCAAAATCCAAAGAGGCCAAAAGCGCCTGGACTTTTTTTGGAAAAATGTAAATAGTTTTGGTTCTGTATAAGTTATCATGTTTATTCCTGAGTTCCAGGACTCCAAAGACTTGAACAAACTGTTTTCCAGAGGAAATATGCTTAGCTTTTATTTATTTGTGTGTGTTTTCAATAAATATTTGAGTGATTCAATTTCCGTTTTATGTTTTCATTTGTCTTTATGGTCCCATAACTTATTTTACATTCAGGTGACATCAATGCAACACAAATATACTGACAGTGCAACTTGTCTTGAAAAAAAAGAGGTGTGTCAATTGTCTGTGCACAACAGGGTTGATGTTTTACAAGCTTTTTTAGTAAATAACACCAGGCGGAAAATTAATTGTAAAAATATCCTTAGGTCTTAAAGGGTTAAAGGTGAAGAACCAGCTCTGTGTGTTTCTGCAAGACCCCCTTTCCAATAAACACATTTTAGTCCCACACTTTTAGACAACATTTAAGCTCACTTAAGGACTTGTTTAGTGAGATTTTACCAAAGAAAGGTTTTAGAATTTGTATCATAAGGTAATGTAAAACATCTTGTATAATATTAACTGCAGTTTTTTTCTGCTGCTGTTCGCCACAAAGAGCCTGAGATGCTGACATGACATAGCCTGGCTCCGCCCTCCTACGTACTTCCGCTCAATTTTCATTTTCCTTCAGTACTACGTCTGGGACTGCTGTTTATGCTTAAGTTTTCGCCGGAACAATTTTTTACCGGTCCAATCAGCGAACAGAGGGAGTGGCTGAGAGCGATGACGTTGATGTCGTGCGCTAGTTTGAGTTGTAGTTCAGTAATGGCGGCGGAGAAAGATGCGAGTGTGTGGCAGCGCTGACGAATGTCCAGAAGTTAAAAGTGTGGCGAGGTGGACGAGCGAGCGAGACCGGTGTGCGTGATTGAGGCACACCGGTCTCGAGTCCTCTCATGAGGGAGCACGGAGGCATATAAGGACGAGCGACACCGGTGAAGGACGAGAGAGGACCAGGCCTGGATTTTAAGTTGTATTTTGTTATGTTTGTGCACGGCAGTCCGTGAGGGGCTGCCGCTTTTACTTTCATTTTGTGTTTATTATTTGATTAAAAGTTGTTAAACGTTCGCCGGTTCCCGCCTCCTTCATCCCTGAACAAACGAACTCCAGTTACACGGAGCAAGAACAATCACTGCTGTACTGCTGATGTTGTGGTCCGGGAAAAGTATTTTTCAGCTCGCTCCGTTAGTGGTGAAGGAGTTGCTGAAGCCGTCCGTCTCCCACCACCCGCGAGAAAAACCCAGGCTGAATTATCGACTGCTTTTGACAAACACCAAGGTCGTGTGGTAATTTAATGGCTGTCCGAATCCACATCTCTGAGTTTTCAAGAATATATCACTTCAAAATTCACTGTTTATATCCTTTATAGACCCCTTCAGAGCACTGTGCGGTTGCGTGAGCTGTAATTTGCATTTCTAGTTTCAGAGGGTTTCTTCTGGAGGGTGCCCCCCTCCCGTGGCTGCCCAGCCTATGTGTTTAGTGGATGGGGTGTGGTCCCCCCCCCATTCAGGGGGTCTGTTGTGAGGGAAAGTGCAAAAGCAGTGTCACCACACCGCACATACTGTGTCCCCTCACTCAGCTAATAAAGGCTTCGGCCCCAGTTTTCCCAAACCCCAGTGTTTTCCCGAAAACAAAACACACAAAAACACGTTAAATCAGACGAATCATATTAATTTGTTACAGAGAGATACCCTCTCTCTGCAAGTAAAGCACTTTTCTCTGCAAAGAGTGGACAGCTCTCTGAACCCACGCATGCCGTCCCTAGTTTCTCCACTAGAGGGCATCATTGCATCACAAATAAGCCAGCTGGGCAAACACGAAGCCAGCACGGCGCGAGTGGGCACGCTCGCGAGCCGTGTGTCTGCTTCACAAGCTACAGAACCACCCGTATGGGTATTGCGTACAATATCGCAGGGTTATCGTCTGCAGTTTGCAATGAAACCCCCACTTTTCAGCAGTGTTCGTTTTTCTCACACAGAGGAAAACACGGCGCGCGTTCTGAAAGAGGAAATCTCCTCTCTGCTGAGCAAAGGTGCGATTCAGGTGGTAGCCTACCCCCCAATCTGATAAACCAGGGTTTTCATTCTCGTTATTTCCTGGTTCCAAAGAAGGACGATTCCCCCCGTCCTATTCTGAACATCAGGGTGTTGAACAAACATTTGAGGAAATACAATATCAGAATGTTAACTCATGGTTCGCTCGCCCGCGCCATAAAACGTAACGACTGGTTCACATCGGTCGATCTGAAAGATGCTTTTTTCCACATAAGCATTTATCCACCTCACAGGAAGTGTCTTCGTTTCGCCTATCAAGGCATTTGTTACGAATTCACGATCCTGCCGTTTGATGAGTCTAAGCCCTCGCAGCTCCTGTCTGTGTGCGGAAGCGGGCTTGACTCCCCTGAGAATGTCTGGTCTACGGATCCTGACATACATAGACGATTGGCTCATCATAGCCGATTCGAGGGGAAAGGTGTTGCAGGACACCTGCCGCGTGCTCGCGCACATTACATCTCTGGGCTTCAGGGTGAATGTGAACAAAAGCAATTTTACACCCAGCCAGAATGTGATATTCCTGGGCATGGAGCTTAACTCAGTCTCCATGTGAGCGCGTCTCTCACAGTAGCGCGTTCTCTCTCTGATGAACTGTCTGTCGCAGTTCAGAGAAGGGGCGAGGGTGCAATATCGCACATATCTCAGGCTACAGGGTCTTATGGCTTCATCTATCCAGGTTTTGCCACTAGGACTCCTGAGAATGAGGGCGTTCATGAAGTGGGTTTTGTCACTACATTTCAGCCCGTTACACGATCTTTGCCGTTCTGTGACAGTGATGCGCACCCGCGCTGCAGCTCTGCAGCTCTGCGCCACTGGAAGAACGTGGACTTTTACGCACAGGGCGCCCCTCTCGGGACGGTTATGTTGCGGAAAGTTGTGACGACGGATGCGTCCTTAACAGGCTGGGGTGCCACCCAAGAGGGCAGAACTGTGAACGGTTTGTGGCCGAGCAAACTACGTTCAGAGCACATAAATTATTTAGAGCTTCTGACTATTTGGAAGGCTCTGAATAATTTTCTGCCCCGTCTGCAGGGACATCATGTGCTCGTACGCTGAGACAATACCACGGCAGTGGCTATATCAATCGTCAAGGCGGCGTGCGCTCGTCGAAACTCCATGCTCTAGCTTACAAGCTTTTGGTATGGAGCAGTCGATTTTTCCTGTCGTTACACGTGACTCATGTTCTGGGCATTCTGAACAGAGGCGCGGATCTTCTATCGAGGGGGAACCCGCTCTTCGGAGATTGGCGCTTCCATCCTCAGATAGCAGACATGATTTGGATGAGATTCGGACAGGCGTCCTTAGATCTATTCGCCTCGCGCGAAAACAGCCGTTGTCCTATGTTCTTCTCGCTAAAGGACTTGGACTCGTCCCTCGGGGTGGACGCACTGAGTGCTGCTGTATGCCTTTCCTCCCCTGTGCTTGATAATTCCAACACTGGCCAGGGTGAAAGAGGGGCACCTGTCTCTCATCCTGATAGCTCCCAGGTGGCCCAAAGCGCCCTGGCTGGCGGAGATAATCACCTATTGTGTCAAGCGAACGGGGAGATTTATCACCCACACCCGGACAGGGTAGCTCTCTGGGCTTGGCCCGTGAGAGGGCGAACCTCAGCGCGTTAGGGCTTCCCCCGCGCGTGGTGGCTACTATACAGAAGGCCAGGGCCGTTTCTACACGGTCCTTATATGGCTGTAAGTGGCAAGTGTTCGATGAGTGGTGTGATGGGCGGGGTCTCACGTCATATCAGTGCTCAGTTTCTGATATTTTGTGTTTCCTCCAAGACCTCATGGATAAAGGAAGGTTCTTTTCCACTATTAAGGTCTATCTGGCAGCTATTTCTGCTTGTCATGTGGGTTTTGAGGGCTCAACGGTTGGGCAGCATCTTCTAATCCGCCGATTTATGAAGGGTGCCCGTCGTTCGTTGCCAGTCATTAGGGGAACGATCCCTGAATGGGACCTCTCCATGGTGCTGGAAGCCCTGTCTCAATTCCCTATTGAGCCTCTGGGGAATATTTCCCTAAAGTTGCTGTCCTTCAAGACAGCCTTGCTCTTGGCTTTGGCGTCAGCCAAACGTGTCAGTGAGTTACATGCACTCTCGGTTCACCCCTCGTGCATTAAATTCTCTCTGGGTGGAAATAAGGTTTTCCTTAAGCCTAATCCAGCCTTCATGCCTGAAATGTTTTCCTGCGTTCACATCGGCGGTGTTGGAGCTTTCCGTTTTTCACCCTCTGCCCTTTTCCTCCGCGGAGGATCAAAGGCTGAATGCCCTGTGTCCGGTCCGTGCGTTACAGACGTATTTGGCTAGGACCAGTGCTTTCCGGAAGAGTGGTCAACTCTTTGTTTCATGGGCTCCTCCCCACAAAGGGGATCCCCTGTCTAAACAATGCCTTTCACATTGGTTTGTGGACGCTATAGTTTTGGCTTACGAATCGAAGGGAGTGCAACCCCCCAGGGGGCATCAGAGCTCATTCCACGAGGGGCTTAGCCGCCTCTTGGGCTCTGTTCAGGGGAGTATCACTGCAGGATATCTGCTCTGCTGCCAGTTGGGCTTCTCCCCATACGTTTGTGCGTTACTATAGGCTGGATGTCACCAGAACCTCGGTAGCACATTCGGTCTTGGGGGTGGGGTCTTCCTGACCCTGCCTTCTTTTGTGTGTGCCATAAACATCGTTTGGCAGGCTGCCAGAGGATGCAAATTTCTCACCGAGAACAAGTTGCGACTCACGGAAGCCCTTTCACCAGAAGATAGGGCTGCCAGAGAGAAACTTTGGCCCCTTGTGAAGAAAGCCAGAGAAGAGGGAAAGAAAGCATCTTTTCGTGGTTCTTTTGCCTTAATTGACGGGAAAAGATTCAACTACTCTGATGTAAAATAGTCAGTTTATGCGGTAAGCCTATGTTCCTTTAAAGGAATATACTGAATAAGCTGTTTCTTCGTTTTACGTATAGGCGTGACCCACGTTTCACTCAAGTTTACACTCAAGTTTATATAATCGACTCTTACTTTTTGCTCCTATCCATGAGCAACGAATTTTGTGAAAAAAAAAAAAAAAGTTTTGTTCCTCCTCTCATTGCATCGCTACTTTTGTTGGACCGCTAATTTTGTAATATCGCCTACATAACTACGGCTCGCTATACAGTGACATTTTTCCCCTTTTGTTTTCCAATAAATGTTTCGTGACAAGCAAGGCGGTGAAGTGAATTTTCTCGAATTTAACGTTTGTGAATTATCTTTGGTTATATATTGTTCCTATTTCAAAATAGATTTTGTTATTGTTTGTTCAGATATAAGAGGTACAAGATCTGTTTTCTGTGTTTAATGGACTTTGGTTTAATTCCTTTTCTGTTGTATCCTTAAATGTTAGGGGTTTACGTGATGCAGTAAAGAGGAAAGCTGTTTTTTTATTTTGTAAAAGCAGCGAGTCGGATATAATTCTTCTTCAGGAAACACATTCGTGTGAAATGGATGTAAAATTTTGGAAAAATCAATGGGGAAATACAATTTATTGTAGCCATGGCTCTAATCATTCTGCTGGAGTTTCGATTTTGTTGCACAAGTTTAAAGGGAACATACTAGGAGTGAAGTCTTCCGATGAAGGTAGATGGATTATTTTATCGCTTCAGCAGGACAATTCAGTATTTACTATTTGTAATATTTATGGATGTAACTCCCGTTCTGCCAACAAGTCTCTCTTTTCTCAGATAACCTCTAAATTGAAAGAAGTACTTGCTAATTATCCAGACTCTTTTCTGATTTTGGCCGGGGATTTTAATGAGTGCTTGGATGACAACTTTGACAGATATCCTCCCAGAAGCAACGATAGCTTGCTATCAAATATTAATATTTTATCATTGTGCACAGAATTTTCTTTTACAGATACATGGCGTTTTTTTCACCCTGATCTGCAGGAATTTACTTGGTCTAATAGTAATATGTCCTCCCAATCGAGAATTGACCTCTTCTTGATCTCTTCCTCAGCTCTTCAATTTGTTAGAGATGTCTCTCATTCTTTCACACCCCTCTCAGATCATAAACAAATAAGTCTAAAATTGTGTAGCAACACTGATAAAACTTCAAAGTTACGTGGTTACTGGAAATTTAATAACTCTCTCTTAAAAGATGCATCCTTTAATGATGGTATTAAGAATTTGTTTTCAGATATATTTTTTGAAAATTTTAGTGATGGTTATAAAACAAAATGGGAATTCTTTAAATATAAGGCTAGGCAGATTGCCATTAAGAGAAGTAAAGAATTAAAAGCATCAAAAAATACAAAAATAAACGTACTACTAAATACGTACTAAACGTACTACTTGAGAGAATTAAGTCTACAAATTAATCAAGTTTACTTGGATTTGGCTAGAGGGGTCTTTAGTAGGTCAAAAGCCAAATGGCTAGAGGAAGGAGAGACTAATTCCAGTTATTTTTTTGCGTTAGAGAAAAGGAATTGCAGGAGAAATTCATTAACAGCTTTGTTTATTACAAGCTTTTATGACAAACTTTACACTTCCGAATTTAATATGGATAATTGTAAGATTTTTGTTGAAACAATTAAAAATTATATTCCTATCATTGATAATGATTTTAAAGACCTTTGTGAGTCTACTTTAACAATTGAGGAAATTAAATCTGCACTCTTCTCTATGAAGAGAGGAAAATCCCCCGGTATTGATGGATTTTCTGTAGAATTTTATGTCCATTTTTGGGACTTAATAAAATCCCCTCTACTTTGCATGTACAAAGAATGTGTTGCTCAGAAAGAAATGACTACATCAATGAAACAGGGTATAATTTCTCTTATTCCAAAACCTGAAAAAGATTCCCTCTTAATTGATAATTGGCGACCAATTACACTCTTAACAGTTGATTATAAGATCTTGGCCTTGGTATATGCTAATCGATTGAAATTTAAGCTTAATCAAATTATAGCAGAAACGCAGTCAGGTTTTGTCAAAGGTAGGCATATAAGCAATAATATAAGACTTGTTTTAGATTTATTAGATTATGCTGATTTTGTACACTCTAAAGCCATTATACTTTTCTTAGATTTTTACAAGGCTTTCGACACCATTGAACATGGAATCCTGCAATCACTCAGACTGTTTGGTTTTGGGGATTCTTTTGTTAACATAATTGAAATGTTTTATAAAGAAATTAGTAGTTCCGTCAATATGCTCACCTCCCAAAGATTTGTCATAAGGCGTGGTGTCAGACAGGGTTGCCCGATTTCACCCTTTTTATTTATTTTGGTTACAGAATTATTATCATTGAGTATTATGCACAATCAGAACTTAAAGGGTATCTCCATCTTCGATAGGGAAATCAAAATCTCGCAGCTGGCTGATGACACCACCCTTTTTCTAAAAGATAAAAGTCAAATCTCTAGCGCCATTCAGATAGTTAAAAAGTTCTCGAATGCTTCTGGGTTAAAGTTAAATATGTCCAAATGTGAGATAATGTCATTGCATAATTGTGATGACACGGTAATTGATAGTATTCCAGTCAAAGACACAATAAAGTAATAGGTATTCATCTAACTAAAAATCTAGTTACCAGACAACAACTTAATTTTTCTAGTCGGATTAAAAAAAAAAATATATATTTTTAATCTCTGGTTACAAAGAGATCTTTCTCTCTATGGTAGGGTTCTCCTCTCTAAAGCAGAAGGTCTTTCTCCCTTTGTATATCCTCCCCTTTCTTTATATGTGACTGATTGTTCTGCTAAATGTGTCAATAAAATTTTCCTTGACTTCATATGGAAAAACAGGTCTCATAAACTTAAAAAAACAGTAATTTCCAATAGTAGAAGTGATGGGGGACTAGAAGTGTTAAATTATCATAATATTATTAATGTGTTTAAAATAAACTGGCTTAAAAGATGTTTAATAAATCCAACATCTATATGTTTTTTATTCCTAATTATATCTTTAATAAAATTGGAGGCCTACCTTTTATCTTAAAATGTAATTATATGTATAATAAACTCCCGGTTAAATTATCTAATTTTCATCAACAGGCTCTTCTTGCGTGGAAATTGTGCTACATCCACAATTTCTCACCGCATAAAGAACTTCTATGGAATAATATGAGTATAACCATTAGAAACAAATCGTCTAAGGTTACGTATGTAACCTCTGTTCCCTGAGAACAGGGAACGAGCGCTGCGTCTAGCTGACGCTATGGGGAACGCCCTCGGCGTGACTGGTGTCTGAAGCTACTATCGAATCACGGCAAAGTCTTTGACCGACGTCAGCCCATGACGTCATCAACGTGCGACCCGGAAGTATAAAAGGGCGCCGTGCCAACACATACACATCTTCTCGTCTGAAGGGACTGTATGGCAGATAGGCCCTGAAGCATGGCAACGCGACGCAGCGCTCGTTCCCTGTTCTCAGGGAACAGAGGTTACATACGTAACCTTAGACGTTCCCTTTCGAAAGGGAACTCTCGCTGCGTCTAGCTGACGCTATGGGGAACGATATACCAACGCCGCCATGCTGAGGGGAGTGTCTGCCCATTGGCAGTGACAACTGTCAACTCAAGTAATTCATAGAAAAACCTGAGCGATTCCCCCTCAGGTCCTGGGCTGACAGTGACAGCACTCCCTACGGTCATAGCCCAAGCTATACAACTAAACGGAACCCTAACGCACTGCGTGGAGTTCCATCTAGACAGCTTGAAGGCCCGGGACCACTACTTCCAAAGAAGGGGTCCCTTCAAGGGAATGTGGCTAGGGGACCCGAAGGAACCCCAGCCAGTCACTACTCGGGAAATGTTCTCCCGAGTGCCACCAGGGAGGCCTGACCTGGTGCCCTAAGTGTTATGGACACTTCGGTTTAGCCAACCCTGTCTGTTCAAACAGAGCCTCTGGATGGTGCCCAAGGGGCGTCCAAGCTAAGGGACTGAAACACAGGCAGTCTTACTTAGCCCGGAACTCAGAGACGGGTTATCCAAGAGAGCAACACTCAGCGTAGTGCTTTTCAACCCTTGCTATCGAGGGGAGTCTGCCTGCTCAAATCAAGGATCTACCAGGTGCTTGTGTTTCAAAGCAGTAGGGAGGCCGAAAGGGCCTTAATGACTGATCTAACAGGGAGGCCTCATGAGAGGCCTACGACCGTCTGACCAGGCTCAGGCGGCTGAGCACTCATAGACGACCCTCATAGAGGGGAGCAGCTGAGCCTGCCTGGCGAGTAACCTCCAGCTGTAAGCCCAACTACCACAATTTCTCACAGAGAACTGGTAATCAAAGTGCCTAGCTCAGGAACTTCAACTTCAAGGAGGCCCTGTGGGCCTACTACTTGATAGCGGGTATTCCAGGGAGGCCTATAGAGGCCTACTACCTAACCGCAAGCCATGCTGGAAACCCAAGCATCCAGGCTCGGGACTCCGTCCTCAGGGAGGCCTTAGTGAGGCCTACTACCTGACAGCAATACCGCCTGCTGAGGTTACCCTTGTTTTCTCAAGGAGGCCTATGGAGGCCTACTACTTGACAGTCAAGCTACGCAGGCTAGTCGGGCATCCTGTTTAAGGAACCCGTCCTCAAGGGAGGCCTATTTAAGGCCTACTACCTGATAACCAGCCTTTAGGGAGGCCTGGAGAGGCCTACTACCTGATTGCAATACGTGCTAAATGACTGGGTCCCAGGAACACCTCAGGGAGGCCTGATGGGGCCTTCTACCTCGTTCGAGTGACCACCATCTGGGACTCGACAGTCAAGCTACGCAGGCTTTTCGAGCATCCTGATTAAGGAACTCGCCCTCAAGGGAGGCCTATTAAGGCCTACTACCTGATAAGCAGCCTTCAGGGAGGCCTGGAGAGGCCTACTACCTGTTTGCAATACGTGCTAACTGTTTCAAATGACTGGGTCCCAGGAACACATTAGGGAGGCCTGATGGGGCCTACTAC
The DNA here is from genome assembly GCF_949357685.1 of Gobio gobio. Taxonomy (NCBI): domain Eukaryota; kingdom Metazoa; phylum Chordata; class Actinopteri; order Cypriniformes; family Gobionidae; genus Gobio; species Gobio gobio. Next base: position 5,109,058 of record NC_137100.1, on the reverse strand, counting down.
CTTGTTCGAGTGACCACAATCTGGGAGCTCACCCTCCGGGAGGCCTATTGAGGCCTACTACCCGACAGTCAAGCTACGCAGGCTTTTCGAGCATCCTGATTAAGGAACTCGCCCTCAAGGGAGGCCTATTAAGGCCTACTACCTGATAACCAGCCTTCAGGGAGGCCTGGAGAGGCCTGCTACCTGTTTGCAATGCGTGCTAACTGTATCAAATGACTGGATCCCAGGAACGCCTTAGGGAGGCCTGATGGGGCCTACTACCTCGTTCGAGTGACCACAACCTGGGAGCTCACCCTCAGGGAGGCCTATTGAGGCCTACTAGTCGACAGTCAAGCTACGCAGGCTATCCGAGCATCCTGATTAAGGAACTCGCTCTCAAGGGAGGCCTATTGAGGCCTACTACCAGATAATCAGCCTTTAGGGAGGCCTGGAGAGGCCTGCTACCTGTTTGCAATTCGTGCTTAACTGTTTTAGATGACTGGATCCCAGGAACACCTTAGGGAGGCCTGATGGGGCCTACTACCTTAGAATTTAACAGCAGGTCTTCAGGGAGGCCTGATGAGGCCTACAACCTGCCTCTGGGAGTGACCACAATCTGGGAGCTCACCCTCAGAAAGGCCTAGTAAGGTCTTAGAGTTAACAGCAGGCCTTCAGGGAGGCCTGATGAGGCCTACAACCTGCCTCTGGTAGTGATCACAACCTGAGAGCTCACCCTCAGGGAGGCCTAATAAGGCCTTACAACTAACAGCGGGCCTTCAGGGAGGCCTGATGAGGCCTACAACCTGATAGCAGCTGTCCCGATGCGCACATCGGTACATACCTCCAGTGAGGCCTGGTTGAGGCCTTCCAACTGAAAACGCGCCTTGTTCAAGAGGCCTACTGAGGCCTACAATTGACAGCCGACCTTCAGGAGAGCGTTTTTGCCCCTCTTTAACCTGATAGCCAGCTAGGCTAGCAGTACCTTGATGCCTCAGCATTGGCACCTGCCTTACTAGAGCCTCCGATCTAAGTGGTACATATTACCAACGGTGGCGGTGCCTCAGCAACGCGCCTCCTTCATCCACATCCCAACTGATGCCTCAGCGTTCAGTCGTTGATGAATACCCAACTCTATACAGGAAACCTGGGGTCTGTAAGAAATACATATTTTTAGTGTAATACACAAAAATGACCACTCTCACCTGCGGCATGCTGAGCGAAGACTCATTGTGCGGTTCTCACCACCATGTTCTACCGCCCTTGAATGCCTGAAAGGGGCGTTCTCACTGAGCAGGTCCGGGTGGGCCATCAGAACATAGTTCTACTCATCATGGGCCCGCCTCAGGCCTGATGTAAGAAGTGCCTGGGTAAAAAATCATTAAAAGACATTAAAAAGGAAAAAGGAGAGGGCTAGGATGTAACCGCCCTCAAGGGAAGTGATCCATCACCAACGCCGAGAGCGTTGGTCCTGGATCACCTCCCTCAGATCCTTTTTCCCCCCCGGGAATCCCATCTCCTCTGTGCCCTGCTCCTCCACGGAGGGGGGGGCACGAGAGGAGACGCTAGCTCTCTGGTCCTGCCTACGGTCCTCAGACCGTGAAGGACCAGGTCCCGCCTGCCTGGGTGGGGGCGCGGATCTCAGCGGTATGCATGTCTTAAATGCCGCTGAACGCGCCTTCGCCTCCCTGAACTTTCCAACCCCCGCCCGGCCCCACAGCCCGGCCCCCTGGTCGAAATCCTCCAGCAGGTCCGCCTGGTACGCCTGAAACACCGCCATGGTGTGAAAAGCAGCACCAGCCTGACCCGCTGCCGTGTATGCCCCTGCCATTAAAGCACAGTTTGAGCTCTCAGTGTTGATGCCCACGAAATGCGAGAAAAGTCTGCAAACTTTCCTCGCCAGTCGGTAGCCTCAACACATATCCATATTCCCCTATCCCCTCGACATCAGCGAAGTTAAACGCTGATGCTGATGAATATTGGGTCGAATATGGATTCTTCCATGCCCTCTCGATCTCTGTAAGAAGATCAAGAAGGAATGGAAGGCTCATCTGAGCTGATGGTTTATGGCCAAGGAGAAAACGATTGTGCAATCTACCACGAGCGATCTCTCCTCTAACGCGCCAACATGGCAGCCGCAGCCTGCCTGCAGTACGTTCCATAACATTCATCAGCTCAGCATACACGGTCAGGGTGGCTGAGAGGATTCATACCACTCTCACCAGCCATCCCTAAGAGCACTTGCTGTTTAGTCTCGTTAACCGCCAGATCGTCGCGACGATCGGCGAGCTGCATCTGAGAACCCATGATGTATGCCAACGCTCAGCCTCAGCTTGAACGGGACAGCATCATCCAGTCCCAGATGCCAAACTTTCTTCCCTCAGGAAAAAAGCCAGACTAGAGTGGAGCGATCTCAGATTGAAAACCGCTCACACTCACACACAAACAACTTCAAATGAACTTGACTGTGCATGCTCTTGATCCCAGGCAGTAAATACACACTCGTGTGTATTAATAATTGAATTTGTTTTACCTTAACTCGTATAGCAGTTCAAACAGACAGTCCCTGAAGACGAGAAAGATGTGTATGTGTTGGCACGGCGCCCTTTTATACTTCCGGGTCGCACGTTGATGACGTCATGGGCTGACGTCGGTCAAAGACTTTGCCGTGATTCGATAGTAGCTTCAGACACCAGTCACGCCGAGGGCGTTCCCCATAGCGTCAGCTAGACGCAGCGAGAGTTCCCTTTCGAAAGGGAACTATCTTTTTCCCTAATTGGTTCAATAGAGGTTTCATTTATATACTTTCTTTATTTGATAAATCTGGTACTATCTTATCCTATGAAAGCTTTATGACTGTTCATGACTTCCCTATTCCTTTTAAAGAATATAATACCGTGATTAAGGCTATTCCCTCTGGTCTAGTGCAATTGGTTAAGAGCCACATTTTGTACAACCAGAAAGATACAAAGGAGTCGGCTTTGTTATTGAATGGCATTAGCATTTATGATAAGAAATGTAATAATAAACATATCCGACAAATTTTTCAGAAAAAAGACCAAATTCGCCCTAGAGGCAGATCTCATTGGGCTGCCCTAATCGACAATATAGACTGGAGAAAAGCATGGCTGTTAGCATATAAATATTTTATTCCTAATAAGACTAAAGAAGTCCACTTTAAAATATTACATAAGATATACCCAGTTAATTTAACAATATCCAAATATGTTGATATTCTTAGTACTTGCTCATTATGTGGACATGAAGATGAAACATTGATACATTTATTCTATTCTTGTGATTTGGTTCAAAAGTTTTGGTCTAATTTATATTCCCATTTAAATAGAACTCCCATTAATACACAATCTTTTAATTTGAAAGATGTTATTTGTTACACTGACTCCAGCAAATCTAAAGTATATATTTTAAATTTTTTTATTTTGTTTGCCAAATTTTTCATCCATAAACAGAAATTTATGAACTCACTTCCTACTTTTTCACATTTTTTGATCGAGGTAGACTCGCTGCTTAAATCTTTTAGATTAACTATAAAATAATAACTGCAAAGTTACAGTATAAAGATATACAGATAAAGATTGTCTTTTAATGTAGATATTTTTTGCTTATTCTAAATTATATACTAAGCTTGTATTTCCTATAATTCAAGTAACTTGAAATATAATGTGTTATGTAAAATGACTAGTACTGTAAATGTGCAGGTTCCTTTGATCAAACGTATTCTGTACTATATTTAGTAAATTTTACAGAAATTGAATGTAAAGGTTGCAATTTGTTATGTATAAGTAGGCCTTAATTTAGAGGTTGAAATTGTGAGTGGTTCTGTAAAAATAAAGATTAATACTGTAAATATGCAAACATTTGTTTTTGAATTTATGTGCTTACTGCGTTTTTATAAATGATATCTTAGTTATTGTACATGGAAAACCTATATTTTAAAAGTATATTACTGTTGATGGACAGAGCAGGTTTATAAAATAATTCATAAAAATCTCAAATTTGCAGAGATTAACTTGAAAATTAGTTGATTTATGTGTAATTTTACATAATTTATCAGTTTTTCCACAGTTTAATAAATGATTATTAACAGCGATATACTGTAATTTGATTAATTTTGACTGTAAAATATTGTCTGTTTTTTACGGTTTATTGCATGTAATTTTGTGAAAAGGTTTTTTACTGTAATTTGACGGAATCCGTCTGGAAACTTTGCTGCCAGATATTTACAGTTTTTTCACGGGATTTTTTTTTTTTTTTTACAGTGTACGCACTTTTCCCTGTGGCAGAGTCGCTGCAGGTATTTGGAAATCTATAAGCAGCAGCAATAATAATAATTATAGTAGGCTATAATAACAACAACAATAATAACTATTATTATTATCATCCTGATAATAATTATTGTCCCTAATAGTTATTTATCCTGACAGATAAATCTACTCTAATTAAATTAGATTAGATAAATGTCTGTCACCCATTATTATTCTTTTTACATGTGCAAATATCAGCATGGACAACAGTTTTCACATATCGTCACATTACGCACATGCAGCGCTTCTGTGAAAGGAGAAAAAATGAATAAAATTATATATATTGTATATTTATTTAAATATACAGGTGTTTTGACGGCAAGATTTCTTAAAGGGTAACTAAACCCCTGCTCAGAGCTTAACTCCACCCACTGGCAATTTTCAAAAAATGCTGGAAAAGTGGGCAGATCCCGGCGGACACAGAGGGGACAAACCGAGGGCGGGGCTGAGCGGAGGGCGTGCACCTGAGACCCGCAGGGACGGGTTGATTGACAGCTGTCAGACTCGCGAGTCGCAAAGATGGAGAATGACTGGAGTGACGCCAGCTTTGCAACAGAGCGGTCATTTCTCCTACCTTCACCTGAAGTGGAGGAGGGTGGATTGTCTGTAACAGACACAAACCCGGAGCCTTATCAATGCGAGCCGCTGCTCAAACTGCGTTAACTCCCGATGCCGACGATGCTAGTGAAGCAGCCGCGCAAGAGAACCGACCTAATCTATCTGCGTCCGCGGCAACCACTTGCGTGTCAGGGTTTGAAAGCGCGTCTCATGTATGAAAATTATCTGTACAGATGACGGGCGGCAATAATATCGCAAGAAAAGCCTGACGTGAACTGACAACTGCATTATTTAACCGTATTTTCTTCAATACAATGTTAAAGCAAGTGTCAAGTGAGTTTCATTCATAATGTTTCCACTTCATGTAATATGAGAGTTCATACTGGAGTGAAGCCGTTCTCATCCTGTGATTGGGGAAAACATTTCTGAGGGCGTGGTGAGCTCGTGCTAGGGGCGCGGATAGTGAGCCGTTGGAGGTACCATCCTACGTCACGATGTACCACAACGTCCAATAGGAAAATTCAACTGCAGTAGCCACCGTTCAACCTTAAGAGGGCAGCACTTTGGCGGTTTTACACCATATTTTATAGAATTAAAACACTTTATACTCAAATGTCAAAACATTTACTCGAATCAATGAACAGCATTAATAAAGCCCCAGTATTACAGATCATTAACTAAAAAAAGTTGGTTTAGGGTTTAGTTACCCTTTAAAGCTACACTGTGTAACTTTTTTAGTCTATTCTTAGCTAAAAACACTTAGTTCTTTCAAAAATATATGTGCTCATTAATGTATATTTACTTCTTTCAAGTAATAAAGTATTCTCGTAAGTTTATAATATGCCATTGAAAATACATAAGGTAATGGGATCTAACGGTGGTCGCCATGTTGCCCCTCCATCTTGAAAGTACATTAGCCAAAGAGGGACATACCCGTAAATTCAAGCTTCGCTTTTCGCGTTTTAACCGGTTTTAATACTCGATGGCACTGTACAAAATTCTCTGCCTCGCGCATGTGCGCGTCAACTTGTTCAGACTTGTCTGGTGCATGTGCAGAGAGTTTTCATCTCAGCAGCGTCAGTAACAGAGTTATAAGGAGTTTTCCTGGCTTGTTTATTCCTCAAAAGTCTGTTTTTCCTTGTGTGGTATTTCTGTGCGTTAATAACTCCGTAAGTAATAATAGTTATTTTCATTGTAGATGTGTTTCAGAGTGTGTCATCGCGTAATTCAGTTGATTTCACCTCAGAAGTATTTTTGTGTCAACATACAATAGTGTAATGCTCACCTATTTGAATAATCATTCAGTTATTTTGTTATCAACAATGTTTATTCGTTTATAGAAAATATTTGCTTGTAATGTATGTTGATGGAAATATGTATCAGGTCTGATCGGCATATTAACAATTGTTATAAAGAGCGCACTGACTGCAGTGCTAATGTTAAAGCGCCGCACACACTTTTGTAATCCGACACCGCTTGTTAGCAGCGGCAGCTCCGCTCCTTTTAATGCAGCTGCCTTTAGCGCCTATATATGGTACAATAAGCTCTGGTTTACGGTTACATTATACAAATGTATAAGTATAGTTATACAGTTCTTAACTGTGTATGTATATTTACCATCCTTATTTGTTCTCTCACTGAAACCACATTTATGTACATATCCACGCAAACCTGTTTATGCCTTGCAATTGGATGACTGAATAAACATTACTATCATCAAAGTTCACTCTGGATTAGCTGCAGTTCTTTCTAGCCGAATAATTAGGCCAGTTGAGTTCCAACCATCCCCACTGGGCACAGAATATTCCACAGGCACCGTGTCGAATGTGGACGAGGTCGAACTGGAAGCCATGTTAATCTTGGACTAAATCGGCCACCGTAGGAGTTGAAACGAAATCGGAATTGAGAGGAACAGAAACTAAAGTTCACTGGATGGTCATATACAAGTTCACCACTAGATGGGGGAAAATATCACACAGTGTAGCTTTAATGTTTTTAACGAAGTCCCTTATGCTCACCAAGGCTGCATTTAATTGATCCAAAATACAGCAGAAACAGTATTATTGAGAAATAGTTTTACCATTTAATTTACAATGTAACTGTTTTCTATTTGAATATATTTTAAAATGTAATTTATTCCTGTGGTCAAAGCTGAATTTATCTTCATTACTCCAGTCTTCAGTGTCACATGATCCTTCACAAATCATTCTGATATGAGGATTTGCTGCTCAAGAAACATTTATGATTATTATGAGTGTTGAAAACATTTTTTTCAGGATTATTTAATGAACGGGAAGTTCAAAAGAACAGCATTTATCTGAAATGTAAAGCTTTTGCAACATTAAATGTCTGCACTGTCACTTGATCCATTTAATGTGTCCTTGCTGAATAAATGTATTACTTGTTCTTTCCCCAAAAAAATAAAAACATAAATTCTTACAGACCCAAAACTTTTGAACGGTAGTACAATGTTGCAAAAGCTTTCTATTTCAGATAAATACTGTTATTGTGAAGAATGCTGTTCTATTCATCAAAGAATCCTAATTTATTTTGTATTTTTTACAATATTACAGCTTTTTATTTATTTTTTATTTTGTTATATATATATAACTGCTCGGGTTATGTATATAACCCTTGTTCCCTGAGAAGGGGAACGAGCACTGCATCGGAACGACGCTTTGGGGATGCTCCCTTAGCATCAGCGAATCTGAAACCAGAATGCCAACTAGGCCAATCCGATTGGCGTGCGTGATGACGTCATTGTGACGGCATACCCAGAAGTATAAAAGGGGAGCTGGAACGTAATGGCGGTAGTTATTGCTCTGAAGCATGCGCTCCAGGCGCGCCGAGGTGTGGCGTCGGGATGCAGTGCTCGTTCCCCTTCTCAGGGAACTTCCCTTTCGAGGGAACTCGCACTGCATCGGAACGACGCTTTGGGGAACGAGTACCCACTAGGCCACACCGAAGGGTAGCACCTGCCCTAGTGTGAAGCCGGAGACCGGGCACAGCTAGGACTGGAGCACCCTAGCACCAGGCGTCGTAGGGAGATCCAGGCTATAAAACCTGATAAAAGTGTGTGGGGTAGCCCACCCGGCCGCCTCGCAGATATCCTGCAAGGGGACCCCAGAAAGAAGGGCCACCGAAGAGGCCATGCCTCCGGTGGAATGAGCCCTCACGGCCACAGGTGAAGGCAAACTGCGCACCTGGTAGGCCATGGTAATCGCCTGGACAATCCAGTTACTGATTGTCTGGGTAGACGCAGGCAATCCCTTCTTAGGTGAACCAAAACACACCAACAGTTGTTGTGATCTCCTCCACTGTGCAGACTTCGCCAGATAAACTCTCAGAGCCCTAACCGGGCAGAGTAGGTGAAGCCTCCCCTCTTCCGCCGTCACATGAGGCGGAGGATGAAATGCCTGCAGGACCGATGACCTGACCACCCTGGAAGGCACCTTAGGCACGATGCCCGGCCTAGGGTGTAAGATGGCCTTTACTCCTCCCGGGGCAAACTCCAGGCAGGCCTCATCCTCCGAGCCCCACGGAGGAATTGTACAACCAGCTGGTGCCTACCCAGAGGCCCATCACCCATAGGAGTGTGGAAAGCCGCAATGGCAGCCACGCACACCTTGAGTGTGGACGGGGTAAGCCCTGCAGAGAAGCGATCTTGGAGGAACTCCAGCACTGAAGCCACTGGGCAGTTAACTGGGTCCACCTCACGCTCTCTGCACCAAGTGGAAAATACATTCCACTTGAGGCTGTACAGTCTCCTCGTAGACGGAGCCCTGGAACTGAGTAAGGTCTCTATCACCTCCGCCGATAGGCCAGCCTCTATGTACCTGGTCCCCTCAGGGGCCAGACCCATAGGTTCCAAATCTCCGGGCGGGGGTAAAATATCGTACCCGCCGCCTGAGACAGGAGATCCCTCCTCAGAGGAATCTCCCACGGCTGACCTGCTAGCAGAGCTATGATATCCGAGAACCAAACTCGAGTCGGCCAACGGGGTGCTACCAGAAGTAGACTGACCCCCTGTCGACGGACCCTTTCCAGGACTCCCGGGAGCAGAGCAATCGGGGGAAAATGCGTACAGACGCAGCCTCGGCCACGTCTGAACCATGGCATCCAGCCCCAGCGGAGCTGGATGCGTGAGGGAAAACCACAGTGGACAGTGGGACGTCTCTCGAGACGCAAACAGATCCACCTCCACTGGGCCGAACCTCTTGCATATGGCCTCCACCACCTCTGGGTGGAGTCGCCACTCCCCGGGCCTCAGCCCCTGCCTCAGCAGGATGTCTGCTCCCTGATTTTGGACCCCTGGGACATACATTGCCCTGATGGACAACAGTTTCCCTTGGGACCACAGGAGGATGTGATGCGCCAGTCTGCAAAGAGGGCGCAACCTCAAACCCCCCTGCCGTGCCCCAACCAGTGAGGGAGGCGTCTGTTGAAACGGATTTCCGGCAACAGGACGCTCCCAACACTGGCCCTTGGGACAGAAACCAAGGTTTCTTCCATATGACTAGGGAACGAAGGCCACTGCGCGTTACCCTGATCATACAGAATGGATTTCCCCTCAAGGAAAGCCACCTGGTTTACTTCCATATCAGGACATGGTGGCCGCGGAGGTCCGGGAAAAAGCTCCTCAGAGCTTTGTAGACCGCCAGCATTTCCAGGCAGTAGATGTGCCAGGAGAAATGCCTGGTCTCCCACAGACCTCTCGCAAAGCGGCCGCCATGACCACGTCCCAGCCAGTGAGGGAGGCGTCTGTTGAAACGGATTCCCGGCAACAGAACGCTCCCAACACTGGCCCTTGGGACAGAAACCAAGGTTTCTTCCATATGACTAGGGAACGAAGGCCACTGCGCGTTACCCTGATCATACAGAATGGATTTCCCCTTAAGGAAAGCCACCTGGTTTACTTCCCATAACCACGTCCCAGCCAGTGAGGGAGGCGCCTGTTGAAACGGATTACCGGCAACAGAACGCTCCCAACACTGGCCCCTGGGACAGAAACCAAGGTTTCTTCCATATGACTAGGGAATGAAGGCATCTGCGCGTTACCCTGATCATACAGAATGGTTTTCCCCCCGAGGAAAACCCCTTGATTCCCAGCTACCACTGTAAGGGTCTCATGCAGCAGGCCAAGAGATATTCTGTTGGACGCAGCCGCAATGAGCCCCAGCAGACCTTAAACTGCTTCACAGTGATGCTGTGGCCTAGCTTCATTTTAGAGACCACCGCCCGTATGGACTCGATACGTTCAGGAGACAATTGTGCCCACAACGTAGAGAATCCCATACGACTCCCAGGAACACAGTTCTCTGAGAAGGCGTCAACACGCTACTGCGTGTAGAGTCTCAAAGGGCTAGGCCGCCTGGAAGAACCCGATATTGGTACGCTTTGCCCCAAAAAGCGAACCTCAGGAACTTCCTGTGACACAGAAGGATGGATACAGGGAAGTATGCGTCCTCTTCAGACCCATCGTGACAGACCAGTCCTCAGACTGGATCTGAATCACAATAGAGGAAATGCTAAGCATCTTGAATCTGAATCTCCTCAGAGAACGATTCAAGTACCTCCGGTCTAAAGTTGGATGCAACTCGCCATCCCTCTTAGGAACTATGAAGTACTGGCTTTAGAACCCGGACTCCCTGTCTGGCGGAGGAGCACATTCTGTGGCCACCTTACCAACAGGGAGTGAACTTCCTGTTCCATTACCCGAACCTGCCCAGGGACCACTGCCGTCCAGACCACCCCACTGAACTTCAGGGGAAGGTAACCGGACTGCAGTCTGTATGCCCCTTCCTACAGTCGCAGGCCCCAAGCTGATATATTCGGAGGCATAACCATGCGCCGAGATAATCTGCTAAGGGAACCAGCCTCTCGAGGCCGGTCTCGGGTGTCAACCGAGCCTCCTCCCCGACCCCCTGAAGCGGCTAACCGGCAGGGCGAAATCGAGGAAGATTTTCGGTGTGCGTACGCGTTTGCTGGACCACCGCAAGTCTTGCTAGAGGCGGCTGATGCAGCACGCGTGCACGGGGAAACGATGTGGCCCGAAGCGTACTAGACGGCGGGAACACAGCATCGACTCCCGAAAAACTCCACAGGGGAGACGACCTCGATCGCTCCTACCCGGGAGAGGGGGCTGGCCAGCAGGGGCCTCATCTAAGGGAGCAGCTCAACAGGGCCACAACACTAGAGCGGACACTGCGATTAGCAATTGCCTGAAACTGATGTGTCCCGCAGGCCACAAGGCGGCGAGAACGACATCAACTTCAGGAGGGCTCCATCTTAGATGAATATCCAGTTCACAAGTTAAACACGCTTGGGTGACAGAATTAAAGTATCCAACTTATCAAAGTCGGATAACATGACACTCAATTCCTCGGAATTAAATGCCATCATAATCACCAAACCCGTGCAACCTGATCTGAATAATAGGCTGAATAAAAATTATATCTAACTCCTCAAAGTCAGATAATATTTTAATTTAATTCCTCAGAATTAAATGCAGCCACAATTAAGGTGAAACATAGTCTGAATGATAGGCTAAATATCTAACTCCACAAAGTCAGATTATATTTTATTTAATTCCTTAGAATTAAATGTAGCCGTAATTAATCAGACAACACTGTTTTATTTGTATTATACGGACTCATTGACCCCGCGTTGCCTCAGCAACGTGGTTCAAGCCGTCATAATACAATTGGTTTTCATCCCTCGAGAAAAAAGCCAAACAGTGTCACACAATACGGTGAAACATGGTCTGAATGACTGAATATCTAACTCCTCAGAGTCAGATCATATCTCATTTAAATCCTCAGACTTAAATGCCGCCATATCAGACAATACTGATTTAACGTACTATACGGACTTGCCGTTAAGCCAACCAGTATCTCATGCACACCGATCGCGTGTGTTCACTTTAAATGCAGACACATAACCTGCGCGCTGCCTTTTTTTTCTGCAATCGCGAGATGGAATCTTGCATATTTAAGAAGTGCTTATAACTTTGACTGCCACGATGCTGAGCACGTCTAATTCCTCAGAATCAGACCGCTCACACATCGGGTCCTCCGCCCCGGGGGAAGAAGCCGCAGCGCGGGCTTCCACACGGGGAAGGAGAACATCTGAACTGTCAGATAAAGACTGGGAAGATGCCTCAGCAGTCCCAGTCCCGCTGACAGTCCATCCGTGAGCCCCATGACCAGCCTCGCCGCACCGCCTCGGCGGATGCGGGACCGATCCACGGGGCTCACGAGGCTGGCCGGCCTCATCGAGCACAGCCAGCCGAGAGCGGAGCACCCTGAGCGTCAGCTTCTTGTAATGCTTACAAGCAGCTCCCTAGAGAGCCGCTTGAGCATGCTGAACGCCCAGGTAATGCACACAAAGCAGGTGTGTATCCGAGCCCGACATGTAGCGAGGGCAAGGATGCACACACTGCTTAAACTCTCTCACACTCTCACATTTTCCATTTTCCAGTCACACACACTTTCACTGACAATACAACAGTAAATAGACAGACAGTTTGACAGATAGCGCTTGCTGAAGAGCAATAACTACCGCCATTACGTTCCAGCTCCCCTTTTATACTTCCGGGTATGCCGTCACAATGACGTCATCACGCACGCCAATCGGATTGGCCTAGTTGGCATTCTGGTTTCAGATTCGCTGATGCTAAGGGAGCATCCCCAAAGCGTCGTTCCGATGCAGTGCTCGTTCCCTCGAAAGGGAACATAAATGCAGCCTTGGTGAGAAGAGACTTCTTTAAAAACATTTAAAAGAATCTTACTGTCCAAAAACGTATATTTTATATTTAAACTTATACTTTTTTTGTACAAACAAATAAAGGTAAACCAGCATTTTTTTTCCTTTTTTTTCCTCAACTCAGTTTTGACTGATATTGAGCATAACCATGCAGCAAACGTTTTAAAAATAGCCTGAACAAATGAATGAATGAAATGAATACCCTAAGCTACTTACATAGCCTGAATGTTTTTTTTCAAACCCCTGTTAGCATAATTATACGGCATTAAAGTTAAATTATTTAGCAGGACCCCGATTTCGGCTTCGCTAAAATTCTTTTTCTTGCCGCTCGACATTCTCAAGTAAAACATTTGGACGTTGAATGGTTGAAGGGACGTTTATAAGGTGGAGATCTGAAACCAGGTTTTCGGTATCACACACATTTCAGAAATTATCTTAGACCAAACGTAGGACATTTACGCAACATTTGATAAATTATCTCATCAAAGGGGCTGAAAAAAGTTTATTAGTTCAAATTTCATGGAACTATTTCACTCCAGAGGAAAGATTTTTATCTTTTTTTAAAGATAAAAAATGAATCATCCCTCGTTGAGCTTATCTTTTTACTCTTTCACTAGAATCTTATCACTTTTGCTACAAAGCATTCAGCACTTTCTCATGCACTAGTATAAAGCATTGTAAAGATTGCCCTGGAAGAGTGAGGGAAAATATGTTTAAATTTATCTTAAAAATAGTCTTTAATGTTTGATAAAAAAAAAAAAGGAATTTCAGGTAAAACGTTACAGTAAGGTTTCATTAGTTAATGTAACATGAACTAACAATGAACACAACATTTGTTACAATATTAATTAATATTTGTTAATGTAAAAATAGTCATTCTTTGTTTGTTCATGTTAGAGCATTAATAATGTTAACAAACACAACTTTCGATTTTATTAATGTATCAGTAAATGTTGAAATTAAGATTAGATTAATAAATGCTGTAGTATTGTTCATTCTTAATTCATGGTACTAATGCAATTAACTAATGTTTGTTTACTAATGAACTTATCGCAAAGTGTTATCCAATCATTTATATTATATTTTGCTTCTTTATGTCAAACCAGCGACTCTTTTAAAAGTGCAGTTTTTGAAATGAACTCAAGCACAAGTGAGCATTTGTGAACTCCAATGTCTGTTCATCACACATGAAACATGTCACAGACGGACTTTAATATGATCTGCAGCTTATGTAAATATTAAAAACTTAATAAAAGTGAAGGCTTATTTTGAAAACAAAGACTTATATTTGTAAATATTTTAACAGCAAGTTCAGTGATTTCAGGATCACGTGTATGTTGATGACATGATGATGCTAATCTGAAAATATTGGCTTTACCTTTAAAGTGTTAAAGCTACCACAATGAGAAAAGACCATTTCATTTCTGATTTTACAATGCATGAAAACAACTTATATTTACAGATGTGAAAAATACTTTAGTGGGGTCAATCACTTTTTATCATCAAAATATGATGATACAATTCCAAGGAGGGGCAGAATGTGCTCACTGCAATTTACAAAAAGCTGATAAAAATGAAACATCATAAAAAAATAAAAATAAATATTTAACTGTGAACTAACCATGAGTGTGATTATCTAGTTCCTTAGAATCCTCCACTTTAATATTTAAAAGCATTTGCTTATTGATACAGCTATAATGTCATAAATGTCATAGCTTTGCTGAAAGAGGTTTTAATGCTTAGCATTTAACATGCTAATGTGTGCTTTTGCTAGCTAAAAGTTTGTCTACTAGCTAGTGCAGTTTTATAATTCAGTTGTGTAACATTAAAATATATTCAATTGAAGTGAATGAATGAATGAATATATGAAATTGAGTGCCTGAATCATGTCAGGGAGCCATAAAAATCCCTTTGAGACTACTTTGGGTCACTTAAAATGTATTAATTCCATGATGTTGAAGTTACATGAACAAATTATGTTTGTTTAACGTTATTGATTCATGTGGGACCGATGTACAAGATCAGGTAAATCCAACACACTTTTTTCAGTGTTGTATCAAGGACACACCCATAATAGGGCAAATGTCCTGAATATTATAGGCCTACTCCACCCACTGGAACAGTTTTTCCCTGGAACTGAATATTTCACAACAACCCCAAGGTGAAACTCCCTCTGTTCATTTTTTCACCCCCTTTGATGTGATTGCAGTGACGACTCATGTCATGTGATTCTGGCAGCATAAATAGTGGATCAGAATCAATCTGAGAGACAGATCGCCTGATAATACAGTTTATTTCATCCAGAGTTTGATCACCAGCACTGCAGCGATGTCAGGAGAATGGAGCCCAGTGGAGCCAATCACTGAAGCGGTGAAGGAGATCTGCACAGAGGTAGGAGAAAGAGAATCACTCATGTAGTATATGCAGTTTGTGTTAAAACACAGCCTATAGTAAAATGATCTATTTTGGAGCTGTAAAATGTGTTTGGGAAAATATTTGTTGTAATTTTTAAGCGAACTTTATATGTGTTTTCTGCTATCTAAACTAATAAACTCAGTCTTTTTTAAAATAACGATGATAATAATAATAACCATAATGTATATTAATATAACATGTTTGTCTATTTATTCAGGTGAAGCCAGAGATAGAGAAGAAGGTTGGACTCAAATTTGGTCTTTACAATCCTTTAGAACATGCTTCTCAGATTATTTTAGAAGGAACAAACTATATGGTCAAGGTAAATGAGTGTTTTTTATGGATTTTGAACTTATGATTTTGTAACACATCTGCCTTAGACTTTTGTCCAATGTTACATAAATAAGGGACAACCCAATTATGCTTATGAGTGTTTTATAGAAAGTTATACAAAAATGCTTAACTCAACAATCTCTTTACTCTTCCATTTACAATGTCAAAATTATTTACTCTAAAAGTAAATACAATTCACCAGCTAATTACATAATTAACTTCTGAACTGTTTGTCCAAAAATCCTAAAAGTGGTCTCGATAGATTCGGGATGTCATTTTTTCGAACTACACCTAGACCAGCAAGTTCAGCAGAGTTTGGCTCCAATCCTGAAACACATCTATTGAAGCTCTTATTGAGAATTAACAGAGATGTTGATGTTTTATTGAAAATATTTGGTCACCATTATGGAGATCATTGTTTCCTTTAGTTGGGCAGTTTGACTCTTGGTTTTTTATGCGAGTTTGTGGTTTTCGTTACAGTGTTAACAAAACATAATCTGTTCAAATCAAAAGAAGCCACAAAAAATTGTGATGAAGAAAATTTTTTGACTAAACTCATCACTGACTAAAAATTTTAATAAATAATATTCACCAAAAATACATTCTTGCCACAGATCAGACATTCTGAATTTTTATGTTTAAAAACATTCTAGGAGGAAAAAAAGTTTAGACACACATAAATCAAGAATCAGCATATGAATCTCAACAATGATGACATACTTATCTTGTCTATCCCTGACCTAGACCTTTTATCAGATTTTTTCCAAAATCGAATCGTATCATCTTCAGAGCGTGCTGACAAAAAGTTGTGGATTTCGTCTGAATCGTTTTTGTATACCGCAGCAACAAATTTGAGGTACGATGGCAAAATGACTCTTGAGGCTTTATCTCTGCAATGTTTTGGTATATTGACACCAAACTTTGCATGTGTCATTGTCACCTCAAACTGACTACACCACATCAGTTTCGTAACAGTGCCACCTATTGGTCGAAAGTGAAAAACCATTAAATCAAATGAATAGAGATCGTATTTGATTTTTCAGCCTTTTTGCCTCTTAAAATGTTTTTAACTGCTCATCGATGCAGTTGGCCCGATAATCCCAGCCATTTTGGCATGTCTTATCTTCATCTTTGCACTTGGTCCTGATAATTACTGCTTGCAGCTATTTGTGAATTAAGTTTTTTTTTCAAATCAACTCTCTCTCTCTCTCTCTCTCTCTCTCTCTCTCTCTCTCTCTCTCTCTCTCTCTCTCTCTCTCTCTCTCTCTCTCTTTCTCAGGTGGAAGTCGGACAAAATGACTGCGTTCATGCAAGGATATCTTCAACTCTCTCCTTCGATAAAGTGACATTGACTGTCATCAGAACCGAGTACCCTAAAACCCTCAGTGACCCTCTGGAGCCCTTCTGAACACGTCTAACCTCATGCCGAAAACAGTGTGTCTGATCTAATAACAGACTCACAATGAGCTGCCATATAGAGGAACTACTGTAAACTGTTTCATTCCTCAATATTAAACTCAATATTCAAACCCTCAGTGCCTGTGTCAGTGTGTTTATGTGAACAACACCAAATTCACTTCACTTTACTAAAAATTGTTTTATGCTGAAATAATAAACAGAAAACACTTTAAAATCCTGTCCAAATATATATATATATATATATATATATATATATACAGGTGCTGGTCATATAATTAGAATATCATCAAAAAGTTAATTTATTTCACTAATTCCATTCAAAAAGTGAAACTTTTATATTATATTAATTCATTACACACAGACTGATATATTTCAAATGTTTATTTCTTTTAATTTTGATGATTATAACTGACAACTAAGGAAAATCCCAAATTCAGTATCTCAGAAAATTTGAATATTACTTAAGACCAATACAAAGAAAGGATTTTTAGAAATCTTGGCCAACTGAAAAGTATGAACATGAAAAGTATGAGCATGTCCAGCACTCAATACTTAGTTGGGGCTCCTTTTGCCTGAATTACTGCAGCAATGCGGCGTGGCTTGAGGAGATCCGTCTGTGGCACTGCTCAGGTGTTATGAGAGCCCAGGTTGCTCTGATAGAGGCCTTCAGCTATTCTGCATTGTTGGGTCTGGCATATCGCATCTTCCTCGTCACAATACCCCATAGATTTTCTATGGGGTTAAGGTCAGGCGAGTTTGCTGGCCAATTAAGAACAGGGATACCATGGTCCTTAAACCAGGTACTGTTTGCTTTTGCACTGTGTGCAGGTGCCAAGTCCTGTTGGAAAATGAAATCTGTATCTCCATAAAGTTGGTCAGCAGCAGGAAGCATGAAGTGCTCTAAAACTTCGTGGTATACGGCTACGTTGACCTTGGACCTCAGAAAACATAGTGGACCAACAGCAATAGATGACATGGCACCCCAAACCATCACTGACTGTGGAAACTTTACAGTGGACCTCAAGCAACCTGGATTGTGTGCCTCTCCTCTCTTCCTCCAGACTCTGGGACCCTGATTTCCAAAGGAAATGCAAAATTTACTTTAATCAGAGAACATAACTTTGGACCACTCAGCTGCAGTCCAGTCCTTTTTGTCTTTAGCCCAGGTGAGACGCTTCTGACGCTGTCCTTTGTTCAAGAGTGGCTTGACACAAGGAATGCGACAGCTGAAACCCATGTCATGCATACGTCTGTGCGTAGTGGTTCTTGAAGCACTGACTCCAGCTGCAGTCCACTCTTTGTGAATCTCCCCCACATTTTTGAATGGTTTTTGTTTCACAATCCTCTCCAGGGTGCGGTTATCCCTATTGCTTGTACACTTTTTTCTACCACATCTTGTCCTTCCCTTCGCCTCTCTATTAATGTGCTTGGACACAGAGCTCTGTGAACAGCCAGCCTCCTTTGCAATGACCTTTTGTGTCTTGCCCTCCTTGTGCAAGGTGTCATTGGTCGTCTTTTGGACAACTGACAAGTCAGCAGTCTTCCCCATGATTGTGTAGCCTACAGAACTAGACTAAGAGACCATTAAAGGCCTTTGCAGGTGTTTTGAGTTAATTAGCTGATTAGAGTGTGGCACCAGGTGTCTTTAATATTGAACCTTTTCACAATATTCAAATTTTCTGAGATACTGAATTTGGGATTTTCCTTAGTTGTCTGTTATAATCATCAAAATTAAAAGAAATAAACATTTGAAATATATCAGTCAGTGTGTAATGAATGAATATAATATACAAGTTTCACTTTTTGAATGGAATTAGTGAAATAAATCAACTTTTTGATGATATTCTAATTATATGCACCTGTAGTAAAACAATGAGTTTGTCTTAAATTGGGAATCTAATTTCGGGAGCTGACCAAGCCAAAATAACTCTTAGTTTGAACCCTCTTTCCTAAACCTAATCAAAAAGAAAATACAATGCACTGCCTTAGTGATGGGAGAAACAAAGCTCCTGCAGCTTTGAATCAATTTTTCCCTTTCAAAAGCTACACTCAATGCTGCATAAGCTTATGCAAATGGGAAATGTCTTTGACATAACCAGCTGTGAAAATCTGTCTGCGTCCCAATTCGCCTACTTATACTACGTCCTAAAAGTATGTACTCTTTTTGTGAAGAAAAAGTACATACTTTTGAGTGTGTAGCAGAAGAGTATGCAAGCTTTGGGACATACTACTGTCATCTTTAACGGACTCTGTTAAGTGCGTCCCGTGACCGTTTAAACTGCCCTGTCAATCATCGTCACAGTTCAAATCCTCCACTTTCAATTTAATTTCCTACCGTATGGGAGAGAAATGTAGTCGCTCGTTGATCTGCCTTTCGTTGGTCTTTAATGCAGAGACTCCTCTCATGTGTTTGCAAAGTTAATGGCCAAACGTATCATTACAAAAGTTCTCAATGCAGCTGCAGGTGAAATATAATGTGGATAATATTGAATAAATATCTTTTCGTCAGGTTAAATACTGATAATTGCTCACTCAAACCACTTTCTCTAATCCTCTCCACTTAACCGTCAGACTCGCGTAACCGTCATGTTTGTAGTTTTTTAAACACTTTTTATCCGCGTTTGTAGTTCTAATCCAATCCTCGTCCATCTCGCAATGGGTTGTGGGCAATATCAGCCGTTAGAGTGCGCATCGATCTGCACTTCGGATTCTGACCGGAAATAGTAAACCATCCGGGAATCTTTGGAATACTCTTTTCAACATACTAAGATTTGGGACATACTAAATCTTTTTTCGAATACTATTTAGTACGGATAGTATGCGAATTGGGACGCAGCAAGTGTGAAAACACGTCAATGAAATTGACCCGGAGGTATTTATAGCCTCGGCCGGTGACGTCATAGGCGCACCTGCTGCACGAGGCTATAAATAGATGAGCTTCAGCTGGAGCAAACCAGGTCTTTTTGTTTTCAGACCAACTCTGTGTTATGGTGTGTTATAAAGTCTCTGAAAAAAAAAAAAAAATCTCTCTCTCTCTTTCAAGACTCAACTTGAGATCTTTGTTAGGAGTTAGTTTTCAACATGGCAGTGTGCAGATTTCTCTCTCTTTCTCATCTCTGTTACAAAGAAACATTAGTGGAAAGAGTTCTAGTTAAATCTAATCAGTTGGAAACGAGTCAGCAGAGTAAAACGCTGTATATCCATGTTCTCTTTCAAATAGAACTGGATGTGCACGTTTATTGCTGTGTGTGTTTGGGGGAAGAGCATGCGATCGCTGCATTGAGTCCCTACTTTCAGTCCGCACCAGTTTTCGGAGCTCTCGAATGGGTTTGTTGACGAGCAAGAGACGGGTCCGTCCCTTTCGCTTGCTCGCTCACCAAATGCATGTTTCCCAGCGTGATCCCGAAGCGCGCTCCGGCGTTTCTTCGGCTCGCGCGGGGAATGATGATGAATCTCTGGGTCCGCGGACCTCGAGCAGCCGCCTGCGATCGTTCCTCACATGATGGTGAATCCATACGAGGAATTTATCGAGGTGGTTGGTTTCTGTCTAGAAAGCATTTACTTCACGTGTTTTTGTACCCTTGACTTCGACATTTTCGACTATCATGGGTTCGAAATCGCGTGGATATGTGAGAATACCCCAGGTGGGAGACGCTCACGAGCTATCTCTCGCCTGGGTCTGCATTTTCATTAAAGAGACATACCTCCCCACAAAGCCATGTAGAAAATAAACGTCGGCTGTCATGGGCAAAGCTTATATATATGAATTATATATTGTATATTATTTTATATGGAATATATATATATATATATATATATATATATATATATATATATATATATATATATATATATATATATATATATATATATATATATATATTATTTTATATGGAATATATATTGTATATGATTTATATAAGAATAATAAATATAAAGGGACAGGCTGGTGCTGCGCTGCACACTATGGCTGTCTTGCAGGCATATCAGGCTGACCTTCTGAAGGATTTGAGTGGTTCATTTGGTGACTCAGTTAACTCTGTAGTGGCCAGATTTAAAGGAGTGGAAGAAACATGAAGTGTTCACTCAGTTTCTTCCTCAATGCACTCAAGGGGAGGGGCTATCAGCCACACAACCTCTCTTCAGTCCTTCAAGATTTAGGGGGGTAATAAGCAGAGTGTGGCGAGTTGTGCTCTCCCTCGTAAAGACTGGAGACCGGCTCGTCATCTTCAAAAACCTCCCAGGGCAGACCTCGGGACTGTCATCAATATAAGAAGTCTGGTGGTCTGGTGCCCAGTCTGCCCCCACGGGACAGGGCGTGTCAAACATTTGCTCGCCCCACCCCGTTATCCTCAAAACCACTCCATCCCCGCCGCCTCTGGTGATTCGGGGGGGCAGTGGTTTCCAGTGAAATGTTAGACATTCAGTGTTTAAATCCTGCTATCATCCAGGACATAGAACGTCTAACATCCCCTCAACAGGAAGTGTTA
The DNA here is from genome assembly GCF_949357685.1 of Gobio gobio. Taxonomy (NCBI): domain Eukaryota; kingdom Metazoa; phylum Chordata; class Actinopteri; order Cypriniformes; family Gobionidae; genus Gobio; species Gobio gobio. The sequence goes on along the minus strand of NC_137100.1, from coordinate 5,087,778 downwards.
AAATTGTCACTCTCAGAGTCTCAGGCAGCGTGTGAACTTCTGCCAGGCGTTTCTGCATGGGTGTTAAGCACGGTAAAAATTAGTAAACTAATTTATTTGTCATCCTCCTTGTTTGAACGGCGTGGTCTCCACTTCCGTGAAGGCGGAGTTGGCGTTCGTACTGTCACAAGTGACAGCTGTTACTTCCTGGTCCCCAGTAGGGTGGTGGTGGGGGGGGGGGGGGGGGGTGTCCAATCTCAGATCTTCGAGTCTTAAACCGTGAAGCAGTTAAAGCACTCAAGGTCAGGATGTTACAGTGAAGGCGGTCGTGTCGCATATTCAACATTGTGATTGGATTCGGCACGATTGATCCGAAGGACGCACGTATTCGCATATAAAGTCTGCCACAACACAGGAAGTTCCTGAGGTTCGCTCTTGGGGGCAAAAGCTTACCAATTTCGGGTCTTCCATTTGGCTAGCCTTGTAACCGCACGTATACAAAATGTATGGATGTATTACCGGCTCCATTGGGATTCCGGGGCATTCAAATTTTGAATTACAGAGGCGATTGCTAAAATTAGCACAATCACATGAGATGGTGCTTCAACACAGTGTGTTGGCTCATCTAGTTTCTCTAGGGTTGAGACTCAACACCAAGAAAAGTGTTCTTTCTCCTGCCTATAGAACGACTTATCTAGGGTTTGTTCGGTTTTTGGTCACAAGGTGGGCACAATGGTTTCCCGCTTGAATCAAGACCATTCAGGATTCCCTGAGCAAAGTCAGGCTAGACCAAGATCTTACTGATCATCAGCACCAGAGTGTTAGGTCTAATGGCATCAGCATCCACAGGTTTCCCTTTGGGGTTGTTGCACATAAGACCGTTTCAGTTGTGGCTCAAAGCCAGAGGACTTAGGGCCAATCCTCAGGCAAATAAAGTGGCGCGCCATGTGGCTTCGTACACTAACTATGTGGTTCAGACGCCGGTTTTTGCCTTGGGTCCCACTCTAGGCGTACCTTGTCGTCGCAAGTTGCTAACGACGGACGCTTCCCTGACAGGCTGGGGTGCGGCCTTAAGTGGTCGTCCAGCCCAACGGGAATGGGAGGGTCATCAACTCAGTTGGCACATCAACTGCCTCGAGTTGACGGCTGTATTTCTGGCCCTGAAATACTTTCTCCCCCAATTGAGGGGCTGTCATGTCCTAGTGCGGGTGGACAGTACAGCTAAATATCTCATATATAATCACCAGGGGGGTCTGTGCTCACGGTATCAGAATAGCGAGACAGATTTTTCTCTGGGCTCAGAACAAGTTCCTGTCACTCGAGCAGTGTACATTCAAGGGCGGTTGAATGTGGAAGCAGATTTACTGTCCAGAAAGAGTTACAGATGGGGGGGTGGAAACTCCACCCAGAAGTAGTCAAGCAGATCTGGATCAGATTTTACAGAGCTGACCACAGGGAGTGGACCTCTTAGCCTCTTCTCAGACAGCGCAATGTCCCTGCTTCTCTCTGTCACCCAGCCCCGCTGGGTCTGGATGTGATGGTTCATACATGGCCCAAAATGCGTCTGTATGCCCTCCTTCCAGTCGCTCTGCTCCTGGGAGTTCTAGCCGGGGTTCGCCAACAAGGGTCTTGCTTCTTATCGATAGCGCTGCGTTGGTCGAACAGGGTTTGGTTCTCGGAGATAGTGTCTCTCCTTAACGGCTCGCCTTGGGCGATTCCGGCGAGGGGGGACCTTCTGTCTCAGGCAGAGGGCACGATATTCCATTCCAGGCCCGACCTGTGGAACCTTCATGTTTGGCCCCTTAAGGGCACCAACTGAGGGACACGGGGCTTTCGCCTGCAGTTATTGAGACCATCCTAAGTGCTAGAGCTTCCTCCACTCGGAAAGTTTATGCTAATAAATGGGGTGTCTTTGAAAGGTGGTGTACGACACAATGTAGATTCAGTCAACTGCCAGGTAACTTCAGTTTTGGATTTTCTGCAAGAAAAGTTGTCATCAGGCACCTGCCCCTCCACTCTCAGGGTTCATGTGGCCGCTCTTTCGGCTTGCCACGCCTTGGTGGATGGGGTGCCGCTCTGGAGACATCCTCTACTCGCTCGCTTCATTCGTGGGGTAGGCAGTTGAGGCCACCTGTTAGAACCAAGATCCCTTCATGGGACTTAGATTTAGTCCTCGAGGGTCTGGTTGAGACCCCCTTTGAAACATTAGCTTGCCCCTCCACTCTCAGGGTTTATGTGGCCCCTCTTTTGGCTTGCCATGCCCTGGTGGATGGGGTGCTGCTTGGGAGGCATCTTCTGCCTGCTCACTTTGTTGTGCCAGGCAGTTGTGGCCTCCATTAAGAGCCAAGATCCCTTCATGGGACTTAGTTTTAGCCCTCGAGGGTCTGGTTGAGACCCCCTTTGAACCTCTAGAATCAGGGTCTGACGAACTTCTGACTCTAAAGATGGTTTTTCTTATGGCTATAACTTCTCTGAAAAGAATTGGGGACATGCAGGCTCTGTCAATATCGCCATCCTGCTTAGACTTTGCCCCAGGTTTGGTGAAAGTGATTTTGCATCCCCACCCTGACTACCTGCCTAAGGTTCCTTTGTCGACTGTACATCCTGTCACTCTTGAAACCTTCTGCCCTCTGCCGTTCACAACGCCGGATCAGGAGAAACTTCATAGACTGTGTCCAGTCCATGCTCTTCAGGCCTACGTCCACCGCACTAGCCAGTGGCGTAAGTCAGAGCAACTGTTTGTTTGCCATGGGGGCCGTAACAGAGGTTCTGCCACCATCAAACAATGTCACATTGGGTCAGGGATGCTACTGCTCTTGCCTATGAGGTGCGCGGTCAAGCTTCACCTATAGGATTAAGGGCTCACTCCACCAGGGGAGTCGCCTCTTCTACTGCGTTAGCAAGGGGTGCTCCCTTACAAAGTGTTTGTGATGCGGCAGGTTGGTCCTCTCCGCACACATTCTTAAGACTTTATAGCTTGGATGCTCATGCCACTCTGGGCTCTCATGTCCTTGAGTCGACATCACAGGCTAATGCCTGAGGCTTCTTGCGTTCTTGTGCACACCTACACAACCGTAAGGGGTCCAGGCACCATCAAGCATGGCGGCGTGGGTATTCTCGTTCCCATTTGCATAAGCTTATGCAGCATTGAGTGTAGCTTTTGAAAGGGAACACTTGGGGTTACTTGACTGTAACCCTGTTCCCTGATAAAGCGGAATGAGATGCTGCATTGCTAGGCCGTGCTGATAATGCTTCAGGACTGGTCTTCAAACAAAGAAGATCTGGTTTGCTCCAGCTGAAGCTCATCTATTTATAGCCTCGTGCAGCAGGTGCGCCTATGACGTCACCGGCCGAGGCTATAAATACCTCCGGGTCAATTTCATTGACGTGTTTTCACACTATTTTCACAGCTGGTTATGTCAAAGACATTTCCATTTGCATAAGCTTATGCAGCATCTCGTTCCGCTTTATCAGGGAACAGGGTTACAGTCAAGTAACCCCAAGTGATTCACAAAATGATTCACTGTTTCAAGGCACTCAAAACACCACACGCTGGTGACCCCTGCTGGCTAGAACAGTGTAAATGCAACAAACTTAGCTCAAACATGCCAAAAATAAATAAATAAATAGATGCAATAATCATAATATACCATAAATATGAAGTGTCTTTATAATAGCTGTTATTTTATATAACCTTATCAGGTTAATCAGACCATTAAAAACCTTTAACTACAACTTTATTATAGAAATGTGTCATATAGGGCCAGATTTACTAACAGCTAGCGCCAGCACAAACCCTCTTTTGGCGTTAAAAGACGACTAAAGACACACAGTGAAAAAGGCATGGATATTTCCATATTTCACTGCTCCTGGTAGATTGTGTTGGTCATTATGGAAATGATCCGGCTGCGTCCGTGTTCTTTATTGGTGTGTCGTCAGTAGATCACTCGCAGAACTTTACACTCCCATCTGCGCTTTTATGGGATTGTGCTCTCATGCTAATTTGCCTAATTTGTTTAGTAAATCTGGCCCTAAATGTATACAATTTTATAAAATGAATCCGGGATCAGATAAAAACTATACAGACACTGGTTCATGAGTTCACAGAGGTCATTGAAATTTCGAAACATTTTGAAACAGCATGGCCTGGTTTACTGAAAGCACGTGACTTTGGCAGTTTAATACACGCTCCAATTCACTGGTTCAAAGCTTCACGTTTTGAAAGCGCCCATCACTAAACGGCATAGCCAGAAAAGTTTACAATAAACAAAAATGTAGTCAGACTCCTTACTTTCCCAATCCTCAATATTTGCAATATATTTACAACAAAGCCGAGGGGGTCTTTGGGTTTTATCTATGGGTTTTACCTGATCTCTGATCAGTTTTACACATTTGTGCATGTTTTAATTAGACATTAGTATAATTAAAAGGAATAATAGGGTGCGTTTCAATCAGCTTCCTAATTCAGTAGTCAGGGCACTGATCAGGGAGTCGGCCATTTTAAGGGCTGTCTCAATCGCAGAATCCTTCCAGTGCACTGAAGCGTTCGCTCCCTAAAAAGTCCCACAATGCACTGCAGTGAGCCAACTCACTAAACATAACCACCGATAACAACACATGATATATGTTTTTAAAAATAGAAAGTATTATTTTATTACATCTGAGAATAAACATCGTTAGACAGGTAATGAACGCAATCTAGCTAACATTTATAATTTATTTACGTCTGAAATGTTGCACGTACATGTAACAAGCAAAGTATTTATCAAAATGTACTTTAAATAACATTAAAAGCACTGTCAGAAAGATATCAGCTCTGCTGTTGTTCATAAATACCAGTAGTAATGTTGTACAATGAGGCTAATTGGCCTGTTTAGCTGAGCCAGCCATGAAACAAACAAAACAAACCCTGAAAATTAATAAAAGAACACTATATTACACAGACACTTGATATTTAATCTTATTAGATGATTGGTTAATTGCATTTCATAGATTTTACTTTCATTAAAACAGTTGCAATGTGTTTGTAAAAGTAGTTTTTTTGCATGTTTGTGCTGAGTTTGTTGAATTTACGCAGTTCTGAGCAGCAGGGGTCACCAGCGTGTGGCGATTCCAGCGCTTCCACACAGTGAATCATTTCGCTTTGAAAAGCTTTGTTTCTCTCATCAGCACCGAAAAGTGTCCGAAAACAGGCAAAAGTTCAAATACACCAAACACAGTTCCTCAAATACAAACATAAGCGCTCACAGTCTCTAAAACTCTCTTAACACACACAAACTCTGCACTCCACCAATCAGGACACAGCATCAACAGCACATGAACAAACCACAGGCTCATAACACTCATGATAAAGTGAGAATATGGAGCTCACACTCAAGGAGGAAAAAAACACATCTGTTTTACAAATGATGATGATATTTATATGGCCAAAATGTATGTAATTCTGATACTTGTAATGTAAATCAATGAGATCTTTTTAACAGTATAGTAGATACTTACATAAAATACATATTCCTATCAATATCTGCCAATAATCGGTCTTAGTAAGATGATATTTAAATGCTTAGTTTTATGATCAAAGCTCTGAAGTTGTAAATCATAATGCAGTGAAATCTAATGATGACTGAGAGATGAACGAAAAAACCTTCCTCAGAAGCCTGATAATCATATTTGAGACTCTTTACTAAAACACACTGTATGGATAATCAAGTGAAACTAAACTGCTTCAGTGCAGTAATTGTTCATCTTCAAATATTACTTGCAATATCAGTGATACATGTTTGATTTATAAAAATGAAAGATTTCACAGCAAAAAGACACGTTTGAGTACAACAGGTTTTTCAGCAAATTTTTGATCATGTTGATCATTTAAGCCTTAGAATATTATTATTATAGGGTAAATTTAAGAGAGGATATGATATGATATGGTTTCACTCCATATGCCAACATTTATTTGTCCTTTGCTTTCTTTTATTTTCAGTTTGTAATTGTTTTTATTGGCAGTTATGACTCTTTTTGCATGTAGAAATTATTGTATGAATATAATGCAGTTTACAATTATAATTTATGTTTGATTTTCTTCATTTAATCAATGAAAACCTGGTTATATCAGGGAATTAAATATCAGGCCTGGAAATGAATTAAATCATATGAGTCTTCGTAATATCTATAGTCATTATGCTTCACTCTAATCCTTATCTTGTAATCACAGAAACCTCAGCAAGTGTTGATAACTCCTTCATCAGTGTCTCTGTTTGTCTGTCAGGGCCCGTCATTATGCTGGAGGATTCAGTGAGTGGCTTCAGCGGGAAGGTCTGTGAGCAGAAAGAGTCCAGCGTGAAACTTGACAGCAGAGAAATGAAGCTCATTTCAGCTCCGTGAAGGACCTAGAAGACTATGACTGAATTTATACGGCACTTGACTGTTAAAATGATAGCACAGACCAAAAATATTTCTGAAATCTCACAGATGCGTCTATATATTTTGCCAAGACTCAATAAATATTACATAGTTTATGATATAGTGTTTGTTTTTATGCCATATGATTTTGTCACCATAAATGGACCCAGCGACACATCACATGTATGTTTTCCCAACTAACTGAAGGAAACACTGAAATAGATCATTAGTATGCATTCATGATTGAGCATTGACCACTGATGATGGAGATAACAGGGATTTAGAAAATGAACTCATCTGACATTCAGAATGCGGTTTCTTTGCAAGAGCTTACATGAACAGATGTGGTGCTCTGCAACCAGTTAAAATTCATAAAACATCAAGGTGAAAGCGAGTTAAACTTTTGGCTTTTGCCTCGCTGCCTTATCTGACGATGGCTTGTAAGGCAGCGTTTAAGCATGAAGGCACCTCACAAAACTGATTTCGGACAGACTTCTTAGGAAGGGTAACAGTTTAATGATCTACAGCAAAATAGAGAGAGCTTTAGTGAGGACTAAACACATATTACTACATTAGTAATTTATCGCTAGAAATGACATCAGAATTGGAAAATGTTGGTGTTACGGCAACAATTAATTCATTGACATCACTAATAACAATGAGCCTGACAAAAGTGGGCCTCATATAAGGGCATATAAAATTAGGCCGTATAGAATCGTGCCTATTGAATGAGTAGTGTATATGTATATGTATACATGTGGGTTATAAAAAACCCTGACAGAACCTAGTCGGGCCTTATAGAATGTAATATAAACATATGCTTGTGTACACAGTTTATATGTGTAGAATAGACATCAGACCGGAAGTAATTTGGGCCTTAAGAGTGAGATGACAATACCTTATCATATGGAAATAATTTATATTATTATCTGAAGTTCTTTGAAAGACAACGTGCGCGCCCTGCAGCCAGATCACTTTCACTTGTGTCCTCACAAAACTTTGTCATTTGTATGTTTTAATGCCTGCCATTTTGAACATTGAAGCAATTTTAGACCATCAGATGTGTATTATGTTGAGCTAATGCCTGATATATTGTGACGCACAAACTCTCAGACAGTAGCTCGCACATCACGTGAAGATCACGCGCAGAGAGGAGTGCAGAAACTCATTGTCAACGCTGCCCTGTGATTTATCACTAAAGTAGCTAAAGTAGTAAACTCAACCGTTATAGCATAGATTTGAATACCTTTTGAAGTAACAAACCACAGCTTCATAATGAATAGTGACGGTATGACTAATTCACACACACAATCACTCTCTCATTAATGCATTCAAATAAATGTAATGTAGGCCTACTGTGCTAATGTATCTGTATCTGATGTAGCCTACAACAAACAAATCTGTAAATATCTTTTACTATTAAAGGTGGGATATTTTTTTCTAATGAAAAAGTGCATATAAATACTTGAAGGAAACGGTTCACTTTCAGCAGTTATTGTCTATGAGGGCAAAAAAAAAGAAAAAAAAAAGAGCAAAATATTTGTTCATTAATCGTAATCGAGATTTTTATTTTTGGTCAAATCGTTACAGCCCTAGTAGACGGTCTTTTGTGGCTGTTTGAACCAAGCATCCCAGACAGCAGCTGACTCCGAGCCGGATCCGTCTTCGAACCGGCAAATCCGCGTTACAATCACCTCCGTTTCACTGCTCTAATACGGATCCAGCCCGGGTCGGGTTTTCGTGGGCGGGAACAACAGTCGCAAAGCAGATTCGGGCCACATTTGGGCCAAATCGCCATAAAGGAATCCGCATCTGGTCCGGAGCTGCCCAGTGCTGGTCCGGATGAGTAAAAACGGATCCGTGCCGGTATTGTCCCGTTGTGCCAAAAGACCCAAGTCCGATGCGCAGATCTGGCACAGAACTTACGAATGGTCTGGGCCAACTCTGGGCCAGATGATTTTTGCTATCTGGGATGCCGCACTCGTGTTGAAAACTGAAGCCTTGAAAACTGAAGTGTCTCGATCGCCTCCAGGTGGCTGGTCCCAGTATAGCTCATAACCCCCACCCCTCCGTGTATTCTAATAAACGTGAGACAAACTAAACAATTGTAAGAGTTGGTTTTGGTGCTAAGACAAAAGCTGAGATACACACCTCAGCAATTGAACAATAAAAGTCACTAATCTTGAGAAAAAGATCTCACAGAAACTGTGTGACAACACCCTGACAAACATTCCTCCCCCCTACCCATTTTGCCCTCTCCTTGTCCTGGTTTCAAGTCATCAAATGCAGATATACCAGTGATGATGTATCTTGTAAATCTATTGTTTTATCCCTTTCATGTTTGATGTCTTTTTAAAGGTCTCAGTGCGAATGGTAAAATGGTCTCAGTTTCACTGGAGTCACTGGTAGGATTAGAAAGACATCAAACATGAAAGGGATAAAACAATAGATTTACAAGATACATCATCACTGGTATATCTGCATTTGGTGACTTGAAACCAGGACAAGGACCCCTTTTCCACCAGGGCAGTGCTAGAGCTAATTCAGAGCCAGAGCCAGTCCCAGTTCATAGTTGGTTCGACTGAGGAGCCTTCTAAGATCCGTTTGCTTTTCCACATGCTCTGAGAGCCACAACAGAGCCAGTCTTACGTCACTGTATACGTCTCATCTCTCTCAGCAACGCTAGCGAGGCAGCGGCAATGTTGCCAAGTCTGTGGTTTTGCCGCGGGCTGTTTTTTCATGTCCGCGGGATGAAGCGACCCCAATTATATGATATTTAGCCCCGGGAATGCGAATTTTAGTAGGCAACCATGCCAAAAAACACATATTTTACCCCCAAATGTGATTTTTACTGGGGAATACCCCCCCCCCCCCCCGGAACGCGATTGGGCTTGTTTTGAGTAACTTAGCAATTGGGCGGGTTTGGTTGTGAAAACCTGGCAACCCTGGGCAGCGGGAAACACACACACCAGGCTTGTTCGAGACGCATCGGCGCTGCGCAGACCGATCCACGTATGATATATATATAAAAAACGCATGAGTGAATCAAAAGCATAAGGAGTCATATGCTCTCGCTGGACTCGTTATCATACGGCGATCAGTCTCTGCACAGCACTGCTGCGAACAAGCCTTCCATCAACAAAGCAAACGTTGCGTTACTATTGATTCACATGGCTTTACGATCCTACATCGGCATCAAAACACAACGAAAACACAGCGAATCCAACGCATTCATGCAGTTCGCCGTAATTTGTATAGACGGAGATTACAAACGAGCAGCAGCTGTTAGCTCCATTAGCTGCTATTTCAAAAATGGCGGATCTCAAGTTTGTGTTGGTCTTGTTGACCCCGCCCCCAGCGCCTGACGTAATCGGTTCTTACTTCTAGCCCTGTTCTAGCCCAGCAATGTTTTGGTGCTACTTAACCTCTTAACAAGCGCCCCATTTTTTAGGAATTCTTTGAAAACGATATACCCAAATGAAAATGTCTGCAGCTCTTAAACCCTATGGTCTATATTCATAAACCTGGTCTTATTTTAAACTAGACACTTGAAATATTGCTACCCAATAGTCATAATAACTCAAAGTAATATGGGAACAGAGTAATATACATGTAAATATACATGTAAGTGACTCACGTTTTTTGTTTTTTGTTTTCACTTAGGGAAAAAAATATTATAATTTAATTTAATGTTAAGAGCCTGAAAATAACTTAAATATAAAACTGAATGTCTAATCATGTCATGATTCAAATATGAGGATGATTCTCTCAGTAATGTAGCTTCTGTGAGCTTTTATGTCAAGAAAAGTCTAGGCGTCATTTCAAAAAGGCCATTTATTTCAGAACATTTGCTATTGTAAAGAGTAGTTTTTCATTCAAATAAATCTGCAATAAACTGCAATATACTACTAATTATAATGGATAAACAGTTACTGAAAAACTAAAGCAACTATTTACAGAGATTACAAAGTGTAAAAAACTCATTTAGCTGATGGGAAGCGTCAGTGAGAGACTGCGCGCTCCACTGCAGTTACGCCATGGAGAACGCGCAGCCAGCGCACAAACAGTATTCACCAAAGCCTACTTACACAAACTGCGCAAGATAATGCCTTTTGATTGGTTACTAAGTCCATCAATCAAACCTTTGTTGGAAAGGCATTGGCTGGGCACCGAGTGCCTTTATCCAACGAAAACCATGGGCGCAATGATTGACAGCTCACCAAGCCTGTAAAGCGCTTCCTCTATATGATGCATCCCAGAAGAGTCTCTGATTGAAGGAGAGAGACGAGGGTTGAACCATTGCACGTGGGAGAAGCTTTTCTAGCAGGGGGAGTTTGCCAGACACGGAATAGAATCGATATTTCATTGAAAATGGACATGATTGATCACGCTAACTCAACTCTCTTGCAAACAACGGAGGATTTTTATTTTTTTCCCTATTTTTTCGTTGTTTTGGATTAAAAAGTGGGATGCATTTTGAAGAATGGACTCTTACACAGAGATGTATGCGGGTGTTTATTGGATTCGTCCGATCTGATCTGAACGACAGGAGATGAAAGATGAGTAACGCTGATATTATGCTAATGTTTACATGGACGGTCCTTTAGCGTTTCATTTAACCCTTTCCTCTCTGGTGTATTTATTGCAAAAACAAGTTCAGAACATGAATCTTGAGTGTTTTAGCTTTCAAATGATGCATAGTTTGTGATAGTTGATTGAATATTTTGTATAAAACAAAAGTAAATAAAAGTACACACCCCCCCACTTCCGTCAACCCCCCCGCCCACGAACCGGTGCGGGTTAAGAAGTTAAGAACCACTTTTCCTGGCTCGGAGCTGGGGCTTTGGGTGTGGAAACACAAAGAACCGATTTGAAACTAGGCTCTGGCTCCGATCTAGCTCTAGCTCTGCTTTGGTGGAAAAGGGGTAATAGAGAGGGCAAAATGGGTAGGGGGGAGGACTGTTTGTCAGGGTGTTGTCACACAGTTTCTGTGAGATGTTTTTCTCAAGATTAGTGACTTTTATTGTTCAATTGCTGAGGTGTGTATCTCAGCTTTTGTCTTAGCACCAAAACCAACTCTTACAGGCGGCCCCTGGCCCATTGGGACAAATTCAGATTAGTTCCCAAGGGCACATACTTGGACATTACTTGTTTCCATATTTTGGATGTAATTTCCGAAGTGTTCATGGTGCTGATCCTGGAGTTAACAGCACAAATCAATGGGTGCCGGAGTCAAGTAGTCACCTGAAATAACAACATCAAGACAGGCTGAACATGAAGATGAAAACACTGCTGAAATACACCTTAGCGGCACAGTCCCTTTAGGTGTAGGCGTACTGTGCTGATTGGATGCTGTAGCAATTAGGCAGGATATCTGTTATCCCGTTGGTCAGGTTTGTTTCCACCTGCCGATGATTGTGATGGTTTTCAGTCTGTAGAATGACTTGTTGTCCCAAGTCAGTTGCATTAGTCAGCATGAGCAGAAAGTGTCAGTGGAAAATGTCTTTACACTTTGAGGAAACATCTGTGTCCTCCCCAGGATTCTTATCAATAGCTGACCCTTAGAGAAATCCTCGGTCACCTTCAAGCAGAAGGTTTGGTTTGCCGGGCAGGTCAGATCTCCATGGGTGAAGGAATCATTTCACTGATGATGCTCCATTGTGTGCTAGACACCTGAACAAATTCTGAATAACCATGCAATATTTGAACACCGATGAATTTTTGGTTATTGTGAGATGGAAAAAGAGAGTTGTTGGATAATCACAAGAACATCAAAATAACAACACATGATAAACTCTTGTCAGAAGTGCGAGTGGTAAAAACGGTCTCATTTCTCAGTGTCATATATTTAGTGAGCAAGTCTCATTTGATCGCCAGATTCTTCAATACCACTAGTGATATTGAAGTGGAATTTAAACATGGTCTGGATGAATTGAAGGAAGGGTATCAAAACCATCAATAGAACAGTATATTTACCAGCAGTATGCATAATTCAAATATATCACACAATTAAACATGGAAATACACAATTGGATAATTGCCATTATAAAATTGTTTGTATCAGTTGTTTTAAATGCAAATCAGTATTGAATTCTTATGTTTCAATCAGATTACTTAGAGAATGAGATTTACAGAAAAAGAGATTTAAAATCTTTAGTTAAACTTTGGCACTCATCTTCTGCGCATTTGATGTACAGGCTAAGTCACACTCAACGATGCAGGTCTGACTGAGAATTGTTTACTTAATTTATAGAAATGCCTGCATCCCAGATCTAAGTCTTTAGATATGTTTGCATTGTCATTAGTCATATGTTGGAAACTAGGGGCCCTTCCAGTTTTCAACAATGCTAAGGACTGGACATATTAAACATTTTGTCCATCAGTTTACTGATCAATTAATTGTCCATTAATGAATGTGTGACAAAGTCATGCCCATGTTTTATGCATCTTGCAGTGTTTACATACAGGAAGTTGACATGGCTGTAAGCCGTAAAATTGTTCAAACCAAAATAAAAAGGTAATTATGAAAATAAAATTGTTCAAACCAAATAAAAAGGGAATTATGAAAATAATTAATTTTGTCCTGTATGTATGAAGATTAATAGTGTATGATAAATTTGCATTATGTGAATGATTTTGGCCTGGATAGTCCCATGATCTATGCCAGGAAAAATATGTTGTGCGGTGATAGAATTAAGGATGTGTGTTGTGTATGTATGAGTGTATGTGTATAGGAGATGGGTGGTGTCTATCCTACCATAATTTGTATTGTATAATTTTATTCCAGTTTTTATACTGGGAAGCCATGTAACTATGTGTGCTGTGAGGTGTGAATGGCTTCATGAAGTCTCTTCACACCCATCTCCTAGATGTTAAGTTGTGTGTGTGTCCTGAGCTTCAGACCCAGTGGAATCTGGATCTGAAGGGTGGCAGCCATTCACCTGAAAGGAAAACAAGCACAGAGCGAAATACAGTTTAATCTTGAACCTTTACACAAATTTAATTAAGATAGATGATGCTATCTTATTTTTTCTTTACTGGTCTTAGCCAGATAGTTGTTGTAGATGGCTTTAACCTGTTACGGTTTTATGCCATTATGAGAAAATTTGTTGTAGTTTACAAAGACATGTATCATTATCATGATCATGTTTCTGTGAAGAAAAAGGTCAGATAAACTGATTTATAATGGTCAGATCTGACTGTGTGTAAATGCAGTCAGACCAGTTGCACCTTAAGTTGCCGTTGTGTTTACACAATCTGCATTGTGATTTTTATCACACCCAGGTCCCCTGGGGCAATCTCTTTAAATGATGCTATTTATTAGGGGTGTGCATTGGCACTGCCCTCACAATTCGATTAGATTACGATTCACCAGGTAACGATTCGATTCAATTCGATTCTACGATGCATTGCGATGCATCAAAATTCTACTGCACACAACAAGGCAAATTTTTAATCAGTCATGAGGCAATACAAGCAGTCAGATATTGAACAACAGATTGTATTGGCTGCTATGTGTGTATTATCACTCTCCTGTATCTTTGACATAAATGTCATTAAATAAAATAAAATTGAATGGTACAGTAAAAAGCTTTGAGACAGGGCACTTCATGAACTCCTGTGCAAATATTAATCCGTAATTACAGTCACACTATTGTAACAACAACCACCACCCAGGCACCCAGCAATAAAAATATTCAGTGCAACACACACAGTAACGTTGACACTAGGGACTCGTCAATTCTCGTGCTTGATTTTAGTGTGGCAGGCGCGTTACCAGGGCGTAAGCAGCGCATATTTTTTTCGGCGCCCATGTTAACAGAGCATTCACATCGCACGCAGAGACGGCACGGCAGCGCATCGCAGGAGGAGAAGCAGCAGTAGTGCCGCGATCGTTTCGGCGCCGAGTCTATTTTGCCGCGCTGCTCACGCTGATTTAAAGCCACAGTGGATTGTTCTTGATCAAAACTGACCAGATTAACATGGAAAATAACAAATTCCACCATGAAATCATGTAGTGAAGTGCCCCGTGTGTTTCACAATCACCATATGACATCCAGAGCTGTTAAAAAAATTAAAAACACAACACTGCCAGAAGTTTTTGCCCAAACTTCAAAAGCCTGTTTAAATTATTAAAACTAGAAGCATATATTCACTTTAATGTTAACTTACATTTATCATGTGAACTACTTATATACAACAAGTTATATGCATATGTGTTTGGGACAGAGGGGAACACGGTCGCATTTGCAGCATGCTGCCCATCATAAATCAAAGCACGAGACAGACGGGGCTCGGAGGAGAAGACCGTAAATGTGACATAATGTACAATATTTGTCTGAATTTGCAATATCCGCGCGAGACAAACGCTGCCAGTGTGAATCCACAATGGGGGCGCGGGCTCCGGCTCTCCATACCCACCGCTCCGCGTGCGGTGTGAAGCCGGCGTCAGAATCCGAAATGTGCCCAGATGTCCGCTTTCCAATCGTTGGGTGCGTTTTTAATACCCGTCTATCGCGGTCATCTCCCTCCGCCTCAGCCATCTTGATTGTTGTTGTTATGACCCTGGAAGTAATTGAAACTTCACAACTTTATTGTCCAACTCAAGTCCAGAAAATAAACGGTGACATAATCGATAATGGCACTTTGCCGCATCGATGCTGAATCGTGCATGCCCCGCATTGCGATGCATCGCTGAATCGATTATTGTTGACACCACTACTATTTATACAAGTCAGATCTGTGTTTAGAGCATCAGGTCACCAGGTGTTTATGGTGTCATTTGAACTCTTGACCATTTGGATCTCTGTGATGTGTGACCCCTGTAGAGTGAATGCCTTAAGTTAACATAACACACAACTTTCATTACATTCCCAGTAAAATGACTTCCCAAATCAGGTCCCATGTAAATTGATACACCCAGAGAGGAATTCGCTAACACTTGCGAGTTTCTTTGCAATGGAAAACTTGTACCTCCCCTTTCTCATTGGGTTGAGATCAATGAAATGTAAATTATTAGGCCTTGCCTGAATTCAGCCTATTCAAGTTACAACAATCAGGTTAATCATTTAACTGGGCCTTGTAATTTTTCTCATTTAAATGTTTGCACAAATAGAAGGTACAGAAGTTATTTCTCTTTAGGTTTTTCTCTTCAGTTTCTTCCTTAACAATTCTTTCTTTAACCATTTATATTCTCCTTCCCATCATTTCAACACTAATAGTGCTCTTGCCGTCTTATTTCCATTCAGGAAGCTTTTTTTCCTACTGGCACATCCCCTCTTTCTACCTTCTAATCCTTCTCATACTTTCCCAACATTCTTTCCTCTTCTAAATAATGCTGAATTATCCTGAGATTAAAACCATTTCTGGCATTTATAATATAATTTACATTGTAATCATAATATAAATCATATTACATTAAAATGGTATGAATTAAATAATAATTAAAGCTGCGAGCAGCGATGACGGGCCCAAGCCGGTGGCACCGCCACCCCGGTGGCATCAGTTTAACTGTGCACGGCAGGCAATAGGCATTTAAAATGGGAAAACATAAAAGGACTATGTCAAAGTCATCTGAATTCACCACATTAACTGCAGCAGTTGGTGCTGCTATGACCACAAACCACAACAGCCACATCTATGAGATCAATTAAATTTATATGAATTTCATGTCAGATTATGTCAAAGGTCAAATTGGAATGAGTTCAGAATACCATTCGAATGCTGATGTTGTTTTATTCTAACACTTCTCTTCATGTGTTTTTGAGCTACCTTAGCTACCATTTGTGCACCAATCTTATGCACCATAAAACATGCTTTAATTTCAATATGGGTGGTCCAATAAATTTTTTTTAATAAAAAATGTATAAATGGAGCCAAATCACAGAAACTGCAAAGATGATTTTAATATCAGTGTCAGGTAAGAGTAAGATGCGTGTCTACATTTTATGGAAGTTTATTATAAATAGCCACTTTTATAAAATCATGTGAAATTTATGTTTTAATACATTTATATTATATCAGTAAATAATTAATTTAAAGACATGTGCATCATACGTGATCTTGGCAAACACATCACATGACGTTTTTATTTCAAGTGATAGTTATTTGTGATAGCCTATATGAAAGGGTTAAATTATGATCAAGAGAGAAAGTCACACACACACACACACACACACACACAATGATAGAGTGAGAGTGAGGGGGAGGGGAAGGACTGAGAGAAAGGCACACACACAAACTCACAGGGTGAGAGAGAGACCCCCCCCCCCTCCCCACACACACACACAGATAGAGAGGGGGAAGGGGAAAGACAGGCAGATGGCATTCCATAGACTTAATGGTTTGTATACTGTACAAACTGTACATTCTATCCCCCTACACTACCCCTAAGCCTACATATCGCACACACACACACACACACACCATAGCTGTCAACCCTCCCGTTTTTTCCGGGTTTCTCACGTATTTTAGCTCTTTTCCCGCTGTCTTCCCGTTTTAGTATTTTCCCGTAAAATATCCCGTATTTTTACGTTCTGATTGTGTTAACTCAGAACACGCAACTATCTGGTTTAGTGCCAGAAGACGCGAATGAGAAGTCGCGCGCACTGTGAGAAAATTTTCCGTGCACTCATCCGAGAGCGCGCACACGTCTCTCAGCGCGCAAATATTGAGTTCTCTTTCAAGTCTTGCTCTTGAATGGACAAACTCACGCAAAAAGTATGTCAACATATTGATGAGTATTCTAGCAGACATAGTCTGTATATGGCTTAAGTAAGCTTTATACAGTCCAGAAAAGACAACGCATATCCGAGGTCTTAAAGGGGCAGTAGCCTTTACTGCTGTCTGTTTAATGTCAAACAAAAGACAAGGGCATCACTCACTGCTCTTGATTGAATAACTTTTGTAAGTTTAATAGGATTAATCTTTAATTTATACAGTCATATATGCAATGTTATTTTACATTTGATCAATTTCTGTAGGCCTACCTGAAAACTAATGTTAGACGTACCTGAAAAACCTGAAAAGCATAGTTTATTTTATTAGTATCTTTGCTCAATAGTATTTATTTGTGCTGCTGCTTGTATTTAAATGATTTGTTCTTATTATTTTCTTTTATTTTATTTGACAGTAGTCCTTTTTTCCCTGAACATAGCAAATACTGAACCGTACCGAAACGGTGAACCTTAAACCGTGATACAAACCGAACCGTGAGCAATCTGTACCGTTACACCCCTAGCGTAACGTATGATAAAATGACTGAAAAAAGGTTGGGAAACACTGGCTTAGGCTACTATCGAAGAAGAAGAAGACAGTTGCAGCCGCGCGGTTGGGAGGAAGAGGGAAAAAGTAGCGGGAAGTAAACTTCAAGGAGAGTATAGTAATAATAAATGATAATAAATGGAATAAATAAATAATAAATGAAAATAATAAATGTTATATTTACCCATGGCCTTCCCTGTTATACAGAAATGTAATAGTTATCAAACCTTCCTTAACTGTATAAATAATAAATGAAATATAGATGAATCATCATTAAAGCTACAATTTTCTCTGTTCCCGTTGTTCTTTGATGAACATTAATGACAGGCTGACTCCACAAAATGACTCTAATTTGCCTCTTTGAAAAATAATTCTCTAATTTAACCTTATTACTATACTAATTGTAATATAAATAATACAAATATTAGAAGAAAAATATTTTAAGTGGTCATTATTGACAATAAATATTGCACAACTAGTATTTAGTACCAAAAGATCTCCTCAAAATATTCAATAAATTTTATTGAACTAAAATATAGAACATTTATTTAATTGAAAAATAGTTAAGGTGTATGGTCACATTTGACCATCAATTAGTATGAGTATGACCAATTAGTATGGAATACCTGAAGGCTAAGTACAATAAAAACATTAACATTAATGTTAACATTGTTGCATTACTCTCCATTATAAAACGATCCTGTATGGTTGATGTAATAATCAATGCACACTATGCTGTACTGTTTACCAAAACTTGCTGCAAACCCCTGTAAAGTGGAGCTGTTGTGTATCAAGCCATTCAAATGTATTGACACAGCGCTAGAAGTATTGAGATTTCTGTGAAGCACGACTGCGCGCGCCGCCGGGAGATGATAGAGCATGTTGCAACTCCGAATGGTTTTTCAACACTCTGGCTTTAACTGTTATGCCATATTAGCGCCAAAACGCTATTTATTGTTTGAATTTCGCATTAAAACTTTAAAAAATGTAAAAGCTTAGACATTGTTTAATATCAAAAGCAGGTTTGGCAATTTGGCGTGAGATTAAGTTGGGCAGCGTGAGAGCGTGAGACAGAGCCTGAAAGCGTGAGTGTCACGCCAAATGCGTGAGAGTTGGCAACCCTAGGCAAAAGAGAACTCGATGTGAGCAGGAAACTGACGCGAGTCTATCTATGCATCGAGTGTGTGTGTGTGTGTGTGTGTGTGTGTGTGTGTGTGTGTGTGTGTGTGTGTGTGTGTGTGTGTCAGTGTCCCTTGAATAGCTGACATGAGACGCATCCACACAGATAGGACACTGACACACACACATACACATACACACACACACAGACAGGACACACACACACACACACACACACAGACAGGACACTAACACACACACAGACAGGACACTGGCATACAGCGCGCTCTCTTGTGTCTTGTCGCGCTTGGAAGCATGTACATGAATAGGAGCGTGATCATGTAACGCTAAGCAAAAATGGATATAAAAACGGACGCTGTGTTATTTGCGTTAAATATTTTTAATGCGTTAAGCTTCCGTTTCACGTTGACCGAGTTTGGTGGAGATTGAATAAATCACCTACGAGGAGAACGTAAAAACTCAGACCCTGAATTATACAAATATTCATGTTCAAACAAAAACTTTCTGTGAAAAAAAGACACTTATAAACAGACACTTGTAGAAAATAATGTGAATTTTTTTTTAAAATAAATTTGAACTATGTCAGTAAATAATGAATTTAAAGACAAATGTGTCAAAAGTGATCTTTGCAAACACAGCACATGACCTTCTGTAAAGCACATGTATAGAAAACACACTCACACTCCTCTGTTTTAAAAAAAGAGTTCTGTTTGAATGAGTACATGAAATCACGGCTGTCAGATGATAAGAATTGTAACTCAAATGTGATTTAGAAAATGAGTTCTGTAGTGATATAGTGTCATAGTTCATGTCCACATTAACCACTACGTTGTAATACCAATAGCCATGTCATCATACACATTTGTGTCCTCATAAATCACATAAGCAAGCACAGAGAGAGAGAGAGAGAGAAAGGGAGTTTCAAAAATAATACAACACTGCCCCCTTTTGGTGATAGAGGGGAGGGCACACAAACAGTCAAAAACATTATTAAACTTTGACATGTTGCCATGGCAGCATTATTTGAAATATCAGGAATTCATTCATACGTCTCTATCTGTCATGTTTTCACATTATACTGATGAAGTTTGAAGTCAATCGCGTGAAAATAAGATGGTGATTCAAAGCATTTTTGAAATTGACACACTTCCTGCTGCCAGTTGGTGGCGCTATAACTTTGACTCACAAAAGTCATATCCATGTGATCGGCCTCTTACAACGAACACACAGCTGAAGTTTCATCCAAATCAGTCAATGTTTGCACAAGTTATTACACACTTCCTGTTTACCTTTTCTCGCCATAAATTTGTTGCTTCACCACGGCCAAACCGTTTAAGATATCAAAAATCCGTTCGCAATTTAGCATCCTCTGTGTCTTGACTTCATGCTGACCGAGTTTGGCACTGATTGAAACAATGGCCTCGGAGGAGTATATTAAATTCCAGAGCATGTGTTTTCAGAACAACCCATATTAGCTCACTTCCTGTTGGGCTGACACGTAACTTAGAGCACGAAAGTTGTTTGGCCCGATGAGGTCTATATGTGTACCGAGTTTCATACATGTACGTGCAAGTGTGTTTGATATATAGACCAAGTTTTCAGACCCCACTTTAGGGGGCGCTGTCGAGCCCCCCTGCCACGCCCGGGTACCAGCTTCAGCCCGGCTCTGATGGCCGCGCATCTATCGACTTCTCGGGCACTTTTGGGGCTCTTACCATGCTCAAAAACTCTTGAAACTTTGCACACACATCGGAATGCGCGGCCATCAGAGCCGGGCTGAAGCTGGTACCCGGGCGTGGCAGGGGGGCTCGACAGCGCCCCCTAAAGTGGTGTCTGAAAACTTGGTCTATATATCAAACACACTTGCACGTACATGTATGAAACTCGGTACACATATAGACCTCATCGGGCCAAACAACTTTCGTGCTCTAAGTTACGTGTCAGCCCAACAGGAAGTGAGCTAATATGGGTTGTTCTGAAAACACATGCTCTGGAATTTAATATACTCCTCCGAGGCCATTGTTTCAATCAGTGCCAAACTCGGTCAGCATGAAGTCAAGACACAGAGGATGCTAAATTGCGAACGGATTTTTGATATCTTAAACAGTTTGGCCGTGGCGAAGCAACGAATTTATGGCGAGAAAAGGTAAACAGGAAGTGTGTAATAACTTGTGCAAACATTGACTGATTTGGATGAAACTTCAGCTGTGTGTTCGTTGTAAGAGGCCGATCACATGGATATGACTTTTGTGAGTCAAAGTTATAGCGCCACCAACTGGCAGCAGGAAGTGTGTCACTTTCAAAAATGCTTTGAATCACCATCTTATTTTCACCAGATTGACTTCAAACTTCATCAGTATAATGTGAAAACATGACAGATAGAGACATATGAATGAATTCCTGATATTTCAAATAATGCTGCCATGGCAACATGTCAAAGTTTAATAATGTTTTTGGCTGTTTGTGTGCCCTCCCCTCTATCACCAAAAGGTGGCAGTGTTGTATTATTTTTGAAACTCCCTTTCTCTCTCTCTCTCTCTCTGTGCTTGTTTTTGTGATTTATGAGGACACAAATGTGTATGATGACATACACTGGTATTACAACGTAGTGGTTAATGTGGACATGAACTATGACACTATATCACTACTAATACAGGACTAATTTTCTAAATCACATTTGAGTTACAATTCTTATCATCTGACAGCCGTGATTTCATGTACTCATTCAGACAGAACTCTTTTTTTAAAACAGAGGAGTGTGAGTGTGTTTTCTATACATGTGCTTTACAGAAGGTCATGTGCTGTGTTTGCAAAGATCACTTTTGACACATTTGTCTTTAAATTCATTATTTACTGACATAGTTCAAATTTATTTTTTTAAAAAATTCACATTATTTTCTACAAGTGTCTGTTTATAAGTGTCTTTTTTTCACAGAAAGTTTTTGTTTGAACGTGAATATTTGTATAATTCAGGGTCTGAGTTTTTACGTTCTCCTCGTAGGTGATTTATTCAATCTCCACCAAACTCGGTCAACGTGAAACGGAAGCTTAACGCATTAAAAATATTTAACGCAAATAACACAGCGTCCGTTTTTATATCCATTTTTGCTTAGCGTTACATGATCACGCTCCTATTCATGTACATGCTTCCAAGCGCGACAAGACACAAGAGAGCGCGCTGTATGCCAGTGTCCTGTCTGTGTGTGTGTTAGTGTCCTGTCTGTGTGTGTGTGTGTGTGTGTGTGTGTGTCCTGTCTGTGTGTGTGTGTATGTGTATGTGTGTGTGTCAGTGTCCTGTCTGTGTGGATGCGTCTCATGTCAGCTATTCAAGGGACACTGACACACACACACACACACACACACACACACACACACACTCGATGCATAGATAGACTCGCGTCAGTTTCCTGCTCACATCGAGTTCTCTTTTGCCTAGGGTTGCCAACTCTCACGCATTTGGAGTGACACTCACGCTTTCAGGCTCTGTCTCACGCTCTCACGCTGCCCAACTTAATCTCACGCCAAATTGCCAAACCTGCTTTTGATATTAAACAATGTCTAAGCTTTTACATTTTTTAACGTTTTAATGCGAAATTCAAACAATAAATAGCGTTTTGGCGCTAATATGGCATAACAGTTAAAGCCAGAGTGTTGAAAAACCATACGGAGTTGCGACATGCTCTATCATCTCCCGGCGGCGCGCGCAGTCGTGCTTCACAGAAATCTCAATACTTCTAGCGCTGTGTCAATACATTTGAATGGCTTGATACACAACAGCTCCACTTTACAGGGGTTTGCAGCAAGTTTTGGTAAACAGTACAGCATAGTGTGCATTGATTATTACATCAACCATACAGGATCGTTTTATAATGGAGAGTAATGCAACAATGTTAACATTAATGTTAATGTTTTTTATTGTACTTAGCCTTCAGGTATTCCATACTAATTGGTCATACTCATACTAATTGATGGTCAAATGTGACCATACACCTTAACTATTTTTCAATTAAATAAATGTTCTATATTTTAGTTCAATAATATTTATTGAATATTTTGAGGAGATCTTTTGGTACTAAATACTAGTTGTGCAATATTTATTGTCAATAATGACCACTTAAAATATTTTTCTTCTAATATTTGTATTATTTATATAGACCTCATTGGGCCAAACAACTTTCGTGCTCTAAGTTACGTGTCAGCCCAACAGGAAGTGAGCTAATATGGGTTGTTCTGAAAACACATGCTCTGGAATTTAATATACTCCTCCGAGGCCATTGTTTCAATCAGTGCCAAACTCGGTCAGCATGAAGTCAAGACACAGAGGATGCTAAATTGCGAACGGATTTTTGATATCTTAAACGGTTTGGCCGTGGCGAAGCAACGAATTTATGGCGAGAAAAGGGAAACAGGAAGTGTGTAATAACTTGTGCAAACATTGAATGATTTGGATGAAACTTCAGCTGTGTGTTCGTTGTAAGAGGCCGATCACATGGATATGACTTTTGTGAGTCAAAGTTAAAGCGCCACCAACTGGCAGCAGGAAGTGTGTCACTTTCAAAAATGCTTTGAATCCCCATCTTATTTTCACCTGATTGACTTCAAACTTCATCAGTATAATGTGAAAACATGACAGATAGAGACATATGAATGGATTCCTAATATTTCAAAAAATGTTGCCATGGCAACATGTCAAAGTTTAATAATGTTTTTGGCTGTTTGTGTGCCCTCCCCTCTATCACCACAAGGTGGCAGTGTTGTATTATTTTTGAAACTCCCTTTCTCTGTATGTGTGCTTGTTAATGTGATTCATGAGGACACAAATGTGTATGATGACATGGGTATTACACTGATATTACAACGTAGTGGTTAATGTGGACATGAACTATGACACTATATCACTACAGGACTAATTTTCTAAATGACATTTGAGTTACAATTCTTTTCACCTGACAGCCGTGATTTCATGTACTCATTCAGACAGAACTCTTTTTTAAAACAGAGTGTGAGTGTGTTTTCTATACATGTGCTTTACAGAAGGTCATGTGCTGTGTTTGCAAAGATCACTTTTGACACATTTGTCTTTAAATTCATTATTTACTGACATAGTTCAAATTTATAAAAAAAAAAAAAATTCACATTATTTTCTACAAGTGTCTGTTTATAAGTGTCTTTTTTCACAGAAAGTTTGTTTGAACGTGAATATTTGTATAATTCAGTTTCTGAGTTTTTACGTTCTCCTCGTAGGCGATTTATTCAATCTCCACCAAACTCGGTCAACGTGAAACGGAAGCTTAACGCATTAAAAATATTTAACGCAAATAACGCAGCGTCCGTTTTTATATCCATTTTTGCTTAGCGTTACATGATCACGCTCCTATTCATGTAAATGCTTCCAAGCGCGACAAGACACAAGAGAACACGCTGTATGCCAATGTCCTGTGTGTGTGTGTGTGTGTGTGTGTCAGTGTCCTGTCTGTGTGTGTGTGTGTGTGTGTGTGTGTGTGTGTGTGTGTGTGTGTGTGTGTGTGTGTGTGTGTGTGTGTGTGTGTGTGTGTGTGTGTGTGTGTGTGTGTGTGTGTGTGTGTGTGTGTGTGTGTGTGTGTGCAGGCCCGTCGCGACAAGGCAGGCAAACCAAGCAATTGCTTGGGGCCTCGAGCTGGCCTGGGGCACCAAGACAGCGACAGGTTAAGAATAAAATGAAACGACAAACTGTGTGAGCGCCCCATTGATAGTCAATGCAGTAAAGTGCAATGACACTGTTATCGGGATCCCCCTTAAGGGGCCCCTCTCAGAAGTCGCTGACAGCAGCCAGCCAACAACGCGATCTCTGCTGCGGCAAAATACAAAATCTTCGGATTTGAAGCGGAATTTTATGCTTCAGGAAGCCAGAAAAGAAAAAAGAGAAAGGAAGAGGAGGATAAGAAAAAACAAGATAGTGGTATGTGATAAATTACACTGGATAAAATAGCTCTACTTGTCTTGTACAAAAAAAGTGTAAGTTTGCAGCAGGTAGGCTAGCAAAAATATGTTTATGTTAGCTATCGTTACCTGCCTGACGGCAAATGCTGCTTGTAACGAACAGTTAGTGCAACTTTTTTTCCGAACAGACGGAATGACATGAGATTGCTATAGCTTTGTAATATGTTTTGATGAAAGTGGCATAGCATGCTATACTAACTATTATTTATGCTATGCATAAATAACCTGGAATAGTTAATATAGCATGCTATATTAACAATTATTATAAACATTATTTAACCAGAAAGAGGCAGAGGAACATGATTTTTTTCATAGCTTATCTTAATGTGCTAGTGTCGGGATATACGGTAGTGACAGTTTATGCAAATATGACATTATTTTTATGAGTTACCAATAGATCTTGAACAATTACTTTATTCTGTGGCAATTTTTACACTATTACATTTTGAAGTACAGTATCAGGACAACCCACATGTTTGACTGGTACTGTTTACATGTTTTACTGGTACTGCCCACGTTTTACTGGTACTGTTTATTAAACTATTTAACAAGGTATTATAGTCATCGGTTGCAACTTTACAATAACCATCCAGATAATGTTTATAGACAGTTTACAAAACAACTAGTAACCCTAAAGTATTCCCAAAGTGTTAGGAATATCTGGTCCGTCTATCTATGTAAATGTAATGTTTATAGATGTTTAAAAAATGGTTACTTAAAGGTTTAAAAAAAAAAATGTAATGATACAGTGGTGTTTTTTTGCAAATGTTTTCAAATTTTATGCACAGTATTTGCAACAACAGTATTTGCACTGTAAACCTTTTTATTAATATATAGTGTGGGTGAACTTAAACTGTATGGCTATGCTGCGGTGTGTGTGTGTGTGTGTGTGTGTGTGTGTGTGTGTGTGTGTGTGTGTGTGTGTGTGTGTGTGTGTGTGTGTGTGTGTGTGTGTGTGTGTGTGTCTGTCAGTGTCCTATCTGTGTGGATGCGTCTCATGTCAGCTAATCAAGGGACACTGACACACACACACACACACACACACACACACACTCGACGCATAGATAGACTCGCGTCAGTTTCCTGCTCACATCGAGTTCTCTTTTGCTCTTGAACAAACAATAACACAGAGGATTTTGAGTATTCTCATATTAGAGTCTTAAATTAGTTAAATAACGTCTTAAATGAACTTTAAAGAGTTGTGAGGAAATGAGATGCGCGGGACCGCGCGTGAGATCCGCGGTTGTTCTTAAAGTGACAGGAGCACTGATGATGCCTGTCATTAATGTTCATCAAAGAACAACGGGAACAGAGAAAATTGTAGCTTTAATGATGATTCATCTATATTTCATTTATTATTTATGCAGTTAAGGAAGGTTTGATAACTATTACATTTCTGTATAACAGGGAAGGCCATGGGTAAATATAACATTTATTATTTTGGGATATAATCATGGTATATATAACATAATATATATATAACATATATAGGTGGAGGGGTGTTTATTACAACATAATCATGGTTTATGAAGACATTTCATGTGTCCCCGTAAATCAAAATAGCTTTAACAGCATATTAAACAATTTTTTAATAAAAATGTAAAAATGCAGAATGTTTTCTGTGATGGTAGGTTTAGGGGTAGTGTGTGTGTGTGTGTGTGTGTGTGTGTGTGTGTGTGTGTGTGTGTGTGTGTGTGTGTGTGTGTGTGTGTGTGTGTGT
This sequence comes from Gobio gobio, assembly GCF_949357685.1. Taxonomy (NCBI): domain Eukaryota; kingdom Metazoa; phylum Chordata; class Actinopteri; order Cypriniformes; family Gobionidae; genus Gobio; species Gobio gobio. The sequence continues at coordinate 5,061,299 of NC_137100.1, read as the reverse complement.
GTGTATGTGTGTGTGTGTGTGTGCGATATGTAGGCTTAGGGGTAGTGTAGGGGGATAGAATGTACAGTTTGTACAGTATACAAACCATTAAGTCTATGGAATGCCATCTGCCTGTCTTTCCCCTTCCCCCTCTCTATCTGTGTGTGTGTGTGTGTGGGGGGGGGGGGGGGGTCTCTCTCTCACCCTGTGAGTTTGTGTGTGTGCCTTTCTCTCAGTCCTTACCCTCCCCCTCACTCTCACTCTATCATTGTGTTTGTGTGTGTGTGTGTGTGTGTGTGTGTGTGTGTGTGTGACTTTCTCTCTTGATCATAATTTAACCCTTTCATATAGGCTATCACAAATAACTATCACTTGAAATAAAAACGTCATGTGATGTGTTTGCCAAGATCACGTATGATGCACATGTCTTTAAATTAATTATTTACTGATATAATATAAATGTATTCAAACATAAATTTCACATGATTTTATAAAAGTGGCTATTTATAATAAACTTCCATAAAATGTAGACACGCATCTTACTCTTACCTGACACTGATATTAAAATCATCTTTGCAGTTTCTGTGATTTGGCTCCATTATACATTTTTTATTAAAAAAATTTTATTGGACCACCCATATTGAAATTAAAGCATGTTTTATGGTGCATAAGATTGGTGCACAAATGGTAGCTAAGGTAGCTCAAAAACACATTAAGAGAAATGTTAGAATAAAACAACATCAGCATTCGAATGGTATTCTGAACTCATTCCAATTTGACCTTTGACATAATCTGACATGAAATTCATATAAATTTAATTGATCTCATAGATGTGGCTGTTGTGGTTTGTGGTCATAGCAGCACCAACTGCTGCAGTTAATGTGGTGAATTCAGATGACTTTGACATAGTCCTTTTATGTTTTCCCATTTTAAATGCCTATTGCCTGCCGTGCACAGTTAAACTGATGCCACCGGGGTGGCGGTGCCACCGGCTTGGGCCCGTCATCGCTGCTCGCAGCTTTAATTGTATTTGTTAGTCTCAGAATTGGAAACTCTGCTATTTCCGATATAGCTGCAGTTAAACCAAGTACAGGAGCATATAATTGCCATGTGGCTACAGTGTGAATTACAATTGCATTAACCATGAGAATGTTTTCATCACAGCGCAGGATTCAAGAACTCCAAACTTTGCATTTTATCATGCTCCTTAACAAAAACATTGGTGTGAGAGGAATTTTGAGCCAGGTCACATCTCATACTCACATTCACATACTGGCTGCCTGTTTTACAACAGGGCTAAATTTGCATCACAATTGTTAACCCTCCTCACCAGTGTTTGGACATGATTTGTGATTGTCACATAAATTTGATTTTCACACAAAGTCAAATCTCCATCTGCCTCACAAAATGTCTTTACATCTAGACTGTATTCCAACTGTGAATTTCTTCAAGTTATTGCTTGTTTTGTTTCTTTCTTTTGATTTACTAAATCAGGTATTATGTGTCTCACCAATTTAAATATCAAAAGGGTATTTCTCATCCTTACCTAGTGAAAACTATTTTATCAGTGTATTGTAAAAATGCATTTGATTTTGAATTTTGTTGATTTTGATTTTGAGTTCTGAGTCTTTGTATTTTGTCCATTTTACAATGTAACAATGGTTTTGGACATGAATTCAATTGAATTTCTGTATTTGGTTACACAATATTTTGCTGATACTCTTAATGAAAGAGGGGTGTAAACCCAACAATGTGATTGTTGGTTTGTTATGATGCAGATTATTTAAATGTTTCTAGAAATAATGTAAGAGCTTGTGAGATCTTCTTTTATTCTAAACCTTGACCACTTTATTAAGTACATTTATTTAAAGGCTTATTGCCAGATAATATTTTAATCTGACCATATCAAACTTCTGACCAATGACAAATGCCAATGACAAAATTACAAAAGTGTATGCTATTTTGCTGTTTGTTGGGCTTTGTTACAGGAATCTTGCTGCTCGAGTTCACCTCCTGAGAAAGAAAGAGAGACAAGCGTTTGTTCTCATCTTCAGTGACTGTTCTTGAGGTGTGAGGTATTCAATGGAGGTTTTGCATATCAATGATCAAAGAGGTTGCACCACACCATTTGATGAAGTTCTCAAGCAGGGCTGTAAGCACTGACAAACTGCTTTTCCAACATGCCTGGACGACAAGTCTGAAGATGACATCTACACAACTGAAAGCATGTCTTTGTTGACTGTCACCTCTGGACATTTTATGAATGTGGCCAAATGTGCCAAGGGGGACTAAAGGGATTGAAAATAATCAAAGATATTTGATATTTGATATTTGAAATCCAACAAAGAAATTTGCTTTACTGTTGTCAACACATTTGCTTATCAGAAGGACCAGGGGCCTGTTTCAGAAAGGAGGTTCAACCAACTCTGAGTTTAAACCTGAACTCTGAGTTGACTTAGTCTGAGATGGGAAACTCTTGAGTTTTGGGTTTCAGAACAGCTGAATTGAGTTGGTTCAATCAACTCTGAGTAGACTGACTCTGAGTTAAGCTCATGCACTCCAACTATGAAAAGCCACGATCAATGGAGCTCCGAAATTATGATTCACCATGGCAACAGCACCCAACAAAAAGACGTTTGCATACTTCCGGGTCAATATGTAAGTTTAATTCTTAATTATTTTAATTAAGTTTAATTTTCATGGTATCCAAAAGGCAAACAAAGAATGTGGCAGCAGCTAAAAAAATAAATTAAAAAACATAATTCAATCAGGAAAAGCTTTAAGCATAAAATGTTCATGGGTGTAGGTTTAATGACTTTACAAACATTTAACATATTAAATAAATATCATTCAGTGTCCAATGTGCAGCAGCTTTTCCCACATAGACCCTTTTCATAGACTGTGATGACGTGTTTTAATGGTCATCAATATCGTAAATCCTGCAACTTTTTTTAATTTATTTTTTATGTATGTACATTTATAACACTTATACTTTGTATTATATTACTTTTGCATCAAATTACAAAAATCAAGTTACCGCTGCTGTGAGTGTTTCTAATACAGCGTCTATGGGAGTGATAGTTAAAATTAACATCTTTCTCTCTTTTCACTGCAGTTATCAATCTCACTTTAATTTTTCCATCTTTTTAAAATCACTATTGTGGAGTTTTTCTTTTGCTATTTGAGCAAATGGAGACACAAAAATATATATTTAATGTATTCTCTCATTCACCGCTAAAAGAGTTAACCCAACTATGACGACGTCAGCTTCGGAAACCCAGAAATGTGAAAAGGGTCTATGCTCTTTTCACATAATGAAATGTTCTCTGATCCCACCGGTTACATTTATTAATCAGGGTAATGACATTATTGACTTCTACTTAGGCCAGCCAAACACCAGCACCACTGACAGATGAAGAGGAGATGGAGGAAGAATATTAACACCCAACAGGAAAAAGAATAAAGTATTTGTAGGAAATAAAGATGACTATAAAAAATGTAAATAAATGTATTTAACAGCTGTGGTGGTGGTTATGCCATATATCTCGTACTACCATCTGGCAGCATCCTTCCATTCCATACAGTAATCCGTTTTCAGAAAGTGTGATGATGGGAATATGAGTGTCATCAATGCGTTCAACCACTGGAAATCCTAAAGGAAATTCGAATTATTAGGGATACTTCTAGAGTATTATCAAGTGAACGTCAGGATCCTTGATGTATAAAAGGACATGCCATTTTTGTCACTTTGACAGTGTCCTCATGATGAAAATATGAGCAATGAATGTTCCTGCAAAGAATGCTTTTCTTACTTGTTATTTTTGTCAAGTGGCAGATAATTTAATTTGTTTATTTATTTTTTTATATTTATACTTGAAATACGACCAAAATACTCCGTAAGAAAAGCATTTGTGGCGTTTGAATGAATGAATAAACTATTTAAACACTGTTGGTGCTTTAAAAAGGGGGAGGAGAACGAAAGAAACTCTGGGTTTACCAAAGAAAACCTGCCCCTGACCAGGTTAGGTTCACAGAGTAAGTTACCCTGGTAACTGACTCTGAGTATAAGTTACCTCTCTTTCAGAAACGGCTTGGCTTACCCTGCTTTCTCGGGTTTGACATACCTCCCATTCTGAAACATAAAACCCAGAGTTTCCCTTATTTCAGGGTTAACATACTCAGAGTTTTCACTTAACCTCCTTTCTGAAACGGGCCCCTGGTAGATAAAAGACAGGCCTGTAGGCCACATGAGGTCCCACCTTTATGTGTGATAGTGGGGGAAGTTTGGTCTGATTGGTCAGTTTGAATGTTATGTTTGAGTTTGGTCTGATTGGTCAGTTTAAAAGAATACATTTGGTTTCAGTCACATGGTCAAGGAATAGATAAAAGAGGATTGGAACTGTGGCTCTCGCTCTCTTTTCCTCTGGCTCTTGAAGTCATCTGGGCTTCTCTTCTTTGCTCTCTTCCTCTCTCTCTCCCCCACTCTCTTTCTTTCTTTCTCTTCTCTCTCTCTCTCTCTCTCTCTCTCTCTCTCTCTCTCTCTCTCTCTCTCTCTCTCTCTCTCTCTCTCTCAGGTAACATTTTATTCATGCTGTGTACGATTAATGGTATAAGTTTATCATCTCATTCATCCATTTTGAAACTATTTTAAGTGTAACCATAACCATATTTTGTCATTAAATCCTTTCTATTACGAATACTGTGCTAACTAGTTTTGATTTAGTATTGACTTTGAAGTGCTCCCTATTGCAATACAATATAGTCATATTATAGCAACGCTCTCCCACATATTTCGCTATTGTAACTGCGCTTATCTCCGTCGTTGGTATAAGTTGCAGTGGGTGGAAATAGACAAGAAATGTACAGTTTTCTTCCATCTTTCTGATAACGTTTCTTTAGTCTTGGCAACCCTGTAGATTGAACCATCTGCAGGAGTCCACTCTTACACAATCAAATTACACTTCATATATTTTTTACACAAAGATGATTTTTGTCATTTTAGGCAGTTTTTATCACACTGCTGTTTTTTTTTTTTTTAAATAAGTTGGGTTGTAGTTAGTTATTTGATGCTATAAAAACGGGGGGTGTGACGTCATGATTGACAGATGAGATTGACGGCTTCTCTGAGTGAAGTTGTCACTGAGGCAGCAACTGACTTTTTTTCGGGAGGAGAATTTATTTCTATAACTGTTTATTTCACACTGACATAATGAATTGTTCTGTATCTGCTAGAGTGTGGCTGGGCTTTTGATATCGCAGCTCTACTTCTTGCTCTCTACTGTGCATATTCGGTCCCAAATCAGCCCCATATTCGGACATTGGCGGCTTCACTTTTCTTCAGTGGAAGGTAGTGAAGACGCGTCGTCCATATTTTCTTATGGTCAATGGTTTGAACCAGTTGTGGCTGGTGATAATTTTTTTTTTTGGGGGGGGGGCGTTTTTTTGGGGGGGTATCAAGATGCATGTTGACTAAATTCAAGCATTAAACAGAAAACAGTGTCTTCACTTTTATCTTTTCACACATTCATTTCCCACATATAAGTGAATGAGGAAAGGAAAAACAAAAGAAAACAGCCACAACAGACTAGCATGTTGACTACTTGAACATACATTTTGCTCTCCTTTCTCTCTGGCCAGCAAATTTCTCAATGACTCTCTGATTAAAGTCAGTCATCTCAGTAGTGTCATGACGTTTGCATATTTCAGTCAGATTTTTGAGGTCTCTTACCCCCGTTGTTGTCCACAAAACTTCAGTACCGACACTTGGAAATAAAACACAGGGGAAGCAATAAAGGGCATTGCTAACAACACATCCAGCCAGCCACCTACGTTTCTCATAACAAGCGCATGAAGCTCCGACTGCAGCTGCGTCCTCTGTCACTGGCCGGCTGCTGGATTTGTAAATCACGTTGGTCCGGTTCGGGATCCTTTATCATTTTTTTTCTTCCAACGAACGCCTTGTGAAAGAATTTGGTTTAACTGCTGCCATCTCTACGAAAGTGATCATCCTAACAAGGTTTTGGCGGAGCCGGAGTGACGGTGTCGCCCGCGCACTTTCGCTTTAGCGCCCAAGAGCGTAAAGTTGAATGACCGGTGACGAGAACCAATCAGATTGGATAAAATAACACGGATCCAATTCTGATTCGCCAGGGACGCAGCGACCTACGTCCGGAGGAGGATCTTTAAGAACCAATTAGAGACCAGCTTCAGGTCACATGCTGCCCGTAGATTTTTGGACTCAGATAGACATCCATTTGTCCGGCGTCCCTCGCGCATGAAACCGCATGAAACATATTGAAGAACATATAAAATAGTTAACCGATCAAAGCCAGTTTTTAATAAATGCAGAGACTCTTACTAACAGCCAGTGTAACCCAGGTCATTTTCCTATGTCATTGGCATTTATTGGCAATTTTATGGTTTATGGTTTATGGTTATATGTATAAAATAAAGAAGAAATATGCAAAAATATTGCTCCTATAAATTAAAATTAGAAATACTCCTGAAACCATTGCTCATTGGTGAGGGGAAAGGTTAGCCCCGCCCCCTGCAAAAAGTTTGCGCACAAGCAGGCAGAACGAGAGTGAACTTGAGCGAGAGAAGACGCAGTTGCGCAATATATGATGAGAATCCTCGGTTTAGTAATCCAGCAATCGATTATTGGCAAGTTGAAACTTAAATCTGTGATTTATAACTTCTAGAAGGTCAAGTTATAAATCTGTGATTTATAACTTCTAGAAGGTCAAGATATGAGAATAGTAGTGTTAGGGTTGCCACCTTCAGTGTGGCAAAATAAGGGACACCCATGACAGCTCAATAATAAACCATAAGAAAACATGAGATCAAATATGTGAACTTGCAACAGAACACATTTTATATTATTTTACATTATTATTTTATTTATTTCTAAAAAAAACTCTTTAGTAGCCTATTTGGTGCACTTTAAAGGGATAGTTCACCAAAAATTAAAATTCTGTCATTTTCTCTCCCTCATGATGTCCAAACCTGTCCGAGGTTCTTTGTTCTGCAGAACACAGAAGATATTTTGAAGAAAGTTTGTAACCAGGCTGCTTTGGGGGCACCATTGACTTCTCCCTGTGTGTTCAACATAACAAAGAAATGTATACATGTTTGTAACAACTTGAGGGTGAGTAAATAATGACAGAATTTTCATTTTTGGGTGAACTGTCCCTTTAAGCAGTCATTCTGAACCAGTAATCACTTTTTTTTATTTAAAAAATGTCAAATATTTTTTATTTTATCAATTTACTTAAATTATGACTATATTATCATGTAATTATTTGTCCCATTTTTATCTAAATATTTTTTTAAATGTCAAACTTTATATGACAGGATTATTTATTATGTATGATTAATATAGCTTAGCTTAATTATAAATTAATAATAACATTTATTAGGCTACAATCTATTAATTAACCTGTCTAAAAAAAATAATTATTCTGTCTGCCAAGCTCTGATAATGTATGGAATATTATATTAATATATTATCCATTAAAAAAACTATAGGCCTATACCTTTAGAAGCACGGATGTGTGTGTCACCGCTGCTTCTTAGTCAGACAGTCTGAGCAACTGAAATGCTTCTCATAAAGTGTGCAGTTCATCACGAGTTACTGGACAGACCCATTGATACCTTTTTGATATTCAGCTCTATATCTGGAGATCCTCTTGCGTTCAACCGGTGGAGGCGACGCAAGCTCGACATGTTTTTAAAAAACCCCGCAAGTTTACATGCACACGCATAGCTCATGTTCTCGAGACTCCGCCGCTATGGCAACAAAGCCGCTAAAACGCAACCAAGCACAAATGAGCTCCTGTACTACTTATTGTGAAATTGATTTCTTTATATTTGCTATCAGTATTCTCCACACTGCAAAATCCGTATGTGTTTATTGAACTGTGTGGACCTGTGAAAAATACGGGACAAATTGCGTCCTTTTGCTTGTAAATACGGGACGATTCCGTATTTTACAGGACGGGTGGCAACCCTAGTGTACATGTCACAGGTCGGAGCGGACCACCACAACCGTGAGTCTCGCTCCTCCCTCAGTTTCCACCCCGAGGAGGTCCCAAAAACACCCCAACGACCAAACAGACAAGAGCAGGTAGGTTAAAACAATATTTATTTATTTAAAAGGGTGTGGGAAGGGGGAAAGGGATACTTTAAAAAGAAACGCCTAGCTCTCTGGGACTGGAGAACTTTAACTCCGAGCCGCTTCTGACTCTCTCACGGGAATGTGCAGGTAGGTCTTCCCAACTTCCTCCTCTTCTCCACACGTGAAGAGTATACAGAGCAGTACACTGGGCTCTTAACTTTGGGCGTACTGGTGAGTATACAGGAAGGTACACTGGACTCTTGGCTTTGGGTGTACAGGTGAGTATACAGGGCGGTATACTGGACTCTTGGCTTTGGGTGTACAGGTGAGTATACAGGGCGGTATACTGGGCTCTTAGCTTTGGGTGTACAGGTGAGTATGTAGGGCGGTACACTGGGCTCTTAGCTTTGGGTGTACAAGTGAGTATACAGGGCGGTACACTGGGCTCTTAGCTTTGGGCATACAGGTGAGAATACAGGAAGATACACTAGGCTCTTAGCTTTGGGTGTACAAGTGAGTATACAGGTGAGTATGCTACACTTGTAGCTGGAATGGATGCAACTCACAGACCCGTGGATAGGCGGACGTCAGGCCTTAGCGCGTCAAGGCTTAGGTGGCTGGAGAGGGCGCATTTGCACACAGCGGACTTCTAGCCTTCCTCACTAGGACAGACTTCTAAGGAACACGTTGACTTCCCACACGTAGTAGAACAGTCCCACGACGACACAGAGCCCTTGGCTCAATCCTGCGGACTGGCGGCAGATAAACACAGAGTTCCTTTAACAGTATACTACTTCAATGAACATTTAGGGAGAGATACAACACCTCTTCGCTTCTGACAAGCAGGGCAGATGCAAGTACAGGTCGAGGCTGCTGCACGCTGGGCCTAGCACGCCCACAGATGGTATTACCAAGGTGGGTAGATCGAGGTAGAGTACCACACCATGTGATGTGCTGCTCGAGTGGGCCAATCGCTTCCTTCTCCCCTCTTCCAACAGCAGGACAAGAGATCTAGACAAGGGCGGACACCTGAAAGCACTCAACAGACGTATAAGCATTCACAGAGACAGCACATAAGCTCCTTCTAGGCAGCAGCCAATTCCAACTTCCCCTCCTTCGATACTCCACACAATATTCACAGCAAGCTCTTACTTCATACAGTTGCCACACCACCACCAGGTGGGGGAAGGGGTTAATGAGTCACAGTCGGGTGTGTGTATATATATATATATATATATATATATATATATATAACAGTCGCCCACCGTCACCAATTCACTTCCTCTAATGCAGGGCTTTCTCTTCAGTCTGGGGTGTGATCGCTGACAATATTGGCACAGCACAACACTACAATTCTTCAGGTGTACACACATCAAAAAGACTCACCCACTACACGCCACACACTCACGGTGAATTAGGGTCAGGATCACCACGTTGGGCTGGGAAATAGGTCCTGGATAGTGGAAAGGGTCGGTGCGGAGGATGACCATATGGAAACATCGAAACCACGACCTTTCAGCACACTCTTTCCTCTTCTCAACACGTTTCCGGGGACTTCTCAGTGTAAACAATCTCTTCAAGGTAATAATACACATCAACACAATCACTTCAAAAGGAATGTTTCAACCGACTTAACTCCGTGTTTTCTTCAGCCCAGTACTCTGTTTTGACTTCGCCCAGTCTGTAATATCTGCATCAATACGTCCCTCCAACACACTGATCGCCCCGTCTCACCCACAGCGTTTGCCGGAATAAAACTCTCCCTTGCTGTTCTCCGGATGCCTTATTTATACACCTCCTCTTCTCTGAATTGCCCAATCACCAATCGCCATGTTCGTTCGCACACCTGTTCCTAATAAGCCCAAATTTTGGTTGCCTGGAGTTACCGGAACTGGCTGCGTTATTCATGGACAACGGTCCAGGCGGAACTATTTCCGCCATTTTATGTTCCGCTACATTAAGTCACTCCGTGACATACACGTGACGAAGTTTGAACAGGACGTGACAAGACAGACGCAAGGATAACGTTAATCAAGGTCTCTTTCGGGGAGAAACATCTGTTTTTTTGTTTCTGGTTTATATTTCTCCTTGGTGAGTACAAACTTTGTTATAAAAAGTGTATTCTGTTTTGATTGCAAATACTGTGAATTGTTAGATGAAAATGGAATTTAAAAGGGTAATGAGTGATGTAAAAGTTTTCAAAAATGCTTTAAATGTGTTAAATCTTTGTATATAAAGGTTTGTAGAATATTTCACGTGTTAGACAGAAATAATTTCTTATTGTGAACAATGCACCATGCGGTGCTAGCTTTGCTAACCCTGTGCATAGGCCCTAGTGTTCAATTGAGCACATGGTGATTAGCATGTGTGTTCTCATGCACGTGTAAATGATTGAGACAGAGTTTGATTTAATTTTAAATGATTTATTTGGACAGTGACATTAATGCTTAATTCGGCTTTGTTGTTGCAAGGCCGGGTTTTTTTTTTTTTACTGTCTTCTTTACTGAGAATTGTGTTCCTGAATCCTGTCCTTGCTGAATCTCCGTATTCCGTTCGGACTGGCGAGCCATTCCATCATCTCGTGCCTGGAAACAGAAAAGAGTGTGAAATTGTCAAACTGGTAGGATCAAACTATTGTTGAGTTTTTGTTCCTCTCTCCACCCGGATCTTCAGTCGGTCGAACATTTATGTTTTTCTCCTGAATTTAACTTTTTTTTTTTTTTTTTTTTCAGTTTTGCTGGACATTGCACTCATATTCTTGAAATTGAGACCCTTAACTCACACTGAACTGGACATTACGTTTTAACAAAAACCTGAAGTTTATTGTGAAACTGATTTCAAGCCTTAAAAACTGAATGTTTTTTGAGAAACGGACACTGACTTTGAAATTTACTTTTTGAAATTCAGTATTTTATTTTATTATTCTGAATCCTTATTGGGTGTTTGAATTGTCATATTTGTTTTTTTTTGTTTGTTTGTTTAAATATATTTTGGGTCTTTACTATTCAAATCATTTGTTGTTATTTCTGTTTTGATTTTATTTCATTGAGAATTTAAAAGAGACGAATCAGTCGAACCGTTATAATATAATTATTTTTCCCTTTACTTGATTGACTCTATTATTTATTATACTTTATCCTGTGTGATAAATTGATTAGAGACATTTACTAGATTATACTATTACACTTATTACTTACCTTTGCTTCAGTGAGACGATCTAAATCTTCTGATTCTGGTCCAAAGATCCCCACATCTCTCGTTGCTCCATAGTTGTTGCTGCTATAGTGACCTAGTTACTGTGAGAGTAGGGCTATCTAACGTGCGTTACACCAGCACATCGTATGAGTAAACTATTTAATTTTTATTTCACTTTTATATCATTTTTGTACTCTATTGACCAGCCGCCACTGGTTTGAACCCATTCGATCACAGGAGCATTAACACAACGAAAGCAATCCAGTCGAAGGCGTTTTCCTCTGCCTCTGGAATTGATTGAAAGTGAACAAGCTCAAAGCGTTTTACACCTCGCTTATTTAGCATCGTCCACTTGTTATCTGATCATTTCGGACTAATAATATGCTTTTAATTTGTTCATCATTGTAAATATTACTATTTTACTATAGCCTAAATGGGAATGTTACGTCCAAGGACGTATTGATATTTGTTTCTTCCACAATGAGTGTTTTTGGAGTATTTGTTCTTCTCTCTCTCTCTTTCTGTCTTTCTCCCTGCCTGTGTTTTCTTGCCTGATAGGTAAATGGTTACCACCTGTTCATTCATCTAATCTGGGAGTTGCCTACACCCTGATTGGTGCGTGTCCTGAGGAGTCCAAAATAAAGCTGCAGGGAGAAACGGGGAAAGGCGAGAGACATTCGGCGGTTGAGGCTGATCCTTTTCTCCAAACCCAGACCAGAGAGAGAGCTTGGTGTGCTCTTTGTTGGAATGTGTAATGGATGTCATGGTGTTAACAAGTTGGTGTCAATTATAATCAGTTAAGATGTTATGGGTAAAGTAGGGTGGAGGATACCTATCTTTTCTCCTGTTTAATGGTTAGTTAGGGAGTGAGGGAAGTTATCTGTTGTTTTGTTTGTTTTTCTTTAATGTAGGTAATTTAACATTTAATTCCTTTTAGGTAGAGGTATTTCTGTTTTCTTTTGTCTAGGCCCTCCTCCCGAGGTAAAGTTTGTTCTTTTTGTTTATTTTCTATTTATTTATGAATGGGCTTTATTTCAAAGGAAATTTATATTTAAATTGGTGATCCCTGCTTGGTAACAATAAAAGGCAGAAACGCCATTTCAGAATTGAAAAGTTGTTTGATTATTTGTTACTCTGGGTCTGGAGAGCTGGAGAACCTCAGTCTCTCCATCTTTTTGTTGTTCGTCGTTCCCTATTTTCCCCTAGATTAAGGGAAGACGTAACAATTGGGGGCTCGTCCGGGATCGTTGAACGCCAAATAGTGAAAAATTGGTAAGTGGAATTCATTTTACTCTCTTCTCTCTTTATGTTGTTTGAGATGTCTTCATAGGGGAGGGGGGAAAGAGTGACCTCTTGTGGGAGGAGAAATGGAATTCGATTTGACGGCCTTCACTCTTTCTCCCACCACAGAGGTATTTGAACGGTGCAGAAAAAAAGATTTGGTATCGATCGCGGAATTTTTTAATATTCGAGTGACAAGAGAGGCTGCTAAACAGGTGATAAAAAAGGAATTGTATGACAGGTTAGTGGATGATGGCATTTTGGCAGCAGAAGGTGCATCTGCTGAGGTTTTTGAGACTGAGCGGGTGCATCCATATGATCCCAGGTTGGAAATTAGACTCAGAGAATTAGACTTGGAAATAAAAAAACAGGAATGTGAGAGTCAAATGATAAGGCTGCGTGTTATAGATGCGGAGAAGGAGCGGGATATTCAATTGCATAAACTAGATCTGGAAGCATTGAAGAAGCCGGTGCCCTTACCTCGTTCTCGACCACCCTCTACTGCGACATCCCCTGTTTTGCCTGTTAGTTCTGTTCTTCCTTCAGCTGTTTCTGCATTTGATATTAGTAAATATGTTAAACTTGTGCCTCCTTTTAGAGAAGCTGAAGTGGACGCTTATTTTGTAGCCTTTGAGCGAATAGCTGGTAAGCTTAACTGGCCGAGAGACATGTGGGCTTTGTTGCTTCAATGCAGTCTTGTGGGTAAGGCACAGGAAGTTATTTCAGCTTTAAGCCTAGAGGATTCGCTTGAATATGATATAGTGAAGTCGACAGTGCTTCGAGCATACGAGTTAGTTCCCGAAGCGTATCGCCAAAGGTTTCGGTCTCATGTGAAGACATCCAAACAAACGTATGTTGAATTTGGAAGAGAGAAGAGAGCATTATTTGAAAAATGGTGCCTGTCTAGTAAAATCGACACTTTTGAACAACTCTGCGAATTGTTTTTGCTGGAAGATTTTAAGAAGAGTATTCCAGAGAAAGTTGTGCAGCACTTAAATGAGCAAAAGGTGATCACACTAGCAGAAGCGGCCGTATCAGCTGACGAATTTGTGCTTACGCATCGTAAAGTTTTTTCGCAAGAGCTACCAAGTTCCCACTTTTATTCATCTGGTGATAAATTTATGTCGGAAGAATCCCCTTCCCAGAATTTTTCTCGCTCATGGAAAAGTGTTTCTCGTCCTAAGGTGAATGGTCGAAATACTGCGCGTCAAGGAGACAGGCGGGCTTGTTTTTACTGCCTGGATCCTGGGCATTTAATTTCCGAGTGTAGAGAGTGGAATAAAAAAAATGCGAAAACAAAAAGTGTTGCCCTCACACAGACGTTGTCGGGAGTACGAGAGGTTGAAATGTCTGGGTATGAACCATTCATTTTAGATGGACAAGTGTCAATCTCTGATTCTCCAGTTATGCAAGTATCGGTCTTGCGGGATACAGGTTCTTTTCAGTCGTTTGTACTCGAAAGTGTCTTGCCTTTCTCTGATAAATCGTATACTGGTACTGATGTGTTAGTACGAGGTATAGAAATGGGTTGTGTACAGGTGCCTCTGCATGAAGTGGAGTTAAGGACTGAGCTTGTCTCTGGCATTGTTAAACTAGCTGTTCGTAAACAGTTGCCTGTGGCTGGAGTACATATTATTCTAGGAAATGACCTTGCTGGTGGCAAAGTTTTTTCTAGTCCAGTAGTGATGCACAAACCCTTAGTTAAGGAGCAGCCTGATCTAGGGGTTAAGTTTCCTTCTGCTTTTCCAGCATGTGCAGTGACAAGGGCCCAAGCTCAGAAGTTTCATGAAGTTGTTAATCTTTCTGATTTGTTTTTAAACACAGAATCCAAGACTGCGGAGTCAAAGTCAGGTGAGGCCCATGAAGTGATCGAGACTTCCCTGATTCTGGAAGCTCCTTTAAGTATTGGTAAGGAGAAGTTGGCAGTTGAGCAGAAATCAGATCCGTCATTGGTAGAATGTGTTAAGGCCGCAGTAAATGTGAAAGACAGAAGTGACGCAAAAGTAGGTTATTTTTGGGAAAATGAGGTATTAATGCGAAAATGGAAACCGCGTTATGATGAACAAGGTTTGCAAGAGACGTTTCAAATCGTTTTGCCTACCACTTATCGTATGCCAGTTTTAAAATTGGCACATGAAAATATCATGGCAGGTCATTTAGGAGTAACAAAAACTGTTCGCCGTATTTCTAAGTACTTCTTTTGGCCTGGTCTTCGTTCATCTGTGGTTAACTTTTGTCGCTCCTGTGACGTGTGTCAGCGCATCGGAAAGCCTAATCAGAAAGTGCCCGTTGCCCCCTTATATCCCATATCGGTAATCGAAGAACCATTTGAACGGCTTATTGTTGATTGTGTGGGTCCGCTGCCCAAATCTAAATCAGGACACCAGTATGTGTTAACAATCATGTGTGCAGCCACTAGGTTCCCCGAGGCCGTTCCCTTGCGTTCATTGAAAGCCAAAACAGTAGTGAAGGACTTGGTGAAGTTTTTTTCTACATTTGGTCTACCGCGAATAATACAGAGTGATCAAGGAACTAATTTTACTTCTAAAACTTTTTCACAAGTTTTGAAGGAGTTAGGAGTTGAGCATAGAGTTTCTAGTCCTTATCATCCAGAGTCACAGGGAGCCTTGGAGTAGAGGTCTTCACGGAGCCCCCGAGACCCGTGGACCCGGGACCCGACCCGGGACCCGTACGGGTTCGGGACTATATTTTAAATGATCAGCCGGGTCCGGGTCGGGTCCCAATCTATTACTACGGGTCCCGGGTCTGTTTAACATTGTGTGCAATACCCGAGTCGATCCGGACTCGGAGAACACCTGCCCGTGATCAGAGTCAGTCAGCACTGCTTGTGTGTTTTTTGTAACTTGCAACTGTAAAATTAGGATAAGAAAAGTGTGAGCCGGGAAATAAGGTTTAAAAAAAAGAAAGAAGAAAAACACGAGCGATCTCTCTCTCTCTTGCTCGCTCGCCTCACGCGCTCGCTCTCTCTCTCGCTCGCTCGCTCTCTCTGCAAGCGCACGGTAATAATAATGGTTACCTTCATGAGTGATGTGTGAAAAAAGCTAAAAAACAACGAATATAAAGAAGTTAAACCCACGGCACCTCTTCTGTCCGGGCATCCTTCATGCATATTGTGGACAAACATGAGAAAAAAGTAAGTGCTGTCTACGTGTGACGCACTGTTGAAGTTTGATTTGAAATTATATTTAAATAATATATTTAAAATCAGCAACAAAATCTCAGTTGAACTGTCACAAATGTTTTCTATGATGCTCAAATTGCGTAAAAAAGCTCATATTTCAGGTTGCTCCAGCCACCGCGCATGTGCGCAGTATCAAGCGCGTGTCATTTCTATGGCAACCCGAGCTTCCGCTGTGATTGACTTTAATAATAATATGAATGAACCGTCTTATTTCTTAAAGTTTTGGTGGTCAGGCTCGCTCACAGAGATTATAGCAAATAAATAATGCGGACGTCAGCGGCCACCGAACGAGCAATCGCTATTATAGTTCAAAAAGGCAAACAGTCAAAGTTATTATGCGAGTTAACTCGAGTCGAAATGCAAATCTGCAAAGACGCATTTGTCATCCGTCACCGTGACATAAAGTGGACTTTTAAAGCTGAAATGATGAGTGAATTAAGCATGCTTGGAATAACAAGAGAGGAATAACATGGATTTAACTTTTTGGCAAGGATGTAATGCATCACAAGTAACGTTACAAGGAAGGGAGACGACGGCTAGGTAAGACAAAAAGTTATATTTTTCATAACTTGTTTATTGACTTGTTAATATCAGTTATTGTGGAATATGTGACAAACGGGTCCAGTCGGGTCTGTGTCTTCACGCCGGGTTCGGTTCCAGCTTTTAAATAATAGACGGGTCCAGGTCGGTTCCGGGTACTACGTTTTTGGCATTTCTCGGATCTTCACGGGTCCGGGTCCAGCTTTTGAAATAATAGACGGGTCCGGGTCGGTTCCGTTAAGCACATTACGGGTCTCTTCGGGTTCGGGTATGAATTTTTGGACCCGTGAAGACCTCTACCTTGGAGAGGTTCCACCAAACTCTTAAGACTATGATTCGTGCATATTGCTTACAGACAGGAAAGGATTGGGCGGAGGGATTGCCTTTTCTTTTATTTGCTGCGAGAGAAGCAGTTCAGGAGTCCTTGGGATTTAGTCCTGCCGAACTAGTGTTTGGACACACCGTGAGGGGTCCGTTAAAAATGATGTATGAGCATTTGTTGACACAAAATTCGTCTTCTGTGTCTCTTTTGGATTATGTGAGTTCTTTTAGAGAGAGACTTCACAAAGCGTGTGCAGTAGCTAAGACTCATTTGTCTGTTGTGCAGGCGAATATGAAACGACAGTTTGACAAAAAAAGTGTCCAAAGAAATTTGCAGGTTGGCGTTGCAAGCAAAGTTTTCAGGCCCATATGTCATCGAGCAAAAGCTCAGTGAAACTGATTACGTTGTTCAGACTCCTGATCGTCGACGCAAAACTCGAGTTTGCCATGTAAATATGCTAAAAGCTTATGTGGCGAGAACCATCTTCTACAGATGTTCCACTGGTTCCTTCCATAGTCACCATAACTACCTCTTGTGCAGTAGAAAATGATGTTGCTCTTATTTCTACTCCTCATCTAAATAATTCCAGTATTTTACGGGATTTAAGTAGTTATTTGAGGCACTTGTCTGAGGAACAAAATGAGGATGTGTGTAGGTTGATTCATTCTTTTCCCTCACTTTTTTCAGACGTACCTAGTAGAACGTCGGTGTTATGTCATGACATTGAGGTGGGTGGTGCATCCCCGGTGAAACAGCATCCATATAGAGTGAATCCACGAAAACGCGATATTATGAAGGATGAGGTAAAATATCTATTAAAACATGGGTTAGCTGTTCCAAGTCAAAGCCCATGGAGCTCCCCATGTCTGCTTGTGCCCAAACCAGACTCTACATATCGCTTTTGTACAGATTACCGGAAAGTTAATAATCTTTCGGTACCTGATTCGTTCCCCCTACCCCGTATTGAGGATTGTATCGATCGGGTGGGAACGGCAAGATACGTGACAAAAATAGATCTATTGAAGGGTTACTGGCAGGTGCCTCTCACACCACGGGCTTCTGAGATTTCTGCCTTTGTTACGCCTGATAACTTTCTTCAATATACTGTCCTTGCCTTCGGCATGCGAAATGCACCAGCAACGTTCCAAAGGCTTATGCAGAAGGTTTTATCAGACGTACCGAAATGTGAGGCCTATATAGATGATGTTGTGCTGTATTCAGACAGTTGGGTAGAGCATATGGACAATCTTGAACTATTGTTTACTCGATTGTCAGACGCTTCCCTGACTGTAAATCTCGCAAAATGTGAATTTGCGAAAGGAGAGGTGACATACTTGGGAAAAAAAGTGGGTCAAGGAAGTGTGAGACCAGTAGAAGCGAAGGTTTCGGCTATAATAGACTATCCATCTCCATCTAATAAACGTGAGTTGAGACGTTTTCTTGGAATGTGTGGGTATTATAGGAACTTCTGTAATAACTTCTCTAGTGTGGTGACCCCACTTACTGATCTCCTCAGTGATAAAAGAACATTTGCATGGTCTAGTGAGTGTGAACATGCTTTTGTGTCCGCTAAAGATCTTCTGTGTTACGCACCCGTCCTTAAGGCTCCAGAATTTCACCACCCATTCAAGCTGCACGTGGATGCCAGTTCAGTTGGAGCGGGAGCGGTATTATTACAAGAAGACAATATGGGTATTGATCATCCGGTGTGCTATTTTTCAAAAAATTTTTCGAAGTGCCAAAATAACTACAGCACAATTGAGAAGGAAGCTCTGGCTTTAGTGCTGGCACTTCAGCACTTTGAAGTTTATTTGGGAGGTAGTAGTGTGCCTATTGTCGTATTCACCGATCATAACCCTCTGACGTTTCTTTCCCGTATGTGTAATGCCAACCAGCGTTTGATGCGATGGGCATTAATTGTACAGGAATACAACCTGGATATTAGGCATTTGAAAGGCACCGAAAATGTTGTAGCGGACGCGCTGTCCAGGGTGTAGTACTGAAGGGTATATTTCCTGTATTGGGGGGGAATATAGGAAAATAATTATTGGTGGGGGTGTTACGTCCAAGGACGTATTGATATTTGTTTCTTCCACAATGAGTGTTTTTGGAGTATTTGTTCTTCTCTCTCTCTCTTTCTGTCTTTCTCCCTGCCTGTGTTTTCTTGCCTGATAGGTAAATGGTTACCACCTGTTCATTCATCTAATCTGGGAGTTGCCTACACCCTGATTGGTGCGTGTCCTGAGGAGTCCAAAATAAAGCTGCAGAGAGAAACGGGGAAAGGCGAGAGACATTCGGCGGTTGAGGCTGATCCTTTTCTCCAAACCCAGACCAGAGAGAGAGCTTGGTGTGCTCTTTGTTGGAATGTGTAATGGATGTCATGGTGTTAACAAGTTGGTGTCAATTATAATCAGTTAAGATGTTATGGGTAAAGTAGGGTGGAGGATACCTATCTTTTCTCCTGTTTAATGGTTAGTTAGGGAGTGAGGGAAGTTATCTGTTGTTTTGTTTGTTTTTCTTTAATGTAGGTAATTTAACATTTAATTCCTTTTAGGTAGAGGTATTTCTGTTTTCTTTTGTCTAGGCCCTCCTCCCGAGGTAAAGTTTGTTCTTTTTGTTTATTTTCTATTTATTTATGAATGGGCTTTATTTCAAAGGAAATTTATATTTAAATTGGTGATCCCTGCTTGGTAACAATAAAAGGCAGAAACGCCATTTCAGAATTGAAAAGTTGTTTGATTATTTGTTACTCTGGGTCTGGAGAGCTGGAGAACCTCAGTCTCTCCATCTTTTTGTTGTTCGTCGTTCCCTATTTTCCCCTAGATTAAGGGAAGACGTAACAGGAAATATACACATAGTGGATATTAAAAGATTGTGCCAATAAAATATATCTTAAAATATGAATTCATTGGAATGAATGACATTTTTAAATAAAAAATATACATTTAATAGCAGTAATATGATTAGGCTATTACAGTCAGTCATTTTGTCTAAAGGACCTTATTTTTAAGAGCACTTTATTAATTAATTGGAACAGAAACAATAATGGACAAGAATACAATTTGTGTAAAAGTAAATACAATATTTTTACTCATACTTATACTTAATTAATACTTGTAATCCAATGTTATTGTTGTATATGTAATGATCAGCTGAACATCAAACATGAAGAAACAGATTGCAGGAACATTCTTAACATTAAACAGAAATTAAGCACAACTTTACCAACCTCTGGTGCTCTTATAATGGCACACAAATCACATTTGGCAGAAAAAGTAATCAATGTAGTAAGTGATCAATGTTAAGTGACTATTAAAAATATAGAAAACAAAATTAAACACTATTGTTAAATCATCAATGCAGATCTATTTAGTCTGTATTTAGATACAGAAGAGAAGTAACAAAGTGTTAAATTTAGTCATGTTACGCCTGGAGCCCAATGATCGCACGAATCTCTTCCACCACTTTTGCTGCATTGTTTGTGATGTTTTTTCCAGCGACCTCCATAAGGTCAGTGATCATCTCAGCGCTGTAAGAACCTTGAAATGTGCTGTATTTGCTCCTCCAGGTCTCAATTTGATCTGATAGAACAATAACACACTTAAATCAGAACTCAGTTGATATCACAGTTGTATTCAGGACTACTGTAAGATTTGAACTTGCCTCCACAGTTGACCACATTAAAGAGAGGGATGTGTATCACGGTTGGAGCGCCTTGGCCTTTGAACACATAAAAGTCCTTCGGTTTCTGTAAGTCCTCACTGGGAATGTTGACCTCAGGGAAAAGGAAGTTTTGTTCCCTGCACATTTTAGCAGCTCCTTTCACAGTCTGCAGTGAAAAAGCAGTGCAGCATCACTCTGTTAAAAGCATTGCAGCCAGTAACTCGCAATTCTGAGAAAAATAAAGTCGCAATTACTTTTTTTTTTTTTATTATTCTATGGTGGAAACAAGCTTCCATAATGGGCAGGTGGGGCAGAGCTCCAACAAAATATTCATCAAACATAGACCTCTATTTATACACTGAATTAAATGTGTTCAGCATTCTGCAACAAATATTTTTCGAATTTTCTATGAGTCGTAAAGTGAGCAGGATTACTATTGCCCTACTTATTTTCACATTAAGCTGCGGCCACACTAAATATTTTTCACACTAAAGACACGGCTCCGGGGGTTTAATAAAGACCTTCTGAACCCAAGTGGCACGTTTGTGTAAGAAAAGTATCCATATTTAAAACTTTATAGACTAAAATATCTAGCTTCCAGCATCAGCGGTAGCAAGTCGACTTATGGTGAAAGAGTAACCCTTGACCCTTGAACCCTTGACACATGAGTATTGATGAACGCAGAAGCGCAGAGAAGTAGAATTTTTAAAGAGAAATTGCGGAGGATTCCAATATAAGAGAAGAGGGGCTTGAGTTTGTTGCCCAGCCCGATCCACGAGAGGCGTCAAAGCTTGAGATGCTCCTGTACATCACGTCATTGGTTACTCTTTTAGCGCATGTCAACTTGCTACCGCTGACTGCCTGAAGGTAGTTATTTTAGCCTATAAAGTTTTAAATATGAATATGTTTCTTACACAAACACGTCACTTTGCTTCAGAAGGCCTTAATTAACCCCCCGGAGCCGTGTGGAGCAGTTATATTATGGATAGATGCAATTTTATGATGGATAGATGCACTTTTATGGACTTCATAAACGAGACAACAATCACTGCCATTATAAAGCTTGGAAGAGCGAGGAATTTTTTAATAAAACTCAGATTTTATTCGTCTGAAAGAAGAATGTCATATACACCTAGGATGACCTAGGATTGTAATTAAAGGGTTAGTTCACCCAAAAATAAAAATTCTGTCCTTAATTACTGACCCTCATGTCGTTCGACACCCGTCAGGCCTCCGTTCATCTTCGGAACACAAATGAAGATATTTTTGTTGAAATCTGATGGCTCAGAAAGGCCTCCATTGGCAGTAATGTAATTTGCTCTCACAAGACCCATAAAAGGTACTAAAGACTTTGTTACAAAGTCCATCTCACTACAGTGGTTCTACAATCATTTTATGAAGAGACGAGAATAGTTTTTGTGTGCACTGTGCAAACAAAAAATCAAAATATCGACTTTATTCAACTTTATTCTGGGCCTCTGACGTGAATATGGTGTAGAGCACAGTTCGGGCATCCATGAATTGCACAATTTAGACCCATTTTGAGCACTACGCCAAGACCTAAAACACAATCAATGTAGAATTCAACAGCTTAGATACGCCGCATCTTCCTTCTGCTTGTAAACAAAGCTCTTCGCTTCCGGGTCATGTGTCAGAACACCGGCTCTACTCTCGCGCATACATCGTGGTGCTTTGTGAGTTCACGTCTGAGGCCCAGAATAAAGTTGAATAAAGTCACTATTTAGATTTGTTTGCACACAAAAACTATTCTCGTAGCTTCATAAAGTTATTGTAGAACCACTGTAGTGAGATGGACTTAATTGTAATGATGTCTTTAGTACCTTTTATGGGTCTTGAGAGTGCAAATTACAATCGGGCCAATGGAGGCCTTTCTGAGCCATCAGATTTCAACTAAAATATCTTAATTTGTGTTCCGAAGATGAACAAAGGTCTTACGGGTGTCCAACGACATGAGGGTAAGTAATTAATGACAGAATTTTCATTTTTGGGTGAACTAACCCTTTAACTGTCAGTGTTGTTTTAATTTTTATTCTGTGTATTTTTAGGTTAGTGTGTCATGAAGAAAAAAGCAGCAAGATTCCTCAAAAAAGATTCCTCCCTTTGTGAAGAAAGTCATACGGCTTTGGAACAACACAAGGGTGAGTGATTGATGATTGAATTTACATCTCTAGGGAAACTATTCATTTAAATGAGCTTATATGAGAGTATGTGCATTATTATATTAGAGAGAATTATATGTAATGCCTTGAAAGGATCGCCATCACTGAAATCCAGGGAAATGATGAGGTGAATGTTTCTCTCTCTTCTCAGCACTGAGGCGTAGGGTGAGTTGAGCAACAGTCCAGCGTCTTCATAGTCTCTCATCTCACTTTTCAGGAGAGCGGCAGGAACTTCCGTATCTGACAGTATTTGAGTGAGAGATCACAGCGTGAAATGAGTCACATTGAGTCACATTTATTATTCACATTGAATTGCCAAATCTCTTCTCACCTGTCATGTTGTGGAGAAAGTCATATTTCCTGCCCCAAATCCAGTCAGCCATGCATCTACAAATGCTCAAGCAAATAGCTGTACAAAAAAGGTTCATTAGTTAACATTAGTTAATTACATCAGTTAACATGAACTAATAATGAACTTCACTTTTAACGCATCTTTGTTAATGTTAATTTCAACATTTACTAATGCATTATTAAAGTCTTGTTAACATTAGTTAATGCACTGTGAACTAACATGAAAAAAAACATGAACAGCTGGATTTTTACTCTTAACGTTAACAAAGATGAACAAATGCTGAATAGAGGTTGTTCATGGTTAATGTTAACTAATGCATTAACTAATGTTAACTAATACAACCTTATTGTAAAGTGTTACCAAAAAAATAATAGTTTCTTCAGTGGTTCTTAGGTTCCTTAAATGGTTCTCAGGATAGTTTTTGCCTGTATAGGGTTCTTGAGTAACTATAAGGCTCTTTGGAGATTCAAAAAGTTCTTGATGTTTCAGTTTCTTCAGATCAGTGCAGGCCTTGACATTAACTTTTTTATGGCTAGTAATACTATGGCTAGTGGTTTTCCAAAGTTATTCAGCGTTTTCACTGCATGGCCACAATTTAGTTGTTGGGAAATGTGTTGTTGGCTATATGTAAATGAGCACTGTACACACCCAAATCAAATATATAACATGACAGGTCATCAAATAGCTCTGATGAGGTTGTGTGCGAAGATCCTTAATCTAGACAGAGAAACACTATAACAGTTGTTTGTCTGAAAAAAAAATCAGTGTTCTATCAGCTATGACATATTTAAATCTAGCATAGCTATTTTGTGTATGAGCCCATACAGTAGCATAGTATATATTCATATTTTCATGTGATTTGACAGTTTATTTTATTAAATATCAAAAATCTAAAAATTGTGCATCATACCTGACACCCAGATGAACACTTTACATTTGGTTTTTATGACTGTAAGTCGTCATTTTCAAACGTATACTTAAGTGCTTTTGCACAGAATGTACGAGGCAAAATAACCACAATATTAACAAAAACAATTATATAAGACTGCGCAGTTTATTTGTCAATCAGATGCGCGAGGAATTATATAGCAACAGTAGGCTCTCGGCCATTAATCTGTGCTCTAGGTGCATTTTCTTTCAGAATTATCATTGGATTATGGAAAGAAAAAAACAGCATTTTATTTCAAATGAAAATAAGAACCTCACATATCCATCTGTTATCGTACGTAGATCAAGCAGCGATCAAAACCTACCGTTGAGGACAACATAACCGTTTCACGATGTAAGCTAAAATTATGTTTTTGGGTGCAAAATGTAGTAAACTTGTCCAAGATGCAGGATCACAGAAGGAAACAATATGAATGAAAGGTAGGTTATCCAGATTCTTTCCCACTGGCTGTGAGGTGAAGACCACATGTCCCAAGAGTCTGCGCTCAAACATGTTACATAGTGCAGCTTTAATGTCTAGCCCTGGTGACATCAGTGTTTTGTTTTTGTTTTAGCTTTAAAGAACTAGTAAATCATAGCTGGTTTTGTAAAGAACCAGAAAATTAAATGTTCTTGGAGATTCAGAACAGATTGCATCTGTTCGTCTTTGTCCTCATCTTTCATGCTATTTAGCGTCACCCGGTTTTTGGCTTCTTTGCCAGATTATTGTTGGTCGCTCCATGCTCATGGTGTTATCTCTTGTCTGTCCTACACTAGTCCTAGAAGCCTCTAATCTAGTCTAGTCAAGTGTGTCTTGTCGTATACATCTCACCTGTTTTCTGTTCAGTACCCTGAATGTCTAGGCGTCTTGACCTTCTGGACACTGTCTGTGGTACTGAGCACTTCGTCTGTCTGCCGTGATAACACAATCTCTGCCTATGACTGAGCACTTTTCCTGTGTTTCCTGATCGTACTTTCCTGAGTTGTTCTCCAGATCAGCGTCCATTATCAAACTTTTCTACCAGTGAACAGCAGACTGCCTAAGTTATTTTGTGGCTGAATAAATTCAATTTTTTGTTTGGGTCCTCTCTTCCTTCTATGACAAAATTCAGTTTTTTTTCACAAAAAGTGTTTCAAGATAAATTATACCTCTCTAGGGTCCAAGTAGAAAGTTTGGGCGTTAGGCATTAAATCACACTGGTTCAAACTGAAAGCTCAGTTATGGCTATTTAAAAGTTTTAAAAATTAAAAATTTATGCTGAGTACATTGTATATATCAGTTCAACCTACCGATCGACGAGAAATTTGAACAACTAACAACATCTAAATCTTTGCAAACATCTTTGGTGTACTCCTTCATATACTGTTCTGCAGCTTTTTTATCATGGATATCCAGTTTTCCTGGTGGAAAAATCATCGATTTCTTGGGTTCAATGTCTGTGGAAAGATGAGAACATGAAAGTGAACACACACACACACACAAAGCAGTGGGCAGCCATTTCTGCTATGATGCCCGGGGAGCGATTGGGGGTTAGGTGTCTTGTTCAAGTGCACCTCAGCTGTGGGTAATAAGAGCGGAAGAAAGCGCAGATGATTTCTGAACATGATTTCTGCCTGAGTCCTATAGGATTGCTTTTCATCGGCATTCATGGCGTCATCAAACTATGCCTTTGTTATCGTTTTGAATAGGTGACCTCTAGCGGCGAAACTTACATACTGTGCCTTTAATCAGCTTCATCTCATGTTTGTTGGCAGCATCCTGAGCTATGGTGTGCCTGCATATCAAAACCACACCTATTTGCATTTGAATTATCATCAGTCAACTCATTGAAACAGATTTGGCGGGTTCAAATCAACCTGGATTTTTAATTTAGAGTATAAATTTAAACCTTAAACACAGGTTTAATATTTTTGCATGTTGCCATTTCCATTTTCGCTGTTGCATGAATTTGTTTTTAATAATATTTAGGTAACACTTAAGAATACGGATCCATCATTAATGAATAACTACACAGGAACAAATAAGTAATGTACTATTAACACAAGAAACTCTAAGTTGTGCCAAGTAACTACAATTTTTTTCATAACTCCCAGAGGACTACTCAGAACTACTATATACAGGTTCATAATTAACACAAATAATGCATAATGTGACAACTATGGACAGTAGATGACATATTTAATTTGATGTGAATGCGAGGCTGTGATGGACATACTGTCCATTCAATGGGTTTGTTTGGCAATATCAGTGGAAATGTACAATAACCTTTCTTTGTTTGTTTGTGTATCTTCAGAAATTATCTTTTAAAAATGTAACCTTTATATGTGAATTCTAGCACACTTTAGAAAAGGTTTACCTTTCAGCAGTGTTCTGATGGATTCATCAAGAGCAGAAGGATCTCTGCCTTCCAAAACAGAGATATTCATGTCCGCCAGGTCCAAGAGCACCTGGAAACTCTTGTCTACTGGTGGGGAGTCTGGATGTTCTGAAGAAAACACGCATTGAACAAACATGAACACACTGAAAAAAATGTATCAACAATTTTTACTACATGTAACTTATCAGTAGAAATGTTTTACCTTCCCCCATTTCATCAAGTGTGTGTTTTCTGAAATGGCTTA
The DNA here is from genome assembly GCF_949357685.1 of Gobio gobio. Lineage (NCBI taxonomy): Eukaryota > Metazoa > Chordata > Actinopteri > Cypriniformes > Gobionidae > Gobio > Gobio gobio. The sequence goes on along the minus strand of NC_137100.1, from coordinate 5,034,920 downwards.
AGAAATCTGAAGAAAAGAAAAGGTTCATTTGACAATGATTTGACTGTCAGTTTTAGGCAGAACAGATTCTTCAGAACAAATGCAGCCTCACCTTTTATCTTTTGCCAGATGAATTTCCAATTCTCCTCTCCATCAGCTAAAGCGCTGCCGCACAGAGCTGCAGAAAAGCACACTCGCTGGCAAGGTCATGACATTACTGCATTTTTCGACATTAGTTGCCCTGTCAGGAATCTTGCCATTTATTTATATAGCATGATAGAAAATAGATTCTAATTGCAGTTAGATAATGTGAGCAACACTTCAATAGCTGCCACAACCCGATGCTGTAAGAGTGGACTCCTGCAGATGGTTCAATCTGCAGGGTTGCCAGAAGACTAAAGAAATGTTATCAGAAAGATGGAAGAAAACTGTACATTTCTCGTCTATTTCCACCCACTGCAACTTATACCAACGACGGAGATAAGCGCAGTTACAATAGCAAAATATGTGGGAGAGCGTTGCTATAAGGTGACTATATTGTATTGCAATAGGGAGCACTTCAAAGTCAATACCAAATCAAAACTAGTTAGCACAGTATTCGTAATAGAAAGGATTTAATGACAAAATCTGGTTATGGTTACACTTAAAATAGTTTCAAAATTGATGAATGAGATGATAAACTTATGCCATTAATCGTACACAGCATGAATAAAATGTTACCTGAGGGATAGAGAGAGAGAGAGAGAGAGAGAGAAGAAGAGACCCCAATGACCTCAAGAGCCAGAGAGTAAGAGAGCCAGAGAAAAAGAGAGCCAGAGGAAAAGAGAGCGAGAGCCACAGTTCCAATCCTCTTTTATCTATTCCTTGACCATGTGACTGAAACCAAATGTATTCTTTTAAACTGACCAATCAGACCAAACTCAAACATAACATTCAAACTGACCAATCAGACCAAACTCAAACATAACATTCAAACTGACCAATCAGACCAAACTCAAACATAACATTCAAACTGACCAATCAGACCAAACTTCCCCCACTGTAAAGGTGTGGCACCTCATGTGGCCTACAGGCCTGTCTTTTGTCTTCCAGGCTCTTCTGATAAGCAAATGTGTTGACAACAGTAAAGCAAATTTCTTTGTTGGATTTCAAATATCAAATATCTTTGATCATTTTCAATTCCTTCAATGCTATAGTCGTCATATTTTTAACAGTTTTTAGTATTTCTGCAAAGCTTTCCCTGTAGGAAGTCGAATGAGTTTGAAGACTGCCCAGGAATTTCTTAGCCCCTCACTGGATAGCCTATAATATTTAATAAAGTGTTTCATTGCATGCAATCAGTTGCCAAACTTAACATTGTCTGGCGAGCAGAAAGCAGGAGGTTCAGTATAAGAGAAAATTATATGAAATATTTTTGCCGTCAAGGTCACAACTCTGTATCTGGGTTTGCCATTTTTCCCGATCTCGATGTGAAGAATCCAGCATCATATTGTTTTCTTTTATGGCCTTATTTCATTGACTTATTTTTTCACAAACCACGCATAAACGTAATTTTCTCAAAACTACAAACTCTTACACACATGCTGCTCACATATTATTGTAGCAGAGTTTGTGCTGACAGAGTAATCAGACTTTAGCCATGATAATGTTACAAGTAACAGAAATAAGCAGAAATGTCAGGGCATGTCAAAACACCTCCAGGGCCTAGAAAACAGCTCAGGGTTCAGAATCTGCTATGCCCAGTCAGGCCACTAGATATCTACGTCCACAGAGCCACCCAGTGGAGAAAGTCAGACTCCAGTTTTTTGTCTGTTTTGGGTTACCCATAGCCTGACGTCGTCATACTCAGATTCTAGTCAGAATATGAGTCTGCTCCTGCTCCACTGGGCTGTGATTATGGGGCGTGTTTCATGCCAACCAGGAAAGACCTCAATTGGATACAACCAATCAGAGCAACCGAGCGACGCATATTTGTCAACAGAACTCAACTGCACGCACGCTGGAAGAAGTAGAAGAAGAAGATGAGTGTAAACGATCTTTGCCCGTGTTGTAAAAAGAATTTAAGGATACACGGCAACACGATCATCATTTTTGAGAGAAATAGTAAAGGTGAATGCATATACAAACAAGTTTAGGATGAGAAGGAATTTAACCCAAGCGCTCTTTGGTGATGTGGATGATTATTTTACTGTTTATCATCTGTTCATCATCGTATAAAGCCCGTCCTGACAATTTCATTAGTCCAAACAGCTCTGGTTAGAGCATAGTTGCTCCACGACGGATCAAGTCCAGATTGAATTTCCTAAACTCAAATGTTGTGGGCGGGGCTAAATTCAGCTGGCATCCAGGCTAGGTTACCCAAGAAGGGGTGCCCAGCCTCTAAGCAGAGCTATTTAACTTGCTTTTGGGGTAGCCGGTTAGCCTTCACCAATGGATATTCGGGCCCACTCCACCCAGAGTATGGCCGATTCAAAAGGTTCCCTTCAATATATTTGTGATGTTGCAGGCTGTGGGTTTTATGACCTAGATTTGGCTCCACTCCTGGGTGCTTTCGTCTTAAGCTTGGTTTATACTCGTGCGCGCAGCAAAAATGACGTCATTGCAGAGTGGGCATTGAGTGCATATCGCATGGGCATTTTTTGTAATTTACATGCGGAACAGTATTGGAAGATGCACGAGTTCCAGGCAAATTTGACCGAGCATGACGTCTCATTTTACATTTACATTTATGCATTTGGCAGACGCTTTTATCCAAAGTGACTTATTACAGGGACAATCCCCCTGGAGCAACATGGAGTAAAGTGCCTTGCTCAAGGGCACACTGGTGGTGACCGCTGGGCTCGAACCAGCCACCTTCTGTGTATCAGTTCCATGGTTTAACCCACTGGACCACCATCTCACACCGTCTCATCACAACGGAACCCAGTTCGCCCGTACAAATTAGTTGCTTATATTTACAAAATGGGCCAACAATAGCATAATAAGCCTTTTAAATGAACATAAAGGCCCATGTTTAATAACAAAAAAAGTTCACAAAACTAAATGAAGGTTTAGAGAAATTAGAAAATATTTAAGAGATCGCTAATTTAGTAGTAGCCTATACATACGTGTTCTCATATCCATATTTATTTTTTCTAATGTCACAAGTAATATTCTCAAGGTTTACTGAGTTTTACACGATTTTTACATAGTTTTTGGTGAAGTGTACTCGAATAAATATCGTCACCTGTACATTACTTCTTCTCACTGCTGTTTCCTGAAGATTTAGAACAATTACTCCGAGTTGCCCTCTGTTGTTCAAAGAATAGTACAGCGGCGAGCACGTCAAGTATAAACGCCTCATTCGTTTGGGGAGGATCGCTCGCAGTCAGCAGAGGCTCACACTGCGGAGCCAGGCCAAAGTATAAACAAGGCTTTAGTGTGCGCAACAATTTCACACAGACAGGCACTTGCTAGTCCTAGGTTCCCACAGCGTCTCGTGCAGCTTGAGTTCCTTTGAAAGGGAACATCTCAGGTTACGTCTGTAACCCTGGCTCCCTGAAGAGGGAACGAGACGCTGCGTCACCCTGCCAATGCCATCCTCCCTGCATGCCTGTAATAGACTTGCTTCAGCCTATCAGAAGCTAGCACCGTTTGTTCCGGGTATGCTTTATTGTTTCCTGGTCGATGACGTCACCCACCTATGACGTTTCGTCATGCCATTAGACTTATTTACACATGCTTCACAATGCAACCATGCAGAGGCGTTCCCACGGCATCTCGACGCAGTGTCTCATTCCCTCTTCAGGGAACCAGGGTTACAGACGTAAACTGAGGCATTTAGTGTTTTACATTAACCACATACATTTAAAAGAAATAAGTCATTAAAAGTGTATCACAAAAAAAAAAAGTGTTCTTGCCCTATAGGTAGGATGTTCGTTTTCCTATTAGTGGGGCAATATGGTCCTGTTTTGAGATGTTCCATTTTGTTCACTTACTTAAGCAAATGTTTTCATTTATTTCTCCAAATAATATATTGGACATGATAAACTTAACTCTAAATACTCAGCGTGCTGTTGAAATTGATGCCTAAACTATTTTTGAGCATTTCTAGTCATAATGTTGACTTGTTTTGACTTGGAAATGAGCACTACAGATCACTGGCTCAGTACATCACAGAAACTATTGATCTGTAAGTTTGTTACCTTGCAGGTAGAGCATGTCGATTTCAGGCTGCTTCTTCTTCACAGAGCCTTTTTCAAACTGACTCCCAAAGTCGGAGACTCCCACAAAAGCTCCAAGGAGGGAATAACCTGCTTCATGTGGAGTGATCTCGAACCAGGGGTCTGCAGGCAGAAACACGTCCATATAACAGATGACACCAGCACATTTACTCTCTGTCTCTTTCTTTCACACAAACACACTGACCTCCTTCCTTTTGCTGCTTGCTTTGCTTGTCGATCATTGTGTAAATGGGAAACGGGTCTTTACTCTGCTGGTTCCACTGCTGTGTGAGTGTGTGTTCATTGGTCTATAGAGGACATTTTTGTAGAGGAGACCAGGGACAATTAGAACAATTTCTCCAATCACAAACACAAACCAGTTCAAGTGATAAAACTTACTCAACAAGATATCTCTACTAGGAAAAGTATTTAAAGTAAAGGCTCTCACTGTAAAAAAAATAAAATAAATAAAAATCTCATTTTGGGTTCCTCAGATCGCTAGACTGGGTAATCATCTCTGAGGAACTTTGAGGAAATGTCCACATGTCCCTGCAAGAACTCTAAAAAACTGTCAATTGAGGTTCATTGAGTTCACAACAGGATATTGGGGGTTCTGCCAGAACAAAAATGGTACTATGGACTTGTTGAGTACATTTCAACACCATTTCATTCTCATGTATGCTTAAAGGTGCCCTATGTAACTTTTCCGTCCGCTAGAGGTCGCCTATTCAAGACAAAGTTTGATGACACCAAGTTTGAGCGCAGAATCTTGGGACATGTCGTCTTCACCTCACAGCCGGTGGGAAAGAATCGGGATAGGCCTCGGGCAGAAATCATGTTGATGGATGTGATTATTAGCGTTACTGTAGTCTGAAGCAGAGCAGGAGCGAGTGTTGTGGAGCTGAGGAACCACTGGAGCGATTGTTAATGAGATGAACGCAACACACGCCTCGCGAGCAGCGGGACTTTTATTATGAAGCCACAGTCGCCGGCGCCACTTCTGCTCCTCCGCTCATGAGTGTGAGGTAACACAGCTCTGTTGATCATATTACACACATCTGAGTGTGTTGATGATGGGATGACGTTACTCTGTGCGTTCTCTCGCCGGCTGCTATGACACTTGTTCACACTGCAGTGAGAGGAAAGCATTTCTGCAGAGTAAAACCACAAACCGAGAGGAACGCAGATATGACGCAATTGACAAGCGACTCCTCACACGGTTCCTTAATAATAATAATAATAGTTTGTTACATTTATATAGCGCTTTTCTAGGCACTCAAAGTGCTTTACATAGAACGGGGGAATCTCCTCATCCACCACCAATGTAGCATCCACCTGGATGATGCGACGGCAGCCATATTGCGCCAGAACGCCCACCACACAATCTTATTGGTGGAGATGTCCTTGGATAAAATAGCAATTTTCTCACGATTTACAAATAGTTGGAAACATTTGGGATATTGTAAGTACTCAACTGAAAACCTTGTGGTTTTTGGACATTTTACTGAAAAATGTTACATAGTGCAGGAAAAGGAAAAGAAACTAAGTGAAAAGAAACTTCATTTCATTAAGTGAGTCATTATTTGATCTTTCCAGTATTTTTTTCTTCTGTTATCTCTTCAGTATTTCATCTCTAGGTTGTTGGTTAAAAGTAAACATGAATTACTGCTTTAACTATCACTACAATAATACAGTCATGACTGAGAGGTCACGTGTCTCATGGAGTGATTTTTGCATTAAACATTTTATTCCTAACTGCTAAAAGAATTAATGCCATATAAAGACTAATCAATAAAACGTAATAAAGCTGTAAGGTGGATATTTTTCTTTTAAGTAATTACTCAATGTAATATTTTATTATATTAGTGTTGTACTTTTACAGTTCACCTACTTATTTGATTAGCAACCTAGAAGTGTATAATCTAAAATGTTTAAATGTTATTTTACATATGTATGTTTATTTGAAATCTCAAGGTTAAAATTATGAAATACTTATATTACAATCTATTAAAAATATTTGTGACTATGCACCTGTCACAATCACCAGTGAGAGTGCCCATGAGAACCACCTGAGGGCACTCCACTCCAGACTGTCACTCCATCAAGGACTACATCTCCCAAAATCCTTTGCCCGGACTCTTCAACACCCATTGATTACATCCACCTGCACCCCATTACCTAGTTAGCTCACCCTATATAAAGCCTGTTCATTCTGTCAATCATTGCTAAGTCTTGTTTAGTGTTTCTACTGCAATTCTGAGCGTTTCCCTGGTTTCATGTATCTTGGTCTTTGATTACTTGCCCGTTCCGTGGATTACCCTTTTGACTGTCTCTCCTGCCTTGTTTGCCTGTTTGGACTGCTTTCCTGTGTATGACCTTTTTGCCTGTACTTTTGACTACGATTGTGGATTACCCTTTTATTAAAAACTGCGTTTGGATCCTCAACCTTCTGACTCAGAGCAGTACGTTACAGCACCTCATAAATCATGTAAGTCATGGAGGCTGTGTTATGAATAGTTACAGACCTCTTTCACAAATGTTGTGACGACCATCGCTGCCCAGAAGTCAGTCAAACTGAAGATGTCTTTCTCATTGTAATATTTCTTCAGTTTGTCATACGCTGTTGTCCAGCTGACTCCAGAACCGTTGAGTCTCTGGACGATCTTGTCTTTCACAGCCTTTAGTTTGGTGGACCAGTCTCGTTCCTGATATAAGGAGGCCATGCACCTTCAGAGGAACAACATATGCTCTCATTTTTGACATTCAACCCGTGTGTGTGTGTGTGTGTGTGTTTGTTTGTTAGTTATTTCTCAGGGTTTGTACCAGGTTGATCCAGAGACTCCACTCAAATAAAGGACAGAGTCCAGTAGTCCCACTTTATGGAGCTGAACCATTGATCCCAGCAAACCCACCATGGCTCTTTGTCCTCCTCCAGATCCCAGTAATGCAATGTTTGGCACTTTATCCTGAAACACACGGTTTGATTTTTGCAAACATTTGATGTTCAGCAGCTACAAAACCAATTTTTGTTTTTGTTTTTGTTATTGCAAGGTGTAGCCAGGCAGATATGAAGCATAAGATGTTTTACCTCACTGCAGTGTATCTTGTGGCTCTTCAGGCATTGATGAACAGTTTTTCTCCTTCTGAGACTAAAGCCCTTCTCATTGTTATTCAGAGAGTGTTTGATTCTCACCTCACTGCTGCAGCGACAGACAAATAATCACATACTGCTGTTTAATATATTTGAATTTCATATGTTTTTTTGCTTGAATCAGTTTGTCTGTATTGGCATGTGGGGCCAAATATTCATCCAAACATAGACCTCTATATACACTGAATTAATAATAAATTATAAATGTGTTATAAAAATATTTTTCTGATTTTCTATACTATTTTAAGTCATAAAGTGAGCAGGATATATTAAAATGTAGCTCATGGATTCAGCAGGCATGTAGTCATGATACTAAGCAGGGCTGCGTTTCCAGATAACAATTCGATCTTCGCATTTAAGAGCATTTTCTACGAGCGATTTTATGAACGTTCGTGTTGCTTTCACGTGCATTTCACAAACACGCACTTAACACGATCAGACGCAGCTGTGCTTTAAGTGCCACTTAAGAGTCGCTGTCCGTTTGTCAAGTTCTGGAAAGTCACATTATAGAATGGTTTGCAGTTGTAGTACACACTTGTATTTCAAAATGTTTAGCCTAATTATCATTTGCTGCGAGGTCAGAAATCTAAGCACATAGTTTAGGTGGAGACAAAAAAATTCAGAAACAAAACAAAAAACTAAGAAAACACATTTTTCAAAAAGAGGAAACTTCATTTTGTAACACATTTGATTTTTTAGGATGAACCCATCGAGATGAATCATCTCGTTTTCAAGGGGGTCCTAAGATTTTCAGTAGGTTTAATGGCAGTCATACAAATAAACAAAAACAAAAAAATCTGTTAGGATATTGCTGTAAAACTAACTGCAAGCAGGGGCATTAAAATCAGGGAAGGAGGTCAGGAAGAAGTGACTGGTCTTTGCAAGCCTCAAGGGAACCACAGAGGTCAACATATAATAAAACAGGTGCATGGGGGGCCAATGACTCCCCCCTTCTTCCTAAAATACATCAGAAAAAGTCTTAAAGATGCCAACGAGAGGGACATCAACTTTCAGCAGCAGCTCACAGACCTCAAGAAGGCCAAGCTGGCTTTAGAAGAGAGGATAATATTGTTCAATGTTGGTTAATCATGACTACTTATATGTTTTAATAATGTTCTTTTCCATTATGTAGTTAGGCCTTATCCCATTGTGCAATGTCTTTTGCAAATCCTAGGGAACAAACAACAAACTCAAATCATTTAGATTCAATGGTTTGATGTCCTTGTGTTTGTTGAACCTCTCAAAGACTAAGGCTCCATGAAATACTGCAGTAGAAGTGTTCTTAAGTGTTTCAAATTTAAATAGCTATTTGTAGTACTGTAAATAAGCATACAACCCCTATGAATGTCCATATACAGCAGTGCACTTTTTCATTCCTTAATTTATTCAGTGTTTAGTCATGTAGTTTTGATTTTATTTATTTATTAATTATTATTTATTTATTGAATTATTCAAACTGAATTTAATCAAACAAAAAAGGGGAAACATTTATAAAGAAATATACATAAAAACAAACAATATTATAGTCACATTGGACAGGAGTAAAGTTTAGGTGCAGTTCGCCGGTTGTCCTGCAGGTGATCCCATAGCTCTGTCTCCTTATGATGCACTGAGGGAGTTACGATTACTCCAGAGCACTCGTAGTTCTACAAAGATTTTCAAGTTTAAGGCTACTTAAGTTTCGATGGTTTTGGGAAACGGTCCGTAAGAGTAAGATGATTCGTGCAATCGTTTTTAGAAATCTACTTAGGCTTAAGATGCTTTTGGGAAACGCAGCCCAGGGCAGTCGGTCTCGGAGCCCTCCCCAGCTCTACAGCGCCCCACATATTTACATGTGACGTATTTGATTGATATTGTAACATGCATGCTCAGTGGTATATTTTGATGATGTCATAAGCGCATGTTGTAATGTTTTGTCATTGTATGTATTTGTAATGTCCTCTCGTTTGATTAATAAAATAAAAAGTGTATTGCTTTAACATACATGTGCTGTAGGCTAGGTTTCGATTACGACTACATGCATGCGCGCGATGACCTATTTTATTATATGTTCCACAAATTACAATATTTTATTCACTTCACTAAATGTAGAAAGTGTCCCCCTTTGATACATGGACTCTCCCAGTCACCCCTGTCATTCAGTGCGAAATGGACTATTCCAAATTGTTCTACCGGAGTGCGTGAAGTGACAGAGAAGAGAGAAAACGGATGATAATGGGAAAAGGACATCGGCTGAATATTGTATTGTAAAGTAAAATACAGTTTAAAATATAGTTTTATTGACTGTGCGTGCATCACTGTAAGTAAGCACATCATTATTGAACATTCTCAACTAGCGCTATTCCGCTATAGATTGACGGCTTCTCTGAGTGAAGTTGTCGCTGAGGCACTTACAGACTTTTTTTCGGGATTTTCGTGAGGAGATTGGAGCTTTAATTTCTTCATTTCCAGAACTGTTTATTTCACACTGACATAATGAATTGTTCTGCATCTGCGAGAGTGTGGGCGGGCTTTTGACTTCCTGCTCTCTACTGCAGACTCTGGCCCAAATCTGCCCAAGATGTCAGAGCCATATTCGGACCCTTCAGAGACCCTTCACTTTTCTTCAGTGGAAGAGAATGAAGTCGCGTCGTCCATATTTTTGTACGGTCTATGGTCAATCATCATTAGAGTGCCACCCTCAGACTGAATAACGCAAGGACATTTGTATTCTGCCAAAAGTGTGTCTGATGTGTTCAGCGATTAGGAGAGCTTACTCAATGTTTATCATAAACTAACAATGAGACCTAGAATCTACCCTACCTAAATGTATCGCCAGGAGCCTCTACCTGTTTGAATACAATTTAGTCTTATGTTTAATTTGGACAGTTGTTCTCAGAATGATCAATTTTGTTGTAGACTTTAGGTGTGTGAGTAATTCAGCAGTTATATGTAATGAAGTGCAATGCTTCCATCATTGAAGGAATCGGAGCAGAATTACCTTTCTTGGAGTTTGGATGCACTCATCTGTTAAACAGCAGAGTTAATAAGTTAATAGCAAATCAGTGACTTCCTAAAGAATGTTTTCACAGGACAAAAATGTCGACATTATACATGTCAAATAAAAGTGAATACAAACCTAAACCTAGACTAATGGCCAAAAGTAAATAAAGGTGATGAAAGCTAAACATAAGTGTGTCAGCTTAAAAGTGAAAAGAAACTGAATCGTTTAATTGCTGTTATTAAAGATAAACATGATATGAAATTGTTTATTTTAACAATAATTAAGGTGACTTTTAAGTAGAATATTAAATAGCCATAGCTTTTGTCACTTAAACTAGTCCATTCGGAAATTCTTCGACTGGTTTATTGTCAGATTATTGGTTCAAACTTGCAGCAGTTTCACACACAGTTATTTATCGAATATTTAAGAAACATTGTACAGATGTTGATGAATGGAAATGTGAAATCATTGTAATTTTTCACCCTCATATTGATTGAGTATTTATGCACATTTGTTAATGTGCAGATCATTGCTATGTTATTTAATCTAATTACTGAAAAAGGCTGCATGGATTCATTCAAGCTACTGTGGTCACATTCCAATTATAATGGCATTGAGCCTTTAACTAACCCACTATTGCTGAAAAGACATTACATAAAGACATAACATAAAGCTTTACATGATATACTCACTGTTCTTGTAAATTCTGAGACTTCACCAGCAACACAGCAGTCGTTTTCTCTCTGACAGAAGATGCCCTTTTATAGGGCTCTGAAACTAAACTGCATCATTAGGGGAGATGGTGTCATACATGATGATAAGAAAGTTCAAAAGAACAGACTTATTCAAATATAGAAATTGTTGGGTAAAGTAGCTTCTTCCTTGGAAGCTTGTAAAAAGTTAAAAGGTCGTCTGGCCTATTCATTGGAAATTAATTTACAATGTGTGACTCAATTCAACGACAACTTTGGACCAAGAGGCTTAAATTATGTGACGTCCCATAAACAACAGGTGCATCTGAAGAAGAGTAAAGAATGAACTGAATGTATAAGGCATGATATATGCAAGATCTTTAGCTGAATCACTCTTGTCTTATTGAGAGAGTCCAAACCGGCTCCCATTCCTCTCCTGAAATGTCCACCCAAAGCTCCCTCTCCCAGGTCAATCTGTGGTTCGATGTTTTAAGCGTAACGCTTTATAAAAATAAGAGATTGTCTTGAGTGAAGGAGATTCAGGAGGAGGATCTTCTCGACAATGAGTAGTTAGAGGTAAGCGTCGTGCTTTTGAACACATAATCTCGAAGCTGTAAGAAAACCCTCCTGAAATCCCCAACACTTTTAATCTCCTTTAAAACAAGATTTGATCGAGTGGTGTTCATATATTGGCCATACAAGATCGACTCATGATCTGCAAGACCCCCTTTCCAATAAACACATTTTAGTCCCAGACTTTTAGACAACATTTAAGCTCACTTAAGGACTTGTTTAGTGAGATTTTACCAGAGAAAGGTTTTAGAATTTGTATCATAAGGTAATGTAAAACATCTTGTATAATATTAACTGCAGTTTTTTTCTGCTGCTGTTCGCCACAAAGAGCCTGAGATGCTGACATGACATAGCCTGGCTCCGCCCTCCTACGTACTTCCGCTCAATTTTCATTTTCCTTCAGTACTACGTCTGGGACTGCTGTTTATGCTTAAGTTTTCGCCGGAACAATTTTTTACCGGTCCAATCAGCGAACAGAGGGAGTGGCTGAGAGCGATGACGTTGATGTCGTGCACTAGTTTGAGTTGTAGTTCAGTAATGGCGGCGGAGAAAGATGCGAGTGTGTGGCAGCGCTGACGAATGTCCAGAAGTTAAAAGTGTGGCGAGGTGGACGAGCGAGCGAGACCGGTGTGCATGATTGAGACACACCGGTCTCGAGTCCTCTCATGAGGGAGCACGGAGGCATATAAGGACGAGCGACACCGGTGAAGGACGAGAGAGGACCAGGCCTGGATTTTAAGTTGTATTTTGTTATGTTTGTGCTCGGCAGTCCGTGAGGGGCTGCCGCTTTTACTTTCATTTTGTGTTTATTATTTGATTAAAAGTTGTTAAACGTTCGCCGGTTCCCGCCTCCTTCATCCCTGAACAAACGAACTCCCGTTACACGGAGCAAGAACAATCACTGCTGTACTGCTGATGTTGTGGTCCGGGAAAAGTATTTTTCAGCTCGCTCCGTTAGTGGTGAAGGAGTTGCTGAAGACGTCCGTCTCCCACCACCCGCGAGAAAAACCCAGGCTGAATTATCGACTGCTTTTGACAAACACCAAGGTCGTGTGGTAATGTAATGGCTGTCCGAATCCACATCTCTGAGTTTTCAAGAATATATCACTTCAAAATTCACTGTTTATGTCCTTTATAGACCCCTTCAGAGCACTGTGCGGTTGCGTGAGCTGTAATTTGCATTTCTAGACTTGTATTTCTTTAAATACTGGCAAGTGTTTACAAGAGCAAAATATTTCATCACCGCTCAAAGAAGAAAAGCACGTAAACATTTGAATTGGGCTGTTATTCACGGCAGCATTTATTCTTATCATACCAAGCATATGACATTTTATTGACAGCATACAATCATGTTATGATTGCACGAGATATGCACCACGAGAGCAGCGCGTTCCGATCAGAAAACTCTCCTCTCCACCGTGAATAAATAACAATCCGAATGCACAAGGTTTTATCACTGACACTGAGGTGGTGTGCTCAGTTAATGTGAGAATCAAAGGCGAACGGCGCGTGACATACGTCACGACCAAACGTTAGCGATTGGTTAGGCAGATCCAGAGGAGGGCCAAGATGGCGCTGTGATAGGTGGACGCGTTCATAACGTCTCGTCAGGAAATTTTGAAATAGGGCGATTATATAGCCATTATAATAAAGACTTTGCTATTTATGAAAGTGTAAGTGATTGCTCTCTTCACTTTACCCCCCTTGTGCCAACTTATCTATGGGTAGAAAGAAAAATAGACAAACTTCCAACGTGACAGCAAATGTGCCTATGTCAACTATGGAGACTGTTCTAAATGCTGATGGAAATGATAACACCGTTTCCTCTGTGGAATTGATTTCGTCTGAGAATATTGAGGATCATAACTGGTTCGATTCACGCCCAGATTTGAGTGATCTCCTTGCTACTCCCCTGCCTGAAACTCCCTTAAAACCCCTGTCAAAGAAAACAAAGCGGGAGCACATGGAAGGTAACGACTCCTCAGCGGAAATCCTGAAGGCCATTCGCGAACTTTCTGACAAATACGACACGATGTTTCTGAAAATCGACAAGAAAATCTCTGCAATTGATGCAACGACTGGATCTACTGCTAAGCAGATTGAGACTTTGTCGTCAACTGTTACTCAACTTGTTAACGAGGTAGCATCGCACAAGGAGTTCTCTTTCATCATCTCGTGTTCGAGATCCACCTATGGGAAGGGCATCCGTACCTGACCTCTGCAGAAGCATCCAATTGCACCAAGTCTGACAAGACAGGCAGGAGCGCGCAGCCAATGCCCGGTAAGGCCCCACCCCTTACCTGCGGGCATATATAGCCTGCACGCGCTACTGTACTCCAGTTGACATTCGCTTCTCGCGATCTCTGCACTGATACAGCTCGGTCGAATTTGCGCTGCTCACTTATTGTCTGCAAGAGGAAATATCTTCGGATCAGCCTCCGCCGGGCGTGACAGTTCCTATTCTGCCAGTTTCTCTGTGTCTGCTCTCGGAGCCGCCCACGCTCTTCCTCGTCATTCCTGTTCCACGGCTGCTGCCACAGATTTGTTCTGAGTTCTTCGCCGGTATGTCGCTCTCTATTCCTGCTTCTTTCCGGAGCTAGTTTATCACAGGCCTGCCCGGCCGCGTGTGGTGCTCTTGCCGCTATGATATTCACCCTTTCTGCGCGGTCTGCTTGGGCCTCAAGCGGAAGAGGCCATAGAGAATCCGGAGAACTGCAGTCACTGCCTGGTGCTGCCTAGTTACTCCTGCGACGCCACCATAAAGTTGCTGCTACCCAGTGGGACCTCCCGGGGCATGGCTGCTCTTGTCTGGGCTGACCTGCCCAATCCTGAGTTCCCCCGAAGAGGACATCTTTGCGGGAAACCCCCCGCTCGCCGACGATCCGGCAGGATCCGGTGATGACGACGATGCGGGACTTCTCATTCGCGCGAATTGCGCTGCAGCATGCGAAACGCTTCATTCGCGTCCGGTGTGAACGCACTATCAGAGGACGAGGAGGCCATCCCGCCCTCTAGCATTCCCCAGGCTAGCGCCCCCGCAGCCTTGCCTCAATCCATCTTCCTGGATGTGTGAGCGGGCGGCCGCTTGTCTCAACATCGGCTCCAGAGAGCGCCACCGACCAGGAGAGGGATATTTACGACGGTAAAATGCTGGGAGCTCCCCTCGGCCTGAGGTAACAACTTTCACGTTCTCCTAGCGTGCATTAAGCACACACGGCATTACTGGAGCGACCCGCTCGACTTTAAACACGGTCTCGCGGGTCTGGAGGTTAAAATATGGCGGCTCTCGGCATGGGTTAACCGCCCGCTATTGAGCGATCGCCAGGCACCTCAACCCAGTCCAGGGAGGGCTGCTCACCCTGATGAACCGTTTTTCTGCTTCGGTGCACCAGGCCAATCCTCGGCCTTGGCTGTTAGGGCCCTAAATGTCTCCTCCTCTCCGCTTACCAGGCGGAAATTTTGGACGACCTGGGCCAACAGCTAGGGATCTTCCTCTCCTGCATTATGGAAGGAGATCATCACGGTTTACAACCTCGTTTCTCCATAGCGCTCGTCAGGCCTTTCAAACCTTTGGGCGCTCCATGGCGCTTTGCTTTGTAGGATGTGACCAGGAGGAGGAGGAGGACGAGGCCTTCAAGTTGTGCCTTCTTAGGAAGGCGGCCTCAAGCCAGGCGCGTTTGCCTAATTCCCCGGCCCCGGGACGTAACTTTCATCAAAACCGTTCTCGAGCGACAAGCTCTTTGAACTCTCTTTCTGCAGTAACCCTGTCCAAAAGACGGAGGGTTTCTTCTGGAGGGTGCCCCCCTCCCGTGGCTGCCCAGCCTATGTGTTTAGTGGATGGGGTGTGGCCCCCCCCCCCATTCAGGGGGTCTGTTGTGAGGGAAAGTGCAAAAGCAGTGTCACCACACCGCACATACTGTGTCCCCTCACTCAGCTAATAAAGGCTTCGGCCCCAGTTTTCCCAAACCCCAGTGTTTTCCCGAAAACAAAACACACAAAAACACGTTAAATCAGACGAATCATATTAATTCGTTACAGAGAGATACCCTCTCTCTGCAAGTAAAGCACTTTTCTCTGCAAAGAGTGGACAGCTCTCTGAACCCACGCATGCCGTCCCTAGTTTCTCCACTGGAGGGCATCATTGCATCACAAATAAGCCAGCTGGGCAAACACGAAGCCAGCACGGCGCGAGTGGGCACGCTCGCGAGCCGTGTGTCTGCTTCACAAGCTACAGAACCACCCGTATGGGTATTGCGTACAATATCGCAGGGTTATCGTCTGCAGTTTGCAATGAAACCCCCACTTTTCAGCAGTGTTCGTTTTTCTCACACAGAGGAAAACACGGCGCGCGTTCTGAAAGAGGAAATCTCCTCTCTGCTGAGCAAAGGTGCGATTCAGGTGGTAGCCTACCCCCCAATCTGATAAACCAGGGTTTTCATTCTCGTTATTTCCTGGTTCCAAAGAAGGACGGTTCCCCCCGTCCTATTCTGAACATCAGGGTGTTGAACAAACATTTGAGGAAATACAATATCAGAATGTTAACTCATGGTTCGCTCGCCCGCGCCATAAAACGTAACGACTGGTTCACATCGGTCGATCTGAAAGATGCTTTTTTTCCACATAAGCATTTATCCACCTCACAGGAAGTGTCTTCGTTTCGCCTATCAAGGCATTTGTTACGAATTCACGATCCTGCCGTTTGATGAGTCTAAGCCCTCGCAGCTCCTGTCTGTGTGCGGAAGCGGGCTTGACTCCCCTGAGAATGTCTGGTCTACGGATCCTGACATACATAGACGATTGGCTCATCATAGCCGATTCGAGGGGAAAGGTGTTGCAGGACACCTGCCGCGTGCTCGCGCACATTACATCTCTGGGCTTCAGGGTGAATGTGAACAAAAGCAATTTTACACCCAGCCAGAATGTGATATTCCTGGGCATGGAGCTTAACTCAGTCTCCATGTGAGCGCGTCTCTCACAGTAGCGCGTTCTCTCTCTGATGAACTGTCTGTCGCAGTTCAGAGAAGGGGCGAGGGTGCAATATCGCACATATCTCAGGCTACAGGGTCTTATGGCTTCATCTATCCAGGTTTTGCCACTAGGACTCCTGAGAATGAGGGCGTTCATGAAGTGGGTTTTGTCACTACATTTCAGCCCGTTACACGATCTTTGCCGTTCTGTGACAGTGATGCGCACCCGCGCTGCAGCTGTGCAGCTCTGCGCCACTGGAAGAACGTGGACTTTTATGCACAGGGCGCCCCTCTCGGGACGGTTATGTTGCGGAAAGTTGTGACGACGGATGCGTCCTTAACAGGCTGGGGTGCCACCCAAGAGGGCAGAACTGTGAACGGTTTGTGGCCGAGCAAACTACGTTCAGAGCACATAAATTATTTAGAGCTTCTGACTATTTGGAAGGCTCTGAATAATTTTCTGCCCCGTCTGCAGGGACATCATGTGCTCGTACGCTGAGACAATACCACGGCAGTGGCTATATCAATCGTCAAGGCGGCGTGCGCTCGTCGAAACTCCATGCTCTAGCTTACAAGCTTTTGGTATGGAGCAGTCGATTTTTCCTGTCGTTACACGCGACTCATGTTCTGGGCATTCTGAACAGAGGCGCGGATCTTCTATCGAGGGGGAACCCGCTCTTCGGAGATTGGCGCTTCCATCCTCAGATAGCAGACATGATTTGGATGAGATTCGGACAGGCGTCCGTAGATCTATTCGCCTCGCGCGAAAACAGCCGTTGTCCTATGTTCTTCTCGCTAAAGGACTTGGACTCGTCCCTCGGGGTGGACGCACTGAGTGCTGCTGTATGCCTTTCCTCCCCTGTGCTTGATAATTCCAACACTGGCCAGGGTGAAAGAGGGGCACCTGTCTCTCATCCTGATAGCTCCCAGGTGGCCCAAAGCGCCCTGGCTGGAGGAGATAATTCCTCTGTTACATCCCTAGCCGTGGTGCCTCCCCCTCCGCACAGACCTTTTGTGTCAAGCGAACGGGGAGATTTATCACCCACACCCGGACAGGGTAGCTCTCTGGGCTTGGCCCGTGAGAGGGCGAACCTCAGCGCGTTAGGGCTTCCCCCGCGCGTGGTGGCTACTATACAGAAGGCCAGGGCCGTTTCTACACGGTCCTTATATGGCTGTAAGTGGCAAGTGTTCGATGAGTGGTGTGATGGGCGGGGTCTCACGTCATATCAGTGCTCAGTTTCTGATATTTTGTGTTTCCTCCAAGACCTCATGGATAAAGGAAGGTTCTTTTCCACTATTAAGGTCTATCTGGCAGCTATTTCTGCTTGTCATGTGGGTTTTGAGGGCTCAACGGTTGGGCAGCATCTTCTAATCCGCCGATTTATGAAGGGTGCCCGTCGTTCGTTGCCAGTCATTAGGGGAACGATCCCTGAATGGGACCTCTCCATGGTGCTGGAAGCCCTGTCTCAATTCCCTATTGAGCCTCTGGGGAATATTTCCCTAAAGTTGCTGTCCTTCAAGACAGCCTTGCTCTTGGCTTTGGCGTCAGCCAAACGTGTCAGTGAGTTACATGCACTCTCGGTTCACCCCTCGTGCATTAAATTCTCTCTGGGCGGAAATAAGGTTTTCCTTAAGCCTAATCCAGCCTTCATGTCGAAATGTTTTCCTGCGTTCACATCGGCGGTGTTGGAGCTTTCCGTTTTTCACCCTCTGCCCTTTTCCTCCGCGGAGGATCAAAGGCTGAATGCCCTGTGTCCGGTCCGTGCGTTACAGACGTATTTGGCTAGGACCAGTGCTTTCCGGAAGAGTGGTCAACTCTTTGTTTCATGGGCTTCTCCCCACAAAGGGGATCCCCTGTCTAAACAATGCCTTTCACATTGGTTTGTGGACGCTATAGTTTTGGCTTACGAATCGAAGGGAGTGCAACCCCCCAGGGGGCATCAGAGCTCATTCCACGAGGGGCTTAGCCGCCTCTTGGGCTCTGTTCAGGGGAGTATCACTGCAGGATATCTGCTCTGCTGCCAGTTGGGCTTCTCCCCATACGTTTGTGCGTTACTATAGGCTGGATTTCACCAGAACCTCGGTAGCACATTCGGTCTTGGGGGTGGGGTCTTCCTGACCCTGCCTTCTTTTGTGTGTGCCATAAACATCGTTTGGCAGGCTGCCAGAGGATGCAAATTTCTCACCGAGAACAAGTTGCGACTCACGGAAGCCCTTTCACCAGAAGATAGGGCTGCCAGAGAGAAACTTTGGCCCCTTGTGAAGAAAGCCAGAGAAGAGGGAAAGAAAGCATCTTTTCGTGGTTCTTTTGCCTTAATTGACGGGAAAAGATTCAACTACTCTGATGTAAAATAGTCAGTTTATGCGGTAAGCCTATGTTCCTTTAAAGGAATATACTGAATAAGCTGTTTCTTCGTTTTACGTATAGGCGTGACCCACGTTACACTCAAGTTTACACTCAAGTTTATATAATCGACTCTTACTTTTTGCTCCTATCCATGAGCAACGAATTTTGTGAAAAAAAAAAAAAAAGTTTTGTTCCTCCTCTCATTGAATCGCTACTTTTGTTGGACCGCTAATTTTGTAATATCGCCTACACAACTACGGCTCGCTATACAGTGACATTTTTCCCCTTTTGTTTTCCAATAAATGTTTCGTGACGAGCAAGGCGGTGAAGTGAATTTTCTCGAATTTAACGTTTGTGAATTATCTTTGGTTATATATTGTTCCTATTTCAAAATAGATTTTGTTATTGTTTGTTCAGATATAAGAGGTACAAGATCTGTTTTCTGTGTTTAATGGACTTTAGTTTAATTCCTTTTCTGTTGTACGTGATGCAGTAAAGAGGAAAGCTGTTTTTTTATTTTGTAAAAGCAGCGAGTCGGATATAATTCTTCTTCAGGAAACACATTCGTGTGAAATGGATGTAAAATTTTGGAAAAATCAATGGGGAAATACAATTTATTGTAGCCATGGCTCTAATCATTCTGCTGGAGTTTCGATTTTGTTGCACAAGTTTAAAGGGAACATACTAGGAGTGAAGTCTTCCGATGAAGGTAGATGGATTATTTTATCGCTTCAGCAGGACAATTCAGTATTTACTATTTGTAATATTTATGGATGTAACTCCCGTTCTGCCAACAAGTCTCTCTTTTCTCAGATAACCTCTAAATTGAAAGAAGTACTTGCTAATTATCCAGACTCTTTTCTGATTTTTGCCGGGGATTTTAATGAGTGCTTGGATGACAACTTTGACAGATATCATCCCAGAAGCAACGATAGCTTGCTATCAAATATTAATATTTTATCATTGTGCACAGAATTTTCTCTTACAGATACATGGCGTTTTTTTCACCCTGATCTGCAGGAATTTACTTGGTCTAATAGTAATATGTCCTCCCAATCGAGAATTGACCTCTTCTTGATCTCTTCCTCAGCTCTTCAATTTGTTAGAGATGTCTCTCATTCTTTCACACCCCTCTCAGATCATAAACAAATAAGTCTAAAATTGTGTAGCAACACTGATAAAACTTCAAAGTTACGTGGTTACTGGAAATTTAATAACTCTCTCTTAAAAGATGCATCCTTTAATGATGGTATTAAGAATTTGTTTTCAGATATATTTTTTGAAAATTTTAGTGATGGTTATAAAACAAAATGGGAATTCTTTAAATATAAGGCTAGGCAGATTGCCATTAAGATAAGTAAAGCTTTTTAAAAGCATTAAAGAATTAAAAGCATCAAAAAATAAAAAAATAAACGTACTACTAAATACGTACTAAACGTACTACTTGAGAGAATTAAGTCTACAAATTAATCAAGTTTACTTGGATTTGGCTAGAGGGGTCTTTAGTAGGTCAAAAGCCAAATGGCTAGAGGAAGGAGAGACTAATTCCAGTTATTTTTTTGCGTTAGAGAAAAGGAATTGCAGGAGAAATTCATTAACAGCTTTGTTTATTACAAGCTTTTATGACAAACTTTACACTTCCGAGTTTAATATGGATAATTGTAAGATTTTTGTTGAAACAATTAAAAATTATATTCCTATCATTGATAATGATTTTAAAGACCTTTGTGAGTCTACTTTAACAATTGAGGAAATTAAATCTGCACTCTTCTCTATGAAGAGAGGAAAATCCCCCGGTATTGATGGATTTTCTGTAGAATTTTATGTCCATTTTTGGGACTTAATAAAATCCCCTCTACTTTGCATGTACAAAGAATGTGTTGCTCAGAAAGAAATGACTACATCAATGAAACAATGTATAATTTCTCTTATTCCAAAACCTGAAAAAGATTCCCTCTTAATTGATAATTGGCGACCAATTACACTCTTAACAGTTGATTATAAGATCTTGGCCTTGGTATATGCTAATCGATTGAAATTTAAGCTTAATCAAATTATAACAGAAACGCAGTCAGGTTTTGTCAAAGGTAGGCATATAAGCAATAATATAAGACTTGTTTTAGATTTATTAGATTATGCTGATTTTGTACACTCTAAAGCCATTATACTTTTCTTAGATGTTTACAAGGCTTTCGACACCATTGAACATGGAATCCTGCAATCACTCAGACTGTTTGGTTTTGGGGATTCTTTTGTTAACATAATTGAAATGTTTTATAAAGAAATTAGTAGTTCCGTCAATATGCTCACCTCCCAAAGATTTGTCATAAGGCGTGGTGTCAGACAGGGTTGCCCGATTTCACCCTTTTTATTTATTTTGGTTACGGAATTATTATCATTGAGTATTATGCACAATCAGAACTTAAAGGGTATCTCCATCTTCGATAGGGAAATCAAAATCTCGCAGCTGGCTGATGACACCACCCTTTTTCTAAAAGATAAAAGTCAAATCTCTAGCGCCATTCAGATAGTTAAAAAGTTCTCGAATGCTTCTGGGTTAAAGTTAAATATGTCCAAATGTGAGATAATGTCATTGCATAATTGTGATGACACGGTAATTGATAGTATTCCAGTCAAAGACACAATAAAGTAATAGGTATTCATCTAACTAAAAATCTAGTTACCAGACAACAACTTAATTTTTCTAGTCGGATTAAAAAAAAATATATATATTTTTAATCTCTGGTTACAAAGAGATCTTTCTCTCTATGGTAGGGTTCTCCTCTCTAAAGCAGAAGGTCTTTCTCCCTTTGTATATCCTCCCCTTTCTTTATATGTGACTGATTGTTCTGCTAAATGTGTCAATAAAATTTTCCTTGACTTCATATGGAAAAACAGGTCTCATAAACTTAAAAAAACAGTAATTTCCAATAGTAGAAGTGATGGGGGACTAGAAGTGTTAAATTATCATAATATTATTAATGTGTTTAAAATAAACTGGCTTAAAAGATGTTTAATAAATCCAACATCTATATGTTTTTTATTCCTAATTATATCTTTAATAAAATTGGAGGCCTACCTTTTATCTTAAAATGTAATTATATGTATAATAAACTCCCGGTTAAATTATCTAATTTTCATCAACAGGCTCTTCTTGCGTGGAAATTGTGCTACATCCACAATTTCTCACCGCATAAAGAACTTCTATGGAATAATATGAGTATAACCATTAGAAACAAATCTATCTTTTTCCCTAATTGGTTCAATAGAGGTTTCATTTATATACTTTCTTTATTTGATAAATCTGGTACTATCTTATCCTATGAAAGCTTTATGACTGTTCATGACTTCCCTATTCCTTTTAAAGAATATAATACCGTGATTAAGGCTATTCCCTCTGGTCTAGTGCAATTGGTTAAGAGCCACATTTTGTACAACCAGAAAGATACAAAGGAGTCGGCTTTGTTATTGAATGGCATTAGCATTTATGATAAGAAATGTAATAATAAACATATCCGACAAATTTTTCAGAAAAAAGACCAAATTCGCCCTAGAGGCAGATCTCATTGGGCTGCCCTAATCGACAATATAGACTGGAGAAAAGCATGGCTGTTAGCATATAAATATTTTATTCCTAATAAGACTAAAGAAGTCCACTTTAAAATATTACATAAGATATACCCGGTTAATTTAACAATATCCAAATATGTTGATATTCTTAGTACTTGCTCATTCTGTGGACATGAAGATGAAACATTGATACATTTATTCTATTCTTGTGATTTGGTTCAAAAGTTTTGGTCTAATTTATATTCCCATTTAAATAGAACTCCCATTAATACACAATCTTTTAATTTGAAAGATGTTATTTGTTATTACACTGACTCCAGCAAATCTAAAGTATATATTTAAAAAAAAAATATTTTGTTTGCCAAATTTTTCATCCATAAACAGAAATTTATGAACTCACTTCCTACTTTTTCACATTTTTTGATCGAGGTAGACTCGCTGCTTAAATCTTTTAGATTAACTATAAAATAATAACTGCAAAGTTACAGTATAAAGATATACAGATAAAGATTGTCTTTTAATGTAGATATTTTTTGCTTATTCTAAATTATATACTAAGCTTGTATTTCCTATAATTCAAGTAACTTGAAATATGTGTTATGTAAAATGACTAGTACTGTAAATGTGCAGGTTCCTTTGATCAAACTTATTCTGTACTATATTTAGTAAATTTTACAGAAATTGAATGTAAAGGTTGCAATTTGTTATGTATAAGTAGGCCTTAATTTAGAGGTTGAAATTGTGAGTGGTTCTGTAAAAATAAAGATTAATACTGTAAATATGCAAACATTTGTTTTTGAATTTATGTGCTTACTGCGTTTTTATAAATGATATCTTAGTTATTGTACATGGAAAACCTATATTTTAAAAGTATATTACTGTTGATGGACAGAGCAGGTTTATAAAATAATTCATAAAAATCTTAAATTTGCAGAGATTAACTTGAAAATTAGTTGATTTATGTGTAATTTTACATAATTTATCAGTTTTTCCACAGTTTAATAAATGATTATTAACAGCGATATACTGTAATTTGATTAATTTTGACTGTAAAATAGTCTGTTTTTTACGGTTTATTGCATGTAATTTTGTGAAAAGGTTTTTTACTGTAATTTGACGGAATCCGTCTGGAAACTTTGCTGCCAGATATTTACAGTTTTTTCACGGGATTTTTTTTTTTTTTTTTACAGTGTACGCACTTTTCCCTGTGGCAGAGTCGCTGCAGGTATTTGGAAATCTATAAGCAGCAGCAATAATAATAATTATAGTAGGCTATAATAACAACAATAATAATAATTAGTGGTGCTTGCGTAGCAAGGCATCACTATTACTATCTAGCCCGAAAACGGTTTTAGTGATGCCTTGCGAAGCAAGGCATCACCATCACTCTCAAACATACATATTAGTGTTGCTTGTGAAGCAATGCATCAATATTGTTATTCTCCATATTTTTATTATTAATGGTGCTTGCGTAGCAAGCCATAAATATATTTCGATCGGTTTATTAGTGGTGCTTGCGTAGCAAGGCATCACTATTACTATCTAGCCCGAAAACGGTTTTAGTGATGCCTCACATCACTCTCAAACATACATATTAGTGTTGCTTGTGAAGCAATGCATCAATATTGCTATTCTCCATATTTTTATTATTAATGGTGCTTGCGTAGCAAGCCATAAATATTATTTAGAACGGTTTATTATTATTCATCTTTATCTTATTCTTATTCCGGACAACATTTTGTCCCGCTACTCCTCCCACAGTTTTTGTCACAGACCCATGAATGAGGTGTCAAAACGTGCGGCCTAATCGGGAATGGTGTGCTATATCTTTTCTAAGGGGTCGGGGGTGCGGTGTTCGCCCCAGGGGCGAAAAAGTAGCGAAAAAAATCCCATAGACTTAACATTGCGAAAATTTTTAACGAGTCATAACTCAGAGCGAGGATTTCGTAGAAACTTGTGTGTCACCACATTTGAAGAGGCTGGCAGACCCTTTAAGATGACACATCGCAATGGGGTATAAGTTGTACCCCTGGGGCGCTAGAGCTCCCCAAATTTCCCCATTGACTTATAATGGGGAGGGACGTCCCATTAAACGCATGTGTTTCTCTTACAATGGGAACTTGCATAGGGATTTTGTATTGACCACAGCTCTGGCTCACAGTGTCTCAGAGACAAGGGGGTGGGCTCAATTTACTCAGACAGCCAATCACTATCTCAGGATCATTGTGAACCTATGAAGCCACGCCCTAGCAACCATTTAGAGCTCCCTAGCAACTGATCCCATAGACTTCCATTGAAAGAGATCAAAGGGATATCTTTGGATAGAAGTGTCATAGAAACATGAAGGTGGGTTTGTTTGACTCGGGGCATCAACAGCCAATCACAAATCACCTTCAACTCTTCCTAGCCACGCCCTAGCAACCATTATCAAGCAGCCTAGCAACCGTTAATCACGACCTATATCTCTGCCTCAGAACATCATAGAGGCATGGGGGTTGGTTTATATCATTCATACTGACAAGCAGCCTTTGGAGTATTGTCATTGGATGCTGCCAAGCCACTCCATAGCAACCAAACAGAGTACCTTAGCAACCGTTTACCAAGACCTATATCTCTGCCTCAGAACATCATACAGACATGGGGGTTGGTTTATATCATTCATACTGACAAGCAGTATCATCATTGGATGCTGCCATGCCACTCCATAGCAACCAAACAGAGTACCCTAGCAACCGTATACCAAGACCTATATCTCTGCTTCAGAACATCATAGAGGCATGGGGGTTGGTTTATATCATTCATACAGACAAGCAGTATCATCATTGGATGCTGCCAAGCCCCCTTAGCAACCAAACAGAGTACCCTAGCAACCGTATACCAAGACCTTTATCTCTGCTTCAGAACATCATAGAGGCATGGGGGTTGGTTTATATCATTCATACAGACAAACAGTATCATCATTGGATGCTGCCAAACCCCTCCATAGCAACCAAACCGAGTACCCTAGCAACCGTTTACCAAGACATATATCTCTGCCTCAGAACATCCTAGAGACATGGGGGTTGGTTTATATCATTCATACAGACAAGCAGTATCATCATTGGATGCTGCCAAGCCCCTCCATAGCAACCAAACAGAGTACCCTAGCAACCGTTTACAAGGACCTATATCTCTGCTTCAGAACATCGTAGAGGCATGGGGGTTGGGTCTTTTGACTCAGACTGGCAAATAGTCTTTAAATGTCACCCCATAAATTGTATAGCCACTCCATAGCAACCATATAGAGTACCCTAGCAACCGTACAAACACATGAATAGGACATATCTCAGCTCCACAACATCGTACAGACTTGGGGGTGGCCTCTTTTGTTTCGGGTGAGAATCCAGTACACACAACATAGCATCCGAGAGGATTTTTTTGCCACGGCAAGCACCACTCACATTTTCTTCAGGAAATGTACATTCTAGTTATTATAATAATTAGTGGTGCTTGCCTGTAAAGGCGAAGCACACTATTACTATCTAGCCCGAAAACGGTTTTAGTGATGCCTTGCGAAGCAAGGCATCACCATCACTCTCAAACATACATATTAGTGTTGCTTGTGAAGCAATGCATCAATATTGTCATTCTCCATATTTTTATTATTAATGGTGCTTGCGTAGCAAGCCATAAATATTATTTAGATCGGTTTATTATTATTCTTTATCTTATTCTTATTCCGGACAACATTTTGTCCCGCTACTCCTCCCACAGTTTTTGTCACAGACCCATGAATGAGGTGTCAAAACGTGCGGCCTAATCGGGAATGGTGTGCTATATCTTTTCTAAGGGGTCGGGGGTGCGGTGTTCGCCCCAGGGGCGAAAAAGTAGCGAAAAAAATCCCATAGACTTAACATTGCGAAAATTTTTAACGAGTCATAACTCAGAGCGAGGATTTCGTAGAAACTCGTGTGTCACCACATTTGAAGAGGCTGACAGGCCCTTTAAGATGACACATCTCAATGGGGTGTGAGTTGTACCCCTGGGGTGCAGGAGCTCCCCAAATTTCCCCATTGACTTATAATGGGGAGGGACGTCCCATTAAACGCATGTGTTTCTCTTACAATGGGAAATTGCATAGGGATTTTGTATTGACCATAGCTCTGGCTCACAGTGTCTCAGAGACAAGGGGGTGGGCTCAAATTACTCAGACAGCCAATCACTATCTCAGGATGATTGTCAACCTATGAAGCCACGCCCTAGCAACCATTTAGAGCTCCCTAGCAACTAATCCCATAGACTTCCATTGAAAGAGATCAAAGGGATATCTTTGGATAGAAGTGTCATAGAAACACGAGGGTGGGTTTGTTTGACTCGGGGCATCAACAGCCAATCATAAATCACCGTCAACACTTCCTAGCCACGCCCTAGCAACCATTATCAAGCAGCCTAGCAACCGTTTAGCAACACCAATATCTCTGCCTCAGAACATCATAGAGGCATGGGGGTTGGTTTATATCATTCATACTGACAAGCAGCCTTTGGAGTATCATCATTGGATGCTGCCAAGCCACTCCATAGCAACCAAACAGAGTACCCTAGCAACCGTATAACAAGACCTATATCTCTGCATCAGAACATCGTAGAGACATGGGGGTTGGTTGATATCATTCATACTGACAAGCAGTATCATCATTGGATGCTGCCAAGCCACTCCATAGCAACCAAACAGAGTACCCTAGCAACCGTTTACCAAGACCTATATCTCTGCATCAGAACATCGTAGAGACATGGGGGTTGGTTTATATCATTCATACTGACAAGCAGTATCATCATTGGATGCTGCCAAGCCACTCCATAGCAACCAAACAGAGTACCATAGCAACCGTTTACCAAGACCTATATCTCTGCATCAGAACATCGTAGAGACATGGGGGTTGGTTTATATCATTCATACTGACAAGCAGTATCATCATTGGATGCTGCCAAGCCACTCCATAGCAACCAAACAGAGTACCCTAGCAACCGTTTACCAAGACCTATATGTCAGTCCCAGAACATCCTACAGACATGTTGCTTGGCTTTTTTGCATCCCAGTAGCATCCGGGTGGCGAGTTTTGCCACGGCAAGCACCACTCACATTTTCTTCAGGAAATGTACATTCTAGTTCTTATTCTTATTATTCCGGACAACATTTTGTCCCGCTACTCCTCCCACAGTTTTTGTCACAGACCCATGAATGAGGTGTCAAAACGTGCGGCTTATTCAGGAATGGTGTGCTATATCTTTTCTAAGGGGTCGGGGGTGCGGTGTTCGCCCCAGGGGCGAAAAAGTAGCAAAAAAAATCCCATAGACTTAACATTGCGAAAATTTTTAACGAGTCATAACTCTGAGCGAGGATTTCGTAGAAACTCGTGTGTCACCACATTTGAAGAGGCTGACAGGCCCTGTAAGATGACACATCTCAATGGGGTATAAGTTGTACCCCTGGGGCGCTAGAGGTCCCCAAATTTCCCCATTGACTTATAATGGAGAGGGGACGTCCCATTAAACGCATGTGTTTCTCTTACAATAGGAAATTGCATAGGGATTTTGTATTGACCATAGCTCTGGCTCACAGTGTCTCAGAGACAAGGGGGTGGGCTCAATTTACTCAGACAGCCAATCACTATCTCAGGATGATTGTCAACCTATGAAGCCACGCCCTAGCAACCATTTAGAGCTCCCTAGCAACTGATCCCATAGACTTCCATTGAAAGAGATCAAAGGGATATCTTTGGATAGAAGTGTCATAGAAACACGAGGGTGGGTTTGTTTGACTCGGGGCATCAACAGCCAATCACAAATCACCTTCAACACTTCCTAGCCACGCCCTAGCAACCATTATCAAGCAGCCTAGCAACCATTTACCAAGACCTATATCTCTGCCTCAGAACATTATAGAGGCATGGGGGTTGGTTTATATCATTCATACAGACAAGCAGTATCATCATTGGATGCTGCCAAGCCCCCCTAGCAACCAAACAAAGTACCCTAGCAACCATATACCAAGACCTATATCTCTGCCTCAGAACATCATAGAGACATGGGGGTTGGTTTATATCATTCATACAGACAAGCAGTATCATCATTGGATGCTGCCAAGCCCCCCTAGCAACCAAACAAAGTACCCTAGCAACCGTATACCAAGACCTATATCTCTGCTTCGGAACATCGTAGAGACATGGGGGTTGGTTTATATCATTCATACAGACAAGCAGTATCATCATTGGATGCTGCCAAGCCCCCCTAGCAACCAAACAGAGTACCCTAGCAACCGCATACCAAGACCTATATCTCTGCCTCAGAACATCATAGAGACATGGGGGTTGGTTTATATCATTCATACTGACAAGCAGTATCATCATTGGATGCTGCCAAGCCCCCCTAGCAACCAAACAGAGTACCCTAGCAACCGTATACCAAGACCTATATCTCTGCTTCGGAACATCGTAGAGACATGGGGGTTGGTTTATATCATTCATACAGACAAGCAGTATCATCATTGGATGCTGCCAAGCCCCCCTAGCAACCAAACAGAGTACCCTAGCAACCGTATACCAAGACCTATATCTCTGCTTCGGAACATCCTAGAGACATGGGGGTTGGTTTATATCATTCATACAGACAAGCAGTATCATCATTGGATGCTGCCAAGCCCCTCCATAGCAACCAAACAGAGTACCCTAGCAACCGTTTACAAGGACCTATATCTCTGCATCAGAACATCGTAGAGGCATGGGGGTTGGGTCTTTTGATTCAGACTGGCAAATAGTCTTTAAATGTCACCCCATAAATTGTATAGCCACTCCATAGCAACCATATAGAGTACCCTAGCAACCGTACAAACACATGAATAGGACATATCTCAGCTCCACAACATCGTACAGACTTGGGGGTGGCCTCTTTTGTTTCGGGTGAGAATCCAGTACACACAACATAGCATCCGAGAGGATTTTTTTGCCACGGCAAGCACCACTCACATTTTCTTCAGGAAATGTACATTCTAGTTATTATTATTATCCTCCTGATAATAATTATTGTCCCTAATAGTTATTTATCCTGACAGATAAATCTACTCTAATTAAATTAGATTAGATAAATGTCTGTCACCCATTATTATTCTTTTTACATGTGCAAATATCAGCATGGACAACAGTTTTCACATATCGTCACATTACGCACATGCAGCGCTTCTGTGAAAGGAGAAAAAACGAATAAAATTATATATATTGTATATTTATTTAAATATACAGGTGTTTTGACGGCAAGATTTCTTAATGTTTTTAACGAAGTCCCTGATGCTCACCAAGGCTGCATTTAATTGATCCAAAATACAGCAGAAACAGTATTATTGAGAAATAGTTTTACCATTTAATTTACAATGTAACTGTTTTCTATTTGAATATATTTTAAAATGTAATTTATTCCTGTGGTCAAAGCTGAATTTATCTTCATTACTCCAGTCTTCAGTGTCACATGATCCTTCACAAATCATTCTGATATGAGGATTTGCTGCTCAAGAAACATTTATGATTATTATGAGTGTTGAAAACATTTTTTTCAGGATTATTTAATGAACGGGAAGTTCAAAAGAACAGCATTTATCTGAAATGTAAAGCTTTTGCAACATTAAATGTCTGCACTGTCACTTGATCCATTTAATGTGTCCTTGCTGAATAAATGTATTACTTGTTCTTTCCCCAAAAAAATAAAAACATAAATTCTTACAGACCCAAAACTTTTGAACGGTAGTACAATGTTGCAAAAGCTTTCTATTTCAGATAAATACTGTTATTGTGAAGAATGCTGTTCTATTCATCAAAGAATCCTAATTTATTTTGTATTTTTTACAATATTACAGCTTTTTATTTATTTTTTATTTTGTTATATATATATAACATAAATGCAGCCTTGGTGAGAAGAGACTTCTTTAAAAACATTTAAAAGAATCTTACTGTCCAAAAACGTATATTTTATATTTAAACTTATACTTTTTTTGTACAAACAAATAAAGGTAAACCAACATTTTTTTCTTTTTTTCCTCAACTCAGTTTTGACTGATATTGAGCATAACCATGCAGCAAACGTTTTAAAAATAGCCTGAACAAATGAGTGAATGAAATGAATACCCTAAGCTACTTACATAGCCTGCATGTTTTTTTTCAAACCCCTGTTAGCATAATTATACGGCATTAAAGTTAAATTATTTAGCAGGACCCCGATTTCGGCTTCGCTAAAATTCTTTTTCTTGCCGCTCGACATTCTCAAGTAAGTTGAAGGGACGTTTATAAGGTGGAGATCTGAAACCAGGGCTGCGTTCAGCCCCGACAAAACGTTGCAAAACGTTTTTTAAACGGAAACGGTGCTGCGTTGAACACCCTGTTCTGTTGACGCAAGAGTTGTAACTATGGCAGCCGAGAAGGCCATTCTTTGTGTTCTTTTTAAGGAATTTTCGGAGCCTGATAAAATCGATATAAATACGTGTTTAATACTGCAAAATACAAGCAATCACTTCCCTTGCCATCCAGAATAAATGACAACACCCCAATCACATTTATTTAACTTTTTAATCTCCTGGTAATCAATTCTAATTTAAATCATTTTATTTCTAGTTCTTACTTTTTTAATAGCTTGTATTTTCTTTCTCACTTTATATCAAGCAATTACCATATATGAAATTTGGTATATAAATAAACTTGCCTTGCAATGAAGCTAAATATATAAATAAATACATCATCATGTTGATTATATATATATATATATATTCTCTTACGACATTCTAATATCTTCAATTGTTGTGTATTGAGCTGCAGCGGACACATTTGTAAACATCTTCACTTGGACCCATTGTGTGAGCTGTCTCTTTAATACCGCGTGGTTTATATACATGTTGCTGCTGATTGGACTGACATATTTGACACACCCACCAAACGAGAAAAAACGCATCTCAAACCCGTTGCACACCGGTGCGCACCGTTTCCAGGAAACATGACGTTCAACCGGAAACCGTATAGCAAAACGTTGCGCACCGGTTTGAGCGTTGAACGTGCCCCAGGTTTTCGGTATCACACATTTCAGAAATTATCTTAGACCAAACGTAGGACATTTACGCAACATTTGATAAATTATCTCATCAAAGGGGCTGAAAAAAGTTTATTAGTTCAAATTTCATGGAACTATTTCACTCCAGAGGAATTAAAGATAAAAAATGAATCATCCCTCGTTGAGCTTATCTTTTTACTCTTTCACTAGAATCTTATCACTTTTGCTACAAAGCATTCAGCACTTTCTCATGCACTAGTATAAAGCATTGTAAAGATTGCCCTGGAAGAGTGAGGGAAAATATGTTTAAATTTATCTTAAAAATAGTCTTTAATGTTTGATAAAAAAAAAAAAGGAATTTCAGGTAAAACGTTACAGTAAGGTTTCATTAGTTAATGTAACATGAACTAACAATGAACACAACATTTGTTACAATATTAATTAATATTTGTTAATGTAAAAATAGTCATTCTTTGTTTGTTCATGTTAGAGCATTAATAATGTTAACAAACACAACTTTCGATTTTATTAATGTATCAGTAAATGTTGAAATTAAGATTAGATTAATAAATGCTGTAGTATTGTTCATTCTTAATTCATGGTACTAATGCAATTAACTAATGTTTGTTTACTAATGAACTTATCGCAAAGTGTTATCCAATCATTTATATTATATTTTGCTTCTTTATGTCAAACCAGCGACTCTTTTAAAAGTGCAGTTTTTGAAATGAACTCAAGCACAAGTGAGCATTTGTGAACTCCAATGTCTGTTCATCACACATGAAACATGTCACAGACGGACTTTAATATGATCTGCAGCTTATGTAAATATTAAAAACTTAATAAAAGTGAAGGCTTATTTTGAAAACAAAGACTTATATTTGTAAATGTTTTAACAGCAAGTTCATTGATTTCAGGATCAAGTGTATGTTGATGACATGTTGATGCTAATCTGAAAATATTGGCTTTACCTTTAAAGTGTTAAAGCTACCACAATGAGAAAAGACCATTTCATTTCTGATTTTACAATGCATGAAAACAACTTATATTTACAGATGTGAAAAATACTTTAGTGGGGTCAATCACTTTTTATCATCAAAATATGATGATAAAATTCCAAGGAGGGGCAGAATGTGCTCACTGCAATTTACAAAAAGCTGATAAAAATGAAACATCATAAAAAAATAAAAAAAAATATTTAACTGTGAACTAACCATGAGTGTGATTATCTAGTTCCTTAGAATCCTCCACTTTAATATTTAAAAGCATTTGCTTATTTATACAGCTATAATGTCATAAATGTCATAGCTTTGCTGAAAGAGCTTTTAATGCTTAGCATTTAACATGCTAATGTGTGCTTTTGCTAGCTAAAAGTTTGTCTACTAGCTAGTGCAGTTTTATAATTCAGTTGTGTAACATTAAAATATATTCAATTGAAGTGAATGAATGAATATATGAAATTGAATGCCTGAATCATGTCAGGGAGCCATAAAAATCCCTTTGAGACTACTTTGGGTCACTTAAAATGTATTAATTCCATGATGTTGAAGTTACATGAACAAATTATGTTTGTTTAACGTTATTGATTCATGTGGGACCAATGTACACAATCAGGTAAATCCAACACACTTTTTTCAGTGTTGTATCAAGGACACACCCATAATAGGGCAAATGTCCTGAATATTATAGGCCTACTCCACCCACTGGAACAGTTTTTCCCTGGAACTGAATATTTCACAACAACCCCAAGGTGAAACTCCCTCTGTTCATTTTTTCACCCCCTTTGATGTGATTGCAGTGACGACTCATGTCATGTGATTCTGGCAGAATAAATAGTGGATCAGAATCAATCTGAGAGACAGATCGCCTGATAATACAGTTTATTTCATCCAGAGTTTGATCACCAGCACTGCAGCGATGTCAGGAGAATGGAGCCCAGTGGAGCCAATCACTGAAGCGGTGAAGGAGATCTGCACAGAGGTAGGAGAAAGAGAATCACTCATGTAGTATATGCAGTTTGTGTTAAAACACAGCCTATAGTAAAATGATCTATTTTGGAGCTGTAAAATGTGTTTGGGAAAATATTTGTTGTAATTTTTAAGCGAACTTTATATGTGTTTTCTGCTATCTAAACTAATAAACTCAGTCTTTTTTAAAATAACGATGATAATAATAATAACCATAATGTATATTAATATAACATGTTTGTCTATTTATTCAGGTGAAGCCAGAGATAGAGAAGAAGGTTGGACTCAAATTTGGTCTTTACAATCCTTTAGAACATGCTTCTCAGATTATTTTAGAAGGAACAAACTATATGGTCAAGGTAAATGAGTGTTTTTTATGGATTTTGAACTTATGATTTTGTAACACATCTGCCTTAGACTTTTGTCCAATGTTACATAAATAAGGGACAACCCAATTATGCTTATGAGTGTTTTATAGAAAGTTATACAAAAATGCTTAACTCAACAATCTCTTTACTCTTCCATTTACAATGTCAAAATTATTTACTCTAAAAGTAAATACAATTCACCAGCTAATTACATAATTAACTTCTGAACTGTTTGTCCAAAAATCCTAAAAGTGGTCTCGATAGATTCGGGATGTCATTTTTTCGAACTACACCTAGACCAGCAAGTTCAGCAGAGTTTGGCTCCAATCCTGAAACACATCTATTGAAGCTCTTATTGAGAATTAACAGAGATGTTGATGTTTTATTGAAAATGTTTGGTCACCATTATGTAGATCATTGTTTCCTTTGGGCAGTTTGACTCTTGGTTTTTTATGTGAGTTTGTGGTTTTCGTTACAGTGTTAACAAAACATAATCTGTTCAAATCAAAAGAAGCCACAAAAAAATTGTGATGAAGAAAAATGTTTGACTAAACTCATCACTGACTAAAAATGTTAATAAATAATATTCACCAAAAATACGTTCTTGCCACAGATCAGACATTCTGAATTTTGATGTTTAAAAACATTCTAGGAGGAAAAAAAGTTTAGACACACATAAATCAAGAATCAGCATCTCAACAATGATGACATACTTATTGCTGCAATGCATGCTGGAAGCCATGAGTTTTGTGGTGGCTTAGTTGGAGCTAAACTCTGCAGGACATTGGCTCTGACCGAACTTGTCTACCCCTGACCTAGACCTTTTATCTGATTTTCTCCAAAATCGAATCGTATCATCTTCAGAGCGTGCTGACAAAAAGTTGTGGATTTCGTCTGAATCATTTTTGAATACCGCAGCAACAAATTTGAGGCACGATGGCAAAATGACTCTTGAGGCTTTATCTCTGCAATGTTTTGGCATATTGACACCAAACTTTGCATGTGTCATTGTCACCTCAAACTGACTACACCACATCAGTTTCGTAACAGTGCCACCTATTGGTCGAAAGTGATAAACCATTAAATCAAATGAATAGAGATCGTATTTGATTTTTCAGCCTTTTTGCCTCTTAAAATGTTTTTAACTGCTCATCGATGCAGTTGGCCTGATAATCCCAGCCATTTTGGCATGTCTTATCTTCATCTTTGCACTTGGTCCTGATAATTCCTGCTTGCAGCTATTTGTGAATTAAGTTTTTTTTTAAATAAACTCTCTCTCTCTCTCTCTCTCTCTCTCTCTCTCTCTCTCTCTCTCTCTCTCTCTCTCTCTCTCTCTCTCTCTCTCTCTCTTTCTCAGGTGGAAGTCGGACAAAATGACTGCGTTCATGCAAGGATATCTTCAACTCTCTCCTTCAATAAAGTGACACTGACTGTCATCAGAACCGAGTACCCTAAAACCCTCAGTGACCCTCTGGAGCCCTTCTGAACACGTCTAACCTCATGCCGAAAACAGTGTGTCTGATCTAATAACAGACTCACAATGAGCTGCCATATAGAGGAACTACTGTAAAATGTTTCATTCCTCAATATTAAACTCAATATTCAAACCCTCAGTGCCTGTGTCAGTGTGATTATGTGAACAACACCAAATTCACTTCACTTTACTAAAAATTGATTTATGCTGAAATAATAAACATAAAACACTTTAAAATCCTGTCCAAATATATATATATATATATATACAGGTGCTGGTCATATAATTAGAATATCATCAAAAAGTTAATTTATTTCACTAATTCCATTCAAAAAGTGAAACTTTTATATTATATTAATTCATTACACACAGACTGATATATTTCAAATGTTTATTTCTTTTAATTTTGATGATTATAACTGACAACTAAGGAAAATCCCAAATTCAGTATCTCAGAAAATTTGAATATTACTTAAGACCAATACAAAGAAAGGATTTTTAGAAATCTTGGCCAACTGAAAAGTATGAACATGAAAAGTATGAGCATGTCCAGCACTCAATACTTAGTTGGGGCTCCTTTTGCCTGAATTACTGCAGCAATGCGGCGTGGCTTGAGGAGATCCGTCTGTGGCACTGCTCAGGTGTTATGAGAGCCCAGGTTGCTCTGATAGAGGCCTTCAGCTATTCTGCATTGTTGGGTCTGGCATATCGCATCTTCCTCGTCACAATACCCCATAGATTTTCTATGGGGTTAAGGTCAGGCGAGTTTGCTGGCCAATTAAGAACAGGGATACCATGGTCCTTAAACCAGGTACTGTTTGCTTTGGCACTGTGTGTAGGTGCCAAGTCCTGTTGGAAAATGAAATCTGTATCTCCATAAAGTTGGTCAGCAGCAGGAAGCATGAAGTGCTCTAAAACTTCGTGGTATACGGCTACGTTGACCTTGGACCTCAGAAAACATAGTGGACCAACAGCAATAGATGACATGGCACCCCAAACCATCACTGACTGTGGAAACTTTACAGTGGACCTCAAGCAACCTGGATTGTGTGCCTCTCCTCTCTTCCTCCAGACTCTGGGACCCTGATTTCCAAAGGAAATGCAAAATTTACTTTAA
Organism: Gobio gobio; assembly: GCF_949357685.1. Lineage (NCBI taxonomy): Eukaryota > Metazoa > Chordata > Actinopteri > Cypriniformes > Gobionidae > Gobio > Gobio gobio. The sequence continues at coordinate 4,998,467 of NC_137100.1, read as the reverse complement.
TCAGAGAACATAACTTTGGACCACTCAGCTGCAGTCCAGTCCTTTTTGTCTTTAGCCCAGGTGAGACGCTTCTGACGCTGTCCTTTGTTCAAGAGTGGCTTGACACAAGGAATGCGACAGCTGAAACCCATGTCATGCATACGTCTGTGCGTAGTGGTTCTTGAAGCACTGACTCCAGCTGCAGTCCACTCTTTGTGAATCTCCCCCACATTTTTGAATGGTTTTTGTTTCACAATCCTCTCCAGGGTGCGGTTATCCCTATTGCTTGTACACTTTTTTCTACCACATCTTGTCCTTCCCTTCGCCTCTCTATTAATGTGCTTGGACACAGAGCTCTGTGAACAGCCAGCCTCCTTTGCAATGACCTTTTGTGTCTTGCCCTCCTTGTGCAAGGTGTCATTGGTCGTCTTTTGGACAACTGACAAGTCAGCAGTCTTCCCCATGATTGTGTAGCCTACAGAACTAGACTAAGAGACCATTAAAGGCCTTTGCAGGTGTTTTGAGTTAATTAGCTGATTAGAGTGTGGCACCAGGTGTCTTTAATATTGAACCTTTTCACAATATTCAAATTTTCTGAGATACTGAATTTGGGATTTGTCTTAAATTGGGAATCTAATTTCGGGAGCTGACCAAGCCAAAATAACTCTTAGTTTGAACCCTCTTTCCTAAACCTAATCAAAAAGAAAATACAATGCACTGCCTTAGTGATGGGAGAAACAAAGCTCCTGCAGCTTTGAATCAATTGTTCCCTTTCAAAAGCTACACTCAATGCTGCATAAGCTTATGCAAATGGGAAATGTCTTTGACATAACCAGCTGTGAAAATCTGGCTGCGTCCCAATTCGCCTACTTATACTACGTCCTAAAAGTATGTACTCTTTTTGTGAAGAAAAAGTACATACTTTTGAGTGTGTAGCAGAAGAGTATGCAAGCTTTGGGACATACTACTGTCATCTTTAACGGACTCTGTTAAGTGCGTCCCGTCACCGTTTAAACTGTCAATCATCGTCACAGTTCAAATCCTCCACTTTCAATTTAATTTGCTACCGTATCGGAGAGAAATGTAGTCGCTCGTTGATCTGCCTTTCGTGGGTCTTTAATGCAGAGACTCCTCTCATGTGTTTGCAAAGTTAATGGCCAAACGTATCATTACAAAAGTTCTCAATGCAGCTGCAGGTGAAATATAATGTGGATAATATTGAATAAATATCTTTTCGTCAGGTTAAATACTGATAATTGCTCACTCAAACCACTTTATCTAATCCTCTCCACTTAACCGTCAGACTCGCGTAACCGTCATGTTTGTAGTTTTTTAAACACTTTTTATCCGCGTTTGTAGTTCTAATCCAATCCTCGTCCATCTCGCAATGGGTTGTGGGCAATATCAGCCGTTAGAGTGCGCATCGATCTGCACTTCGGATTCTGACCGGAAATCGTAAACCATCCGGGAATCTTTGGAATACTCTTTTCAACATACTAAGATTTGGGACATACTAATTCTTTTTTCGAATACTATTTAGTACGGATAGTATGCGAATTGGGACGCAGCAAGTGTGAAAACACGTCAATGAAATTGACCCGGAGGTATTTATAGCCTCGGCCGGTGACGTCATAGGCGCACCTGCTGCACGAGGCTATAAATAGATGAGCTTCAGCTGGAGCAAACCAGGTCTTTTTGTTTTCAGACCAACTCTGTGTTATGGTGTGTTACAAAGTCTCTGAAAAAAAAAAAAAATCTCTCTCTCTCTTTCAAGACTCAACTTGAGATCTTTGTTAGGAGTTAGTTTTCAACATGGCAGTGTGCAGATTTTTCTCTCTCTTTCTCATCTCTGTTACAAAGAAACATTAGTGGAAAGAGTTCTAGTTAAATCTAATCAGTTGGAAACGAGTCAGCAGAGTAAAACGCTGTATATCCATGTTCTCTTTCAAATAGAACTGGATGTGCACGTTTATTGCTGTGTGTGTCTGGGGGAAGAGCATGCGGTCGCTGCATTGAGTCAGACGAGTGCGAGCATTGTTACAGTTAGAATGCTTTATGCTCGTCTGCCCTACTTTCAGTCCGCACCAGTTTTCGGAGCTCTCGAATGGGTTTGTTGACGAGCAAGAGACGGGTCCGTCCCTTTCGCTTGCTCGCTCACCAAATGCATGTTTCCCCGCGTGATCCCGAAGCGCGCTCCGGCGTTTCTTCGGCTCGCGCGGGGAATGATGATGAATCTCTGGGTCCGCGGACCTCGAGCAGCCGCCTGCGATCGTTCCTCACATGATGGTGAATCCATACGAGGAATTTATCGAGGTGGTTGTTCGCGCGGTGGCCAGGGCAGTTTGTCTGGTACCGTGAATGAGAGATCCCCGAGCGCAGTGAGCTTGAGGTTTCTGTCTAGAAAGCATTTACTTCACGTGTTTTTGTACCCTTGACTTCGACATTTTCGACTATCATGGGTGCGAAATCGCGTGGATATGTGAGAATACCCCAGGTGGGAGACGCTCACGAGCTATCTCTCGCCTGGTTCTGCATTTTCATTAAAGAGACATACCTCCCCACAAAGCCATGTAGAAAATAAACGTCGGCTGTCATGGGCAAAGCTTATATATATGAATTATATATTGTATATTATTTTATATGGAATATATATATATATATATATTATTTTATATGGAATATATATTGTATATGATTTATATAAGAATAATAAATATAAAGGGACAGGCTGGTGCTGCGCTGCACACTATGGCTGTCTTGCAGGCATATCAGGCTGACCTTCTGAAGGATTTGAGTGGTTCATTTGGTGACTCAGTTAACTCTGTAGTGGCCAGATTTAAAGGAGTGGAAGAAACATGAAGTGTTCACTCAGTTTCTTCCTCAATGCACTCAAGGGGAGGGGCTATCAGCCACACAACCTCTCTTCAGTCCTTCAAGATTTAGGGGGGTAATAAGCAGAGTGTGGCGAGTTGTGCTCTCCCTCGTAAAGACTGGAGACCGGCTCGTCATCTTCAAAAACCTCCCAGGGCAGACCACGGGACTGTCATCAATATAAGAAGTCTGGTGGTCTGGTGCCCAGTCTGCCCCCACGGGACAGGGCGTGTCAAACATTTGCTCGCCCCACCCCGTTATCCTCAAAACCACTCCATCCCCGCCGCCTCTGGTGATTCGGGGGGGCAGTGGTTTCCAGTGAAATGTTAGACATTCAGTGTTTAAATCCTGCTATCATCCAGGACATAGAACGTCTAACATCCCCTCAACAGGAAGTGTTAAAATTGTCACTCTCAGAGTCTCAGGCAGCGTGTGAACTTCTGCCAGGCGTTTCTGCATGGGTGTTAAGCACGGTAAAAATTAGTAAACTAATTTATTTGTCATCCTCCTTGTTTGAACGGCGTGGTCTCCACTTCCGTGAAGGCGGAGTTGGCGTTCGTACTGTCACAAGTGACAGCAGTTACTTCCTGGTCCCCAGTAGGGTGGGGGGGGGGGTGTCCAATCTCAGATCTTCGAGTCTTAAACCGTGAAGCAGTTAAAGCACTCAAGGTCAGGATGTTACAGTGAAGGCGGTCGTGTCGCATATTCAACATTGTGATTGGATTCGGCACGATTGATCCGAAGGACGCATGTATTCGCATATAAAGTCTGCCACAACACAGGAAGTTCCTGAGGTTCGCTCTTGGGGGCAAAAGCTTACCAATTTCGGGTCTTCCATTTGGCTAGCCTTGTAACCGCACGTATACAAAATGTATGGATGTATTACCGGCTCCATTGGGATTCCGGGGCATTCAAATTTTGAATTACAGAGGCGATTGCTAAAATTAGCACAATCACATGAGATGGTGCTTCAACACAGTGTGTTGGCTCATCTAGTTTCTCTAGGGTTGAGACTCAACACCAAGAAAAGTGTTCTTTCTCCTGCCCAGAGAACGACTTATCTAGGGTTTGTTCGGTTTTTGGTCACAAGGTGGGCACAATGGTTTCCCGCTTGAATCAAGACCATTCAGGATTCCCTGAGCAAAGTCAGGCTAGACCAAGATCTTACTGATCATCAGCACCAGAGTGTTAGGTCTAATGGCATCAGCATCCACGGGTTTCCCTTTGGGGTTGTTGCACATAAGACCGTTTCAGTTGTGGCTCAAAGCCAAAGGACTTAGGGCCAATCCTCAGGCAAATAAAGTGGCGCGCCATGTGGCTTCGTACACTAACTATGTGGTTCAGACGCCGGTTTTTGCCTTGGGTCCCACTCTAGGCGTACCTTGTCGTCGCAAGTTGCTAACGACGGACGCTTCCCTGACAGGCTGGGGTGCGGCCTTAAGTGGTCGTCCAGCCCAACGGGAATGGGAGGGTCATCAACTCAGTTGGCACATCAACTGCCTCGAGTTGACGGCTGTATTTCTGGCCCTGAAATACTTTCTCCCCCAATTGAGGGGCTGTCATGTCCTAGTGCGGGTGGACAGTACAGCTAAATATCTCATATATAATCACCAGGGGGGTCTGTGCTCACGGTCTCAGAATAGCGAGACAGATTTTTCTCTGGGCTCAGAACAAGTTCCTGTCACTCGAGCAGTGTACATTCAAGGGCGGTTGAATGTGGGAGCAGATTTACTGTCCAGAAAGAGTCGGCCATTTTAAGGGCTGTCTCAATCGCAGAATCCTTCCAGTGCACTGAAGCGTTCGCTCCCTAAAAAGTCCCACAATGCACTGCAGTGAGCCAACTCACTAAACATAACCACCGATAACAACACATGATATATGTTTTTAAAAATAGAAAGTATTATTTTATTATATCTGAGAATAAACATCGTTAGACAGGTAATGAACGCAATCTAGCTAACATTTATAATTTATTTACGTCTGAAATGTTGCACGTACATGTAACAAGCAAAGTATTTATCAAAATGTACTTTAAATAACATTAAAAGCACTGTCAGAAAGATATCAGCTCTGCTGTTGTTCATAAATACCAGTAGTAATGTTGTACAATGAGGCTAATTGGCCTGTTTAGCTGAGCCAGCCATGAAACAAACAAAACAAACCCTGAAAATTAATAAAAGAACATTATATTACACAGACACTTGATATTTAATCTTATTAGATGATTGGTTAATTGCATTTCATAGATTTTACTTTCATTAAAACAGTTGCAATGTGTTTGTAAAAGTAGTTTTTTTGCATGTTTGTGCTGAGTTTGTTGAATTTACGCAGTTCTGAGCAGCAGGGGTCACCAGCGTGTGGCGATTCCAGCGCTTCCACACAGTGAATCATTTAGCTTTGAAAAGCTTTGTTTCTCCCATCAGCACCGAAAAGTGTCCGAAAACAGGCAAAAGTTCAAATACACCAAACACAGTTCCTCAAATACAAACATAAGCGCTCACAGTCTCTAAAACTCTCTTAACACACACAAACTCTGCACTCCACCAATCAGGACACAGCATCAACAGCACATGAACAAACCACTGGCTCATAACACTCATGATAAAGTGAGAATATGGAGCTCACACTCAAGGAGGAAAAAAACACATCTGTTTTACAAATGATGATGATATTTATATGGCCAAAATGTATGTAATTCTGATACTTGTAATGTAAATCAATGATATCTTTTTAACAGTATAGTAGATACTTACATAAAATACATATTCCTATCAATATCTGCCAATAATCGGTCTTAGTAAGATGATATTTAAATGCTTAGTTTTATGATCAAAGCTCTGAAGTTGTAAATCATAATGCAGTGAAATCTAATGATGACTGAGAGATGAACGAAAAAACCTTCCTCAGAAGCCTGATAATCATATTTGAGACTCTTTACTACACTCTAAAAAAAAAAAGGTTCTATATTGCACCAAAAATGGTTCTTGGCTCGTAATCATAGGGGAACCTTTTTTAGTGCTATATAGCACCAATTTTGGTGCTTCAGTGGTTCTTCAGCGGTTCTTCAGAGGTTCTTCAGCGGTTCTTCAGAGGTTCTTCACCGGTTCTTTGACTAAGGTGCTATATAGCACCTCTGAAGAACCGCTGAAGAACCACTGAAGCACCAAAATTGGTGCTATATAGCACTAAAAAAGGTTCCCCTATGATTACGAGCCTTTTTTTTTAGAGTGTAAAAAACAATGTATGGATAATCAAGTGAACCTAAACTGCTTCAGTGCAGTAATTGTTCATCTTCAAATATTACTTGCAATATCAGTGATACATGTTTGATTTATAAAAATGAAAGATTTCACAGCAAAAAGACACGTTTGAGTACAACAGGTTTTTCAGCAAATTTTTGATCATGTTGATCATTTAAGCCTTAGAATATTATTATTATAGGGTAAATTTAAGAGAGGATATGATATGATATGGTTTCACTCCATATGCCAACATTTATTTGTCCTTTGCTTTCTTTCATTTTCTGTTTGTAATTGTTTTTATTGGCAGTTATGACTCTTTTTGCATGTAGAAATTATTGTATGAATATAATGCAGTTTACAATTATAATTTATGTTTGATTTTCTTCATTTAATCAATGAAAACCTGGTTATATCAGGGAATTAAATATCAGGCCTGGAAATGAATTAAATCATATGAGTCTTCGTAATATCTATAGTCATTATGCTTCACTCTAATCCTTATCTTGTAATCACAGAAACCTCAGCAAGTGTTGATAACTCCTTCATCAGTGTCTCTGTTTGTCTGTCAGGGCCCGTCATTATGCTGGAGGATTCAGTGAGTGGCTTCAGCGGGAAGGTCTGTGAGCAGAAAGAGTCCAGCATGAAACTTGACAGCAGAGAAATGAAGCTCATTTCAGCTCCGTGAAGGACCTAGAAGACTATGACTGAATTTATACGGCACTTGACTGTTAAAATGATAGCACAGACCAAAAATATTTCTGAAATCTCACAGATGCGTCTATATATTTTGCCAAGACTCAATAAATATTACATAGTTTATGATATAGTGTTTGTTTTTATGCCATATGATTTTGTCACCATAAATGGACCCAGCGACACATCACATGTATGTTTTCCCAACTAACTGAAGGAAACACTGAAATAGATCATTAGTATGCATTCATGATTGAGCATTGACCACTGATGATGGAGATAACAGGGATTTAGAAAATGAACTCATCTGACATTCAGAATGCGGTTTCTTTGCAAGAGCTTACATGAACAGATGTGGTGCTCTGCAACCAGTTAAAATTCATAAAAACATCAAGGTGAAAGCGAGTTAAACTTTTGGCTTTTGCCTCGCTGCCTTATCTGACGATGGCTTGTAAGGCAGCGTTTAAGCACGAAGGCACCTCACAAAACTGATTTCGGACAGACTTCTTAGGCAGGGTAACGTCTCGGTTACGGATGTAACCCTCGTTCCCTGAGGAGGGAACGGAGACGTAACGTTAGTGACTAACGAATGGGGGTTTCGCTTAGAAGCCTATCAACTTCGAGTTTTGAGAAAACGCCCAATGGCGTGCCAATGCCATGGGGCATGCGGAATTTGCATACGTAGCTCCGCCTCACTGCGTGAGTATATAAGGAAGTACGAGGCAATATCGCATTATGTTACCTGCTTGAGGAGCCAAGACTGAACTCCTGCGTTCCAGGCAACACAGCTGATGTGGCAAGGGGACGTTACGTCTCCGTTCCCTCCTCAGGGAACGAGGGTTACATCCGTAACCGAGACGTTCCCTTTCGTTCAGTCACTACGACGTAACGTTAGTGACTAACGAATGGGGGTCCCAATATAATCCCGCCACTCAGCCGTCTTCCAGCGCCCTGCGTAAGTGTGAGTTCCCTGTCGTAAGACTAGTACGGACGAAGGACTCCCACTTAACACAGGATTACCAAGGTACACTGGGAAGCATATCCCAGTGAGGGAATGCCAAGATGCCTACCCGTGGGGAGGACTTAAGAGACACATATGACCCGGAGAGGGCTGCATATGGAAGATCTCTAGGGTACCAGCCGAAGGTGGATTTTTAACCCTAGGGGTGGCGGGGACACGCCAAGGGAAGAAACCCGCTCACTGCGGAGACTTACGGTGAAATACACATGTGGGGGTCGCCGGAGGGAACCATGCACATGGGGCACCTGGCCGGACATGAGGGTCTGGGCTCGAGAGGGCAGACTGAACTGATGTCGGCGTCGACAGTGCTGGAGGAGCTCAGGGCTCTCGGGGAGCTCACCTGAGGAAAATATCGCACGTATCCAGTCCGTGGAGTGGAGTGGCGAGCAAGCGAAGACACCTGAGCCTGGCCCATCACCGGCCCCTCGGGGGGGCGAGTACATAGTCGGACACTGGCTCCACTCGGAGATTGTAGAATCTGGCGAATGTGTTGGGTGTCGCCCAGCCTGCAGCTCTGCAGATGTCTGCTAGCGAGGCGCCATGCGCTAGAGCCCAAGAGGAAGCCACACTCCGGGTGGAGTGTGCCCTCACACCAAGGGGACATGGTCGGCCTTGCTGCTGGTAAGCCAAAGCAATGGTGTCCACTATCCAGTGAGACAGCCTTTGCTTTGAGAGAGCACTTCCCTTCCGCTCTCCACCATAACAGACAAAGAGCTGGTCTGAGGTCCTGAAACACTGCGTCATGTCTACGTAGGCGCGGAGAGCGCGTACTGGACAGAGCAATGCCAAGGCTGGGTCTGCCTCCTCCAAAGGCAGCGCTTGCAGGTTCACCACCTGGTCCTTGAACGGAGTGGTGGGAACCTTGGGCACATATCCAGGCCGGGGTCTCAGGATCACGTGAGAGTTAGCCGGCCCGAACTCCAGGCACGCTTCGTCAACCGAAAATGCCTGCAGGTCCCCGACCCTCTTGACTGAGGCCAATGCGGTCAGCAGAGCCGTCTTCATAGACAGAAACTTAATATCGACCGACCGCAAAGGCTCAAAGGGAGGTCTCTGCAGAGCAGTTAGTACTACTGCGAGGTCCCAAGAGGGTACGAGAGGAGAGCGAGGAGGATTCAGTCTCCTAGCTCCCCTCAGGAACCTGATGACCAGGTCGTGCTGACTTACCTTTTTGTTCTCCAAGAGATCGTGGTGGGCAGATATTGCGGCCACATATACCTTGAGGGTGGAGGGAGACAGCCTTCGCTCCAGCCCCTCTTGGAGAAACTCAAGCACGGACCCGATCGGACATTTCCAGGGGTCTTCTTGGCGGGAAGAGCACCAGGTGACGAAGAGGTTCCACTTCAACGCATAGGCATGCCGAGTGGACTCTGCCCTAGCGGAAGTGATGGTGGCGACCACCGTAGGTGGTAGGCCACTCAAACCTGCCGGGTCCCGTCTAGGAGCCACACGTGGAGGTTCCAAAGGTCGGGACGTGGGTGCCAATGGGTGCCCCGTCTCTGAGTAAGGAGGTCCGGTCTCAGAGGAATAGGCCAGGGAGGGGCTGTCGCAAGGAGAAAGAGTTCGGGGAACCAGGTCCGGCCGTGCCAGTACGGGGCGACCAAAAGGACCTGCTCCTTGTCCTCCCTGATCTTGCACAGAAGCTGTGCGAGTAGGCTCACTGGGGGAAACGCATATTTGCGTAGGCCCCGCGGCCAGCTGTGCGCCAGTGCATCCGTGCCGAGCGTGCCCTCGGTCAGGGAATAATACAGGCTGCAGTGGGAAGAGTCGTGGGAGGCAAACAGGTCTACCTGTGCGTCGCCGAACTGTTCCCAAATCAGCTGAACCGTCCGGGGATGGAGTCTCCATTCTCCCGGGAGAGGCTGAAACCGCGAGAGCTCGTCGGCTGCGTGGTTCAGGACTCCCGGAATATGGACAGCACGAAGGGACCTCAGGCGCTTCTGACTCCATAAGACGAGATGGCGGGCGAGTTGAGACATGCGGCGGGAGCGTAGACCGCCCTGGTGGTTGATGTACGCTACTACGGCCGTGTTGTCTGTCCGGACGAGCACATGTTGACCCTTCAGCAACGCTCGGAAGCGGTGCAGGGCGAACCGTACTGCCAGCAACTCGAGGCAATTGACATGCAGGAGGCGCTGGGGTCCTGTCCAGGAGCCCGCGGCTGCTTGTCCATTGCACATGGCACCCCAGCCCGTGGCAGAGGCATCCGTCGATACGACAACATGCCTGGAAACTCGTTCTAAGGGCACACCGGCCCGTAGAAAGCTGAGGTTCGACCACGGGGTGAGTGTCTGTAAGCAGGCCCGAGTCACTTGGATCCGGAGCGTGCCAGACTGCCATGCCCATCTCGGGACTCGATCGCGAAGCCAGTGCTGAAGCGGTCTCATATGAAGCAATCCGAGCGGCGTTACCGCGGCTGCAGATGCCATATGCCCCAGGAGCCTCTGAAAAAGTTTCAGTGGAACCGCATTCTTGCTCTCGATTTGTCGGAGGCAAGTCAGCAGAGACTGCGCGCGCTCGCTCGAAAGCTGCGCGTACATGGCGACCGAGTCGATCTCCATACCGAGAAAAGAGATCCTCTGCACTGGGCAGAGTTTGCTCTTCTCCCAGTTGACCCTAAGGCCCAGACGGGTTAAGTGGTGGAGAACCAGATCTCTGTGTCCGCAAACCTGGTCTCGAGAGTGGCCTAGTATGAGCCAGTCGTCGAGGTAGTTCAGGATGCGGACCCCGTGCTGCCAAAGGGGCGCAAGGGCTGCCTCGGCGATCTTCGTGAAGACGCGAGGGGACAGAGATAACCCGAATGGGAGAACTGCGTACTGGTATGCCCGCCCCTCGAAAGCAAACCGTAGGAACGGTCTGTGTCGAGGAAGGATGGAGACATGGAAGTAGGCGTCCTTCAGGTCGATCGCTGCAAACCAATCGTCCGGACGAACGCATTCGAAAAGGCGTTTCGCAGTCAACATCTTGAACGGAAGCCGGTGAAGGGATCGGTTCAAGATGCGAAGGTCCAGGATTGGCCGTAACCCACCGGTTTTCTTGGGTACAATGAAGTAGGGGCTGTAGAACCCCGACCTCATTTCGGCTGGAGGGACAGGCTCGATCGCACCCTTCGCCAGTAGAGTGGCAATCTCCGCACGCATGACGGGGGCATGGGCCCCGGTCACGGTATAGCGGACTCCCCTGTAACGGGGAGGAGCCTGCGCGAACTGAATCGCGTAGCCGAGCCTGACGGTCCGGGCAACCCAGCGGGACAGCCCCGGAAGCTGAAGCCAGGCTTCCAGAGACTGCACCAACGGGGTCATACGGACAGTAGGCGTACCCCGGGTGGGGCAGCGAGGCAGCGTTACCGGCGCGGACAGGGGAGGCTGTTGGGCGTCCCCGGGTCGGAGCACGGTTAACGGCTGCGCCCTGACAGAGGAGACCAGGGAAGGACTCGCGTTCCACGGGGGTCTGCTCTGCCAGGGGGCTGGCGACAGAGAGGGACGAGAGTGGCGTGACCCGAGGGTGGCGCGCACTGCCGTCACCGATCTCTGGGGGCTCAGGGATGGGTTTGTCAGTTCTTTCTTTAACCACATTAGGGTGCTGCTGACCCGGGGGCCAGCAGCTGAACAAAAGATTCTCCCCCGGCCCTCCACCGGGGGAAGGAGCGGCCCTGCCGCCGTCTCCTGGAAAGAACTGCCCATCCCTGAGCCGTCCGCATCAGGAGCGCCGCTTAGCCTGGTGTTTCTTCGCGGGCTGCGGGGCTGGAGCGGACTGGGACGCCTTCCTGCGGCTGCCTCTGCGCGGCCCGGGTGGAGGCTGCTGCTTGGGTGGCACAGAGGCGGAGGAAGCCGCGGGAGGACGTCCTCGGCGGCGAGCAGGCTGAGGCACCTGCGCGGGCGGTGGGGTGGAGGCAGCAGCTGACCGCCGGGGCAGGATGTATTTTATTGCCTCAGTCTGCTTCTGAGCGGCCGAGAACTGTTGGGCGAAGCTCTCGACCGCTCCGCCGAATAGCCCATCCTGTGATATGGGGGCGTCGAGGAAACGTGTTCGCTCGGCGTCGCGCATATCAGACAGGGTGAGCCATAAGTGTCTCTCCTGGACCACATTTGTGGACATCACCTGACCCAGGGAGCGCGCGGTCTCCTTCGTCGCCCGGAGAGCGAGGTCGGTGGCGGCACGCAACTCATTGCTGAGCCCTGGATCAGCCCCTCTCTCGTGCATATCGCACAGCAACTTGGCTTGGTAAGCCTGAAGAGTTGCCATGGTATGCAAAGAAGCGGCGGCCTGCCCCGCAGCTCTATAGGACTTCGCCACCAGAGATGACGAAAACCTACAGGCCTTGGAGGGGTGCTTTGGGTCACCACGCCAGGACGAAGCGCTCTGTGGACACAGTTGCATCGCAACAGAACGTTCGACTGGGGGGACCCCAGTGTACCCATGAGCCGCGGCTCCATCGAGAGAGGTGAAGGCGGAAGAGGCCGCCAAACGTTCACGGGAAGACAACGGGGCCTTCCAGGAACGCGCGACCTCTTCATGCACCTCGGGGAAGAAAGGTATTGGAGGAGCGGCCGGACGGGTGTCCGAACGCGCCGCCCCCAAAAACCAATCATCCAACCGCGAACGCTCGGGCTGAGGCGGAGGGTTCCACTCCAGTCCAAGCGCTGCGGCGGCCCGAGAGAGCATGGCTGTCAACTCTGGGTCCGACTCGGGCAATGCTGGGACACCCGAAGGTGGCAGCACAGCCGAATCCTCATCCTCAGATGACTCCAGCCCACCTTGTGATGCGGCGATAGACATCACTTCCTCCTCCGCCGCGCCAAACGCCACAGTCGGGACAGCAGGAGCCGGCCCCGATGTAGACGCCTGAGCGCGGGCCGGGTCAAGTGCCTGAGAGGGGGGTGTGGGCCGAGGAACTAGCGTCGGAGCTTTATTCCACACCGTCACCCTCAGATCACCCTGGTCACCAGCCAAAGTGCCGCCTCCAGAGGAGACCGCAGATTGGGGGGGGACGGAGGGGACTCTCGTTCCGGCATCAGCACGGAATTCACGGAGTCTCGATCGTAGCACTGAGATGGCCAGGTTCCCGCAGAGAGAACATGAGTCATCCACGAGCGCTGCCTGAGCGTGCTGAAAGCCCAAACACGTCACACAGCGCGCGTGCCCGTCGAAAGAAAAAAGCGATCTACCGCACCCAGAAGTGCACGGACGAAACATCCTGAAAAGGACGCGTCACGTGCAAGCTCTTTTGTGAGAGGAAACTTCACAGTCGATGCCGAAGCGCCCAGGGAAACACACACCAGCTGGATGCAGACCACTGCACAGATCAGCAGGCAGGAAGTATGCGATCACTGGAACGCGCCGTCACACCAACACCGACTGGAAAGCTGCTCGTCTCGAAGAAGCTGACAGAGTCTCAGAAGGCTGTAGGAGTGAAGAGGTAGGTACTCTTGGCTCCGAAAGCAGAAACATAATGCGATATTGCCTCGTACTTCCTTATATACTCACGCAGTGAGGCGGAGCTACGTATGCAAATTCCGCATGCCCCATGTAGAGGTCTTCACGGAGCCCCCGAGACCCGTGGACCCGGGACCCGACCCGGGACCCGTACGGGTTCGGGTCTATATTTTAAATGATCAGCCGGGTCCGGGTCGGGTCCCAATCTATTACTACGGGTCCCGGGTCTGTTTAAAATTGTGTGCAATACCCGAGTCGATCCGGACTCGGAGAACACCTGCCCGTGATCAGAGTCAGTCAGCACTGCTTGTGTGTTTTTTGTAACTTGCAACTGTAAAATTAGGATAAGAAAAGTGTGAGCCGGGAAATAAGGTTTAAAAAAAAGAAAGAAGAAAAACACGAGCGATCTCTCTCTCTCTTGCTCGCTCGCCTCACGCGCTCGCTCTCTCTCTCTCTCTCTCTCGCTCGCTCGCTCTCTCTGCAAGCGCACGGTAATAATAATGGTTACCTTCATGAGTGATGTGTGAAAAAAGCTAAAAAACAACGAATATAAAGAAGTTAAACCCACGGCACCTCTTCTGTCCGGGCATCCTTCATGCATATTGTGGACAAACATGAGAAAAAAGTAAGTGCTGTCTACGTTTGACGCACTGTTGAAGTTTGATTTGAAATTATATTTAAATAATATATTTAAAATCAGCAACAAAATCTCAGTTGAACTGTCACAAATGTTTTCTATGATGCTCAAATTGCGTAAAAAAGCTCATATTTCAGGTTGCTCCAGCCACCGCGCATGTGCGCAGTATCAAGCGCGTGTCATTTCTATGGCAACCCGAGCTTCCGCTGTGATTGACTTTAATAATAATATGAATGAACCGTCTTATTTCTTAAAGTTTTGGTGGTCAGGCTCGCTCACAGAGATTATATCAAATAAATAATGCGGACGTCAGCGGCCACCGAACGAGCAATCGCTATTATAGTTCAAAAAGGCAAACAGTCAAAGTTATTATGCGAGTTAACTCGAGTCGAAATGCAAATCTGCAAAGACGCATTTGTCATCCGTCACCGTGACATAAAGTGGACTTTTAAAGCTGAAATGATGAGTGAATTAAGCATGCTTGGAATAACAAGAGAGGAATAACATGGATTTAACTTTTTGGCAAGGATGTAATGCATCACAAGTAACGTTACAAGGAAGGGAGACGACGGCTAGGTAAGACAAAAAGTTATATTTTTCATAACTTGTTTATTGACTTGTTAATATCAGTTATTGTGGAATATGTGACAAACGGGTCCAGTCGGGTCTGTGTCTTCACGCCGGGTTCGGTTCCAGCTTTTAAATAATAGACGGGTCCAGGTCGGTTCCGGGTACTACGTTTTTGGCATTTCTCGGATCTTCACGGGTCCGGGTCCAGCTTTTGAAATAATAGACGGGTCCGGGTCGGTTCCGTTAAGCACATTACGGGTCTCTTCGGGTTCGGGTATGAATTTTTGGACCCGTGAAGACCTCTAGCCCCATGGCATTGGCACGCCATTGGGCGTTTTCTCAAAACTCGAAGTTGATAGGCTTCTAAGCGAAACCCCCATTCGTTAGTCACTAACGTTACGTCGTAGTGACTGAACGAAAGGGAACAGTTTAATGCAACCCAGTCTCATATAAAAACGTACCCTGACTACATTGGTCCAAAGTGCAAAACGTAGAGGGGTTACAATAATGGACCTTGAATTGTATGACTGTTACATTTTTTTTGCCTATTCTTTTCCTCTTGTTTTGCGTCCAAGTCACGTGACTCTCAAGATTCCAGCCGTGAGAACAAAAAACATGGCGGATATTTCTCTCATTTTTAGTGGAAAAAATCAGTATTTTGAGTTAGTTTCTGCATAAAAATAAGTTTTGATTACATTTCTAGCGAGAAATATATATTTTATTTTCATAATATTCACTCAGTGAATGTACATAATCACTCGCTTGCTCGTTGTTGCGAAGATTTTTCAGATCTCTCCAGAAAAATGTGAAACTGTAACGTTTTGGTTGCTATGGACGCTGCTATCAACACGTGAATGTTATCATGATGAAGTTATTAATTGGGTTATCATTTTTCCATTATGACATGTTGGAGTATGATTCTCAATTTAATCAGCCAGCATAGTTTTATTTACATTTATTTATTTTTATTTACGCTATTCAGACACAAACAGTAGCCCAACCCCGCCCCCAAACCTGCCCATGTGCGTTATATTATATAAAACACAGAATATTACAGACAACGGGCACACTTTATTGAAAAAGTTCAAGTATTCCAACTGTTCCGAGGTCAAACGATTGATTTGTGTGAAGAAAAGACGCGCCCCGGCATCACAATGAAGGCGTCACGGTCACAGGCCGGCTGCAGTTTAACCCATAGATGTGTATGCGTAGATGCCTCATTCGACCGCTCCAGTCACGTCGACGCGCCGCCATAGAAACAGTCGCTAATGGGGTATCTACGTATACATCTCTATGGGCTTACCCCTCGGCGTCATGAAATCGCGCTGAAGAAGTCTCGTTCAGAACACATCGCGATGTTTGGCATCAGTTCACGTGTCCCACGTGTTGGTGAGTAGTCATAAATGTCCTAATGTTTGATATAAAGTATTTTCTGCTTGTTGTTATTGATCAGATTATGTTCAGTCACTGCATTATATCTTTGACCCATACTTGGAATTTGTGCTCTGCATTTAACCCATCCAAGTGCACACACACAGTAGTGAACACACACACACACACCGTGAACACACACCCAGAGCGCTGGTATTCACTCCCCCCACCGACAATTCCTGCCGGACCTGAGACTTGAACCCGCAACCTTTGGGTTGCAAGTCCAACTCTCTAAACATTAGGCCACGACTGCCCCGTAGCGTACTGCTGATAATGTCCTGTTTGGATGTAAATAATTTACGTGATCAAAAGATCAAGTGAATAATCATGAATAATCAACATTTTTAAACAAATTCATATGTGCTATTAAAGATATCAAGCGCCAGCGTTAGTTCTGGCAGGCCACGTAGTCAAGCTCCGCTATCAGCTGATTGGGAAATTCTAACTCCGCCCCTCTTTCAGCTGATCCGATTCAGCTGATCCTATGCTCTCAATTGGCTTCTCTCAAACAGGGCGCCTTACTGAAGCATAGCTTCACTTCAATCTGCCTGCTTGGACGCTTCTGCTGCTTTGCAACCCACCTCCTCCCCAGCTCCTTCTTAAACTGCTTAACTTAATCATGTCATTCTGTTGTCATTGATGCATAATCTGTTCTAAATGGGGGATTTGCTCTGCCCTCCCAGTTAAATGGGAGGTCGTCCCCAGAATCTGCTGCTGTTCCCTGTCTTGGCTTTTCATGGAGCTCATGAAAAGGATGGGGAATTTAGAACAGAGCCATACCGCCAAATCTAAATCTAAATGTTTATTAATGTTTATGTTTTAGTAAATCTAAAATTTTACTAAATGTTTGTCTATTGTGTTTTTTTGACTTTAGTGGACCTGACAGAAATACTTTCAATAATGGAAATGCACACATATCAGTGAACTGTATTTAACATTTAATTATGCAACACTTTTTACAGAAGGAAATCCTACAGTTATGTAAAGGGACAACATCATCATCATCATGTCCTGTCCTGGGCACACTGGGCAACATGTGTCCTCCAACATATTCGATCTGTGGCCACGTTCTTCACATCTTCTCAAGGAACACCTGCATTCTTCAGGTCTTCACGAAACATCTGTCTCATGTCTTCCTTGGTCTTCCCTGTCTCCTGCGTCCTCCTGGTGGTGTCCACTTCATAACTGTTTTGGGGTGTTGTTGTTTGGGCATGCGTAGGATATGTCCAGTGAGGTGCACCCTTTGCTATGTCACAGTTTCTCAAAGTCTTCACGTGGAGTACCACTCCTCCTCATGATCTCTTCGATATATGCAGAACCAATATTCATAAACTGTACTCGATGTCTGCCTATGCCTTTATCAAAAAAGCATCAGTGCTCATCAGGAGTTTTAGTAAAGGACAAATGTATTGCCATCCACTAGTTCTAGTCATGCAGCGACTTCATGATGCTATAGTCCAATGTATATATCTGCATTTGTATATAGCGGGTGTTTGTTCGAACAAATGAAGATAGTGAGAGTGAATACCTTTTGAAATCAATGTTTATTCATTAAACCTTTTATTACAGTGGTCACTATAGTAAATGTCCACCATAACTACATCTATGGTATCATTATATCACTACCTTGTTAATGTAAATGTAATATGAATGTATTTTATAGAAGAATTTTCTTACTGAAAATGGTTAACATTTATAATAATCATTAACTATTTGAATTGGCCTTTCATTTAGTTACAATAAAAGTGAACAATAATCACAAGGAAATAGTATTAAAGTTGAGAATATACATTTTTTTTTGCCTATTTATTTTTTTAAGGGAAGAAACAAATATATTTTCAGATAATAAAGTCGCACCTCATGTCTTGGTTTGTACTTCATAATGGTTATTTTTTTGAAAAGTTATGTTTCAATATATTTCTCTCTCTCTCTCTCTCTCTCTCTCTCTCTCTCTCTCTCTCTGTGTGTATATATATATATATTACATAACTGTAGGATATATATATATATATATATATATATATATATATATATATATATATATATATATATATATATATATATATATATATATATATATATATATATATATATATATATATATATATATATATATATATATATATATATATATATATATATATATATATATATATATATATATATATAAAACTGATCTTCTTTATACTGTTGTGGAGTAGTTTGGGCACTACATTTGTCTTTGAAATGTTTGACATTAAATATTGGAATATGCTTATAAAATTGTGTGCATTCATTATGCGTTTGTTACATTTATTTTAATTCAGTTCAGATGAAGAATGGCATAAAGAAGTGATTCAATATATATATATATATATATATATATATATATATATATATATATATATATATATATATATATATATATATATATATATATATATATATATATATATATATATATATATATATATATATATATATATATATATATATATATATATATATATATCACTTCTTATTTATTCACATATAATACACACACACACACACACACACACACACACACAATAAATGTATATTAGTAGATGCAATTATCTTTAGTTACGAAAACTGCAACTACCCGTGCTGTTGTAGCTTATAAATATTTAAGAAATAAATATTTAGCAGCCTAAATAGTAAATATTTAAGGAATCTAGCCCTTCAGTTGAAACCGGATGAGATCTGTCATCATTTACCATAAATGGACAAGTAAGTGTGACGCCTCTGTTCTGCTGCGTTGTCATTGGCTGTGACTTTATCGCAGAACTCGCTGTGATTGGGCTATCTTTTAACCCATATAAAACGGCATTTCACGTTACAAAGTATGTTTTGATGTTTTTATTACGTTAATAATGCGTTACGTTAATAATAAAGTGTCGCTATGTTGTGAGAAATTACTCCTTTACCGAGATCCCAACCCTAACCCTAAGAATTCCTGCACACTTCAATGAACTACAGCGCCATGTTTCCCATTGCATTTGTACAATGACAGAGATGTATGGGTAATGTAGTTTAAAACGTTTAATAATGAAACAATAAATGCTAAGTAAATGACATCTTTAATGGACAACTGGATATCTAAATATGTTCATTGTGTAAACATTTATGACATATATGAGGGGCAGGTTGAAATTTTATATTTTACTGTGAGCACTTTTAGAAAACCTTTATGCCAGCTTTCCATATCTGTCTGAAAACTGTGCCCAACATTATTTAGTAAACATAGCATAAGCAGTTGTCCTGCCGATTTTCTCTGTGATGCGCTAACCAGAGTTTGAGTAACAGCCATTTGAAATGTGCTTTTTTTTGCTCTTCCGGGGGCCTCTACTGGGTCCCTGAGGGTGGAAGGGCAGTACAACATACACAGATCTATTCTCCTCATCATGGACAACAAACTTTGAGTCACATTTAAATATCAGAGTATTTTCTCTTTTATATTCTAACATCATGCTTGTATTAGGTTTTGATGGGTATTGTGAGACCATCTGATGAAATACAGAAATATTTGAAAGAAATGTTGTAATATAATTATTATTAATATTTATTTTTTCTTTTATGGATAAACAACAAAAAATATAATGTATGAACCCGCAACAACTTGCAATTATCCAGTTTCCAGTGTAAACAAAAACTATTCATATGTACACTTCACTATTATTATTAAATATAGGACAATGCACCAATAGCAAAAGAGACATTGCCAAAATTTCATGTATTTTCACATACCTGACATCAGTAATGTGCATGCTTTAATTTTTATTGCAGTAGTAGATGTACCAGATTTATCAACATGGATCATCTTCAGTTAAGCTCGAAGTGTTTGTAATCCTGTCCTTTATTTCTGGCATTTAAAACTGGCATAATTGTCACAGCATGCAAGTAAATGCAACTTCTTGGTGCATTGTACCAAATATAATATAACCAGATAAAAAAGGTTTATGTCTCAAGTAAAAGAATCTTGGTAATTACTTAGATAACCTAAATCAACTCATAAAATGTGAATTTACTTTAAAAACGCCACACACAATATTCACCATACTTTATCACTCAACACTTTATTGGAGGATACAGTATACAGTTGATACAGTAGCATAAAGACAAATGAGATTCAAGATAAATAAAAATGGGTCTTCAAAAATACATTAACATCATATTAATCCATTCACAGCTGCTGAAGCCACAAAAATGAGTGCCACAGAATCCAATACAGTCAACTATGATACAGAAAACAGATTTGATATTGTGTTGAAAAATAATGATTCATTATCACAGCTAGACTGGTTTCTTGCTCTTTCCTCTATCATGTTCATGTTCTATCCTGTTCTTCTTCTTCTAAACAGTTTGCCCACTTGTACCCTACAGTGTATAATTGATAAACAGATGATGTGGTCACTGATGTGGTGTAGCCTTTTCTCAACCAGAGGAAGAAGTTCTAACATCCCATAGTCAGGCATTCTCCAGTCCTGGTCTAAAAGTAAAACAAAAACACAATTCAAAATAAGTTTAATGTACAGTCAGGTTAGCATATGTTCTGCATGATTTAAGCAGTGGTTGGCTACTCTGGCCCTCAGTGTCCACTGTCCTGCAGATTTAGCTCCAACCCCAAACCCACCTGCCTATAATTATCTGTAAGTAAACCTGAAGACTTTAGTTAAAATTTTCAGGCGTGCTCGATTAGGCTTGGAGGTAAACTCTCCATTTCAAAAGGCCCAGAGTTGCCCATTCCTGATTTAAATTTACAAAGCAGCAGTCAGTACATTATATAATACACACTGAAGCATTATGTATATAATATTGCAGCACATAATATTAGCCAAGTACTGAACAAAAACTATTTTACCCATATCTACAGCAACCTTTTAAACAGCAGATCTTTAAAAATATATTTTAGAAAGGCATGGTCTCTACTTAGCCTTTGCCAGTGATGCTAGATTTCTTTTAAGACAACATACTCTTCTGTCACTTGTTTCAAGAGCATCCCTTGTGATAGCCTGGACATTGTAAAATTGTTAAAATATGGCAATACAAATTTCATGGAAAAATTAAGAAATAGGTACAGAGGCACAAGACTTACCATGCTTGTTATGAAGCACCCATGGCCATGTTCTCAGAGACTGGAGTTTTTGCCTCTTGTATTCCTCCTTGGCTGCACATTAGTCTTTTCCTGTAGAATCTTCTGAAGTGTGTGCCTTCTCTTGCTATCCATCTTAAAACATAAATGCAATATGTTTTAGTCTGTGGAGTATAAGAAATAAGTATAAAAAAATTAACCAGATATTTCACATAATTCAAAGAACATCTACTATTTGATTCCTAATATATGCCACAACTCAATATCTTCCAAAGCTACCCAGAACCATCCATGGTCTACAAAACAGAGAAAAACCTGGAGTTTATATCAACTAAATGCTTTTTATCACACTTTAAGAATTGAAGGCCAAAAGTCCAGTTCCAGCCTTTATGCTAAAAGGCAATCATTGTAATAATAATTGTATCAAAAAGGGAAACAGATATTTACCATTTCAGATAAATCCAAGATACAGAACCTCATTTGCTCATTTTAGGGTTTATAAAAAGATTTACACATGAATAATGGTGCATATTTTATCAGAGTAGAAAGAATGATCACTGCTGAAATTAATAGTTCTTTAAGAAATCAACATCAAATTCTGTACTACATATTACAGCATTGCTTCAATACAGGACATACCAATGGACTTGCGCACTTTTCTGTCTTCTTCGGGCACAAGATGGCCATGTTCCTTCCTCACCCTAAACAAAGGACTTATTCGATTAGCTTCCTTCGATATAAGGTCTGGTCTTTCTTCTCTGCTGTAAAACAAGAAAGCCTTACTTACTCTATGTGCAATTACTATTGTTTTTGAAACATATCAATTAAGACAGTTACAATACGATTCAGGGGAGCATTTGATGAGTAAATACTGATATAGTAAAATATTCTAGAAACTTTACCTGAAGGGCTGATTCGCTGCGACTCACTAGTAGCTCTTGTGAGGGTTGGCTCTTAAAAGAACTGTTGAGTTTGATATTGTAGAGATCTAAAAAAATAAAAAATAAATAAATAAATAAACAAAAGTAATCTGCAAGTATTCCTGCAAGACAGAAAGAAAGGAAATTTCTTTACATTGCATGCAAGTTGTGAGTTCATGCATAACTCTTTCATAACTGTTTCTTTCTGTAAAAAGTGTTGCATAATAATGTTAAATACATTTATATAATAAGTTCACTGATATGTGTGCATTTCCATTTTTGAAAGTATATCTTTAATAGCACACATGAATTTGTTTAAAAATGTTGATTATTCTCTTGATTTTTTTGATCACATAAATGATTTACATGCAAACGGGACATTATCAGCATTACAACTGATCTGATTATGACAAAATAATCGAATATCTGATGTCATGTGAGCATTTCTACTCTTGCAAACAGAGGTAGGTTATGAGGTCTGAAGAGGTCAAATATTACATGAACAGACAGGGCCCAATTTGTAATAAATTTAAAGAAAACATTGGACTTAATATAAACGTTCTGACAGTGTGTGGGACATCCGACTACTTTCCAAGAAGGGGAGCAAATGATTTACAAAAATCATGATAAATATGTACAGGAATTGAGGCTGTAGCCAATGGCAGGAGTCGGAGTAAAAGCTGCAGGATTATGTACGAGTATATGTACGAGTATCATATGAATTTGACAACTTGTTAAATCTTGTGAATTATTAAGACTTAGAGAATATGTTCTTACTGATTGAGCCATGCGGTTTGTAAGAATATGTTTAAGTAACCACAAATGCTTGATAAAGAGATCAAACCAACACTTACTTACCATTGCAAATATTTGCTGTTGCTGCTTCCGGTCTTCTCTGTTACTTCTCCATGAACAAGAATGGGCTGACTGAGTCCGAAAGGCCCTTTTGTTTCATTCCAGGTAAAAAAAAAGAAAGAGAGAAAAAAAGTCACAATATATAATACATAAATTATATACAGTAAAAAGTACTATTACATTACAATATTTGGATTTAACATTAAAAGGCATTTAAAGCATGGGAAGTGTTGTGTTTACTGTCTATTTACAACAAACATCACATTAAAACTACCAATACTGTGGTAAAAGCATTGCAAGTGTTGTTTTTATTGTGCTTCTACTACAAATGCCACGTTGGAACTACACTAGTAGTTATTATTAAATATTAATAATATGATATAAAAATATGAAATATGTTTAAAGGTCAATAGCACGTCACGTGACAGTGTTTAATCACCCTAAGGTGTGTTGATTTAGAAAGCAAAGAAATGTGAAGCCTGAGTGGAGATGAAAGATATAATGCAGTGACTGAACATAATCTGATCAATAACAACAAGCAGAAAATACTTTATATCAAACATAGGACATTTATGACTACTCACCAACACGTGGGACACGTGAACTGATGCCAAACATCGCGATGTGTTCTGAACGAGACTTCTTCAGCGCGATTTCATGACGCCGAGGGGTAAGCCCATAGAGATGTATACGTAAATACCCCATTAGCGACTGTTTCTATGGCGGCGCGTCGACGTGACTGGAGCGGTCGAATGAGGCATCTACGCATACACATCTATGGGTTAAACTGCAGCCGGCCTGTGACCGTGACGCCTTCATTGTGATGCCGGGGCGCGTCTTTTCTTCACACAAATCAATCGTTTGACCTCAGAACAGTTGGAATACTTGAACTTTTTCAATAAAGTGTGCCCGTTGTCTGTAATATTCTGTGTTTTATATCATATAACGCACATGGGCAGGTTTAGGGGCGGGGTTGGGCTACTGTTTGTGTCTGAATAGCGTAAATAAAAATAAATGTAAATAAAACTATGCTGGCTGATTAAATTGAGAATCATACTCCAACATGTCATAATGGAAAAATGATAACCCAATAAATTAACTTAACATTCACGTGTTGATAGCAGCGTCCATAGCAACCAAAACGTTACAGTTTCACATTTTTCTGGAGAGATCTGAAAAATCTTCGCAACAACGAGCAAGCGAGTGATTATGTACATTCACTGAGTGAATATTATGAAAATAAAATATATATTTCTCGCTAGAAATGTAATCAAAACTTATTTTTATGCAGAAACTAACTCAAAATACTGATTTTTTCCACTAAAAATGAGAGAAATATCCGCCATGTTTTTTGTTCTCACGGCTGGAATCTTGAGAGTCACGTGACTTGGACGCAAAACAAGAGGAAAAGAATAGGCAAAAAAAATGTAACAGTCATACAATTCAAGGTCCATTATTGTAACCCCTCTACGTTTTGCACTTTGGACCAATGTAGTCAGGGTACGTTTTTATATGAGACTGGGTTGCTTTGAAACAACATTTCTGAATGAACGATCCCTTTAAAATAGACTCAGAAAAGCATAATGTTTTTCTTTATATAGAGCAATGTTTAACAGTTTAGAGAATCTGAGATAAATAACTACTAATAAATACTATATTATCTCTCTCTATATCAGTATTGTGAAGAATTATTGCCTTTTAAAATAACTATTTTCTATTTGAATATATTTTAAATGTAATTTATTCCTGTGATCAAATCTGAATTTTCATCATCATTACTCCAGTCTTCAGTGTCACATGACCCTTCAGAAATCACTCTCATATGAGGATCTTTTGTAACATTATACATTTCTTTAACTGTCACTTCTGATTAAAATTTCACTTCTGATTTAAATGCATCCTTGCTGAATAAAAATATTCATTTCGTTAAAAAAAGATCTGGCCCCAAGCTTTTGAACGACAGTAACAGTATTGCCATGCACTACACTGTCAGAGAAGAAGAGATGCTGATAATGCACAGAATCTGTATTGTGTATTGTAAGAGGACTCCCTGTGTCGTCTTCAGTGGTTCTTCAGCGGTTCTTCAGAGGTGCTATATAGCACCTTAGTCAAAGAACCAGTGAAGAATCTCAGAAGAACTGATGAAGATCCACTGAAGCACCAAATTGGTGCTATATAGCACTAAAAAAGGTTACCGTATGATTATGAGCCAATAACCATTGTTGGTGCAATATATAACCTCCTTTTTTTTTTGTATCAACAATTACATTTCAACTAGTAAAAACTGTAATTATGTATTATTTAGTGAAATTTCACCATAGTCTGCCATTCAAATTAAGTTGTTGATATCTATAATTGATTTCTTGAAATTCCAATTTCAAATATAAGAAATACAATTTTTACAGTACAAATCATAATTTTTATATCAATAATTACGTGGTTACTAGTGCAAATGTATGTTCTTGATATCAACAATTGAATTGCTATAGCAAACATGTTTTTTTAACTCTACCATAAGAACCCTGAATGGGGTCTTTCAACTAATTAAACCTGACAGTGGAATTGCCCGATTTAAAATCAGGATATGGTGTCACACCGGAGGATATGGTTTTCATTTTTGACTAAATTTATCAAGTATTTAGAAATATATGGATGAATACAAATATTGTCATGAGCTAAAATAGACTAAAATAATTAATAGGTAATTAACATGCTTTTCTTTTTAATTTATAAAAGTTGTAATTTATTGAACCATGCTTAATACCATGCTTACACTACAGGACAATTGATAAATTTAGCTCAAAATTTTATATGAATAGGTCCATGTATCAAAATGTCATGATGTTTATCCACAGGTTTTCTCGTTTTCCAGAAAAACAAAATCATATTTCACAATGTATGTAATGTGTGTGGGCTGCTTCAGTGAAGTTCATCAGAAACTGTCAGAGATAGCGTTGGTTAGATCCATCAAGCGTGACACTGAATGTCAACCGGAAAATACAATTCCCAAGAAAAATATAAAACTGAAGATACTGAGAAACTGAAAACAGCCGACATGAAGTCTCACGAGCAGTTCTGAATGATCACAGGCTTTACAGGTTTTGTTGTTGTTTTTTTTATAAAATGTGGGACTTTTTGTTCTAGGAACATTTTGTCCCAATCTTCAAGATTCATACAGATTCTGGTTTATCCTCTAGTTCACTCTTGGTATGTATG
>NC_137100.1:4862504-4967504 GCF_949357685.1 Gobio gobio | reverse complement strand
AAAATATAAAAATGTGCAAATTGATACAATATTAGGTCAGTATATGCAGTATCAAATATTCAAGATGGTCTGGTCAAAAGAACCCGAAGGACGCAAACATGAAAACTAGGGACGTCAATATACACAAATACCCATGATCGATCGTTGTTTAAATTATCGCTCAATTAGTCGATTAATCGTAGCCTTGATACAGCAATATGCATATCAGTGCTATAGCTAACAACATGACAGGGTGTGCAAACGCTCAAAACGTTGTATTCAAATGAATGAAAAGGGTTTAGTCTAAAATAAAGGGCTAGTATAACTGTAAAATAAATCAATGTGATCGATCATTTATTAAATTACTTATTAGATGTGTGCTAGGGCACAATTATTTATTACAATATTGTTTTCATTAAAGGTGCACTATGTAACATTTTTTTCAGTAAAATATCCAAAAACCACTAGGCCAGTGTTATATATTTTGTTCAGTTGAGTACTTACTATATACCAAATGTTTACAACTATTTGTAAATCATGAGAAAGTTGCTATTTTAACCGAGGAACCGGGACGTGTGAGGGAGTCGCCTGTCAATGACGTCATTTCTGCGTTACCCTCGGTTTTATTTTGTAGAAACGCTTTACTCTTTTTGCAGTGTGCAACAAGTGTCAACGTCATAACTTTATTTTCAACACACTCAGATGTATCTAATATGATAAACAGAGCTGAGGACTGTGGCATAATAAAAGTCCCGCTGCTCGCGAGGCGTGTTGCGTTCATCTTATTAACAATCGCTCCAGCGGTTCCTCAGCTCCACAACACTCGCTCCTGCTCTGCTTCAGACTACAGTAACGTTAATAATCACATCCATCAACATGATTTCTGCCCGAGTCCTGTCCCGATTCTTTCCCACTGGCTGTGAGGTGAAGACCACATATCCCAAGATTCTGCGCTCAAACGTGGTGTCATCAAACTACGCCTTTGTTTTGATTATGCGACCTCTAGCGGACAAGTTACATAATACACCTTTAATGTTATATAATATGACAATCATAGTTATTATTTGTGCATGGCTGTTTGAGCTGCGCACGCTGAATAAACAGAGAGTTCTTTTAACTTGCATCCTACATGAGATTAATCAGATATATACAAAATAAACAATATTACAAATTATATCTGCACAAAATGACGTGAATGCACGAGTGAACTTGAACCAAGTTACGTGCTAGTCAGAATGAGTAACTCCTGCTGTGAGTGCACTCTTTACGTAACATCCTGCTGAAACACAGCAACTAAATCCAACGAATTCGCAGCGTTTTATTACAATATTGTGCTCTTTATAATGATATGACAGTTCCAGTCATAGTCATTGTTAGTTGTGCATTGCTGTTTGAGCTGCATGCTCTGAAGATGATCACCACCACTTTTTATCGTTAATTCTTAACCAAATGCATCCTATGTGAGATAAATCCGATATAGGGTGAATTTGGGTAATCTGGGACATTTGTGATGTGGGACACCTAAATCCAGTGTGTTTTTTTCCTTTTCAAAAGAAAATGTAGTCAACAGGACTTTTACTATAGGTTTAGCATGGATGCCATGTGACTGAAATCACATGACTTAATGGGGGTAATGCCACAGAAAGGGGCAGGGCACCTGTCAATCAAGGAGCTCCCCTGGGAATTGCATGACCAGGTCAATGACATTAGTCATAGATAAGACAATGTTCCTTGTTATCAAATTATGTTTGTGATCTATTCAAGCAACAAAATATGTATTAAAGTTTTTAAAAATGTGTTTTAGTTTTTGACCCACTTTGTCATATATGATTGAGAATGTGGAACAGCATGCTTTGGGTAATCTGGGACAGTCTTCAAATTGGGAGTTCCCTTTCGTTCAGTCACTACGACGTAACGTTAGTGACTAACGAATGGGGGTTTCGCTTAGAAGCCAATTACCTTCGAGGAGTCTAACAGCGCCCAATGGCAGTGCCAATGCCATGGGCATGCAGAATTTGCATGCGTAACTCCGCCCCACAGCGTGGGTATATAAGGAAGTACGCTGGTAACATCGCATTATGTTTCTGCTTTGGAGCCAAGAGTATCTCTTCACCCCTTCAAGCCTGCTAACTGAGTCTTTGTCAGCCTTCGAGACGAGCAGCTTTCCAGAGGTGTTGGTGTTGACGCCGTGTTCCAGCGAGCGCATACTTCCTGCCGGCTGATCTGCACAGTGGTCTGCTAGACAGCTGGTGTGTGTTCCCTGGGCGCTTCAGCGTCACTGCAAGGCTTTCCTCTCATAAAAGAGCTTACACATGGCACGTCCTTTTCAGGATGTCTAGCCCGTGTACTTCTGGGAGCGGCTGGTTGTTATCACCTTCCGATGGGCACAATCACTGCCTGGTATGCTTGGGCGTTCAGCATGCTCAGGCAGCGTTTGTGGATGCGTCATGCTCCCACTGCGGGAACATGACCATTGCGGTGCTGCGGTCGAGACTTGATGATCTTCGTAAAGAAGTGAGAGTCCCCTCTGCCACACCCCAATCTACCGTCTCCACAAGAGGCGATACTTTCGCTGGTGGCCTGAGGGTGACAGTGTGGAACAAAGCCCCGATGCTCATGCCTCACTCGCCTCAGGCCACACACCCCTCTAGCACACCGCAACCCGCGAGCGTTCAGGCGTAAATCGCGGGCCCGGCTCCGGCCCCCCAGCGCATCTCGTTTGGTGCTCCGGAGGATGATGCAATGTTGGTCGCCGCATCTCAAGGTGGGCTAGAGTCCTCCGAGGATGATGACTCGGCTGTGCTGCCGCCTTCGGGCGCGCCAGCATTGCCCGAGTCGGACCCGGAGCTGACAGCCATGCTGTCTCGGGCAGCCGCGAGTCTTGGGATAGAGTGGAACCCTCGGCCCTGTCCGGAGCACTCTGGAACCTCCACGTGTGGCTCCTGGACGGGACACAGCAGGTTTGAGTACCTTACCACCTCCGGTGGTGGCTACCATCACTTCCGCTAGGGCAGAGTCAACATGGCATGCCTATGCATTGAAGTGGAACCTCTTCATCACCTGGTGTTCTTTCCGCCAAGAAGAACCCTGGAAATGCCCAATCGGGTCCGTGCTCTCGTTCCTCCAAGAGGGGTTGGAGCGAAGGCTGTCTCCCTCCACCCTTAAAGTTTATGTGGCCGCAATATCTGCCCACCACGATCTCTTGGGGGACAAAAAGGTAAGTCAGTACGATCTGGTCATCAGGTTCCTGAGGGGAGCCAGGAGACTACATCCTCCTCGCTCTACCCTCGTACCCTCTTGGGACCTCTCAGTAGTTTTAAATGCTCTGCAGAGGTCTCCATTTGAGCCTTTGCGTCAGTCGATATTAAGTTCTTGTCTATGAAGACAGCGCTCCTGACCGCATTGGCCTCTATAAAGAGTGTAGGGGACCTGCAGGCATTTTCGGTTGACGAAGCGTGCCTGGAGTTCGAGCCGGCTAACTCTCACGTGAACCTGAGACCCCGGCCCGGATATGTGCTCAAGGTTCCCACCACTCCGTTCAGAGAGCAGGTGGTGAACCTGCAAGCGCTGCCCACGGAGGGGGCAGACCCAGCCTTGGCATTGCTCTGTCCAGTAAGTGCTCTCCGCACTTACGTAGACAGGACGCAGTGTTTCAGGACCTCAGACCAGCTCTTTGTCTGTTATGGTGGAGAGTGGAAGGGAAGTGCTCTCTCAAAGCAGAGGTTGTCTCACTGGATAGTGGACACCATTGTTTTGGCTTACCAGCAGCAAGGTCGACCATGTCCCCTTGGGGTCAGGGCCCACTCCACTCGGAGTGTGGCCTCCTCTTGGGCTTTAGCACATGGCGCCTCGCTAACAGACATCTGCAGAGCTGCAGGCTGGGCGACACCTAACACATTCGCCAGATTCTACAATCTCTGAGTGGAGCCTGTGTCCGACTATGTACTCGCCTCTACTAGTGGCCGGTAATGGACTAGGCTCAGGTGTCTTCGCTTGCTCGCCATTCCACTCCACGGACTGGATACGTGCGATATATATTCCTCAGGTGAGCTCCCGAGAGCCCTGAGTTCCTCCAGCACTGTCTACGCCGACGCCAGTTCAGTCTGCCCTCTCTCGAGCCCAGACCCTCGTGTTCGGCCAGGTGCCCCATGTGCATGGTTCCCCTCCGGCGACCCCCACACGTGCATTTCCACCGTAAGCCTCCTCAGTGAGCAGGTGTCTTTCCCTTGGCAAGTCCCTGCCACTCCTGGGGTTAAAAATCCACCTTCGGCTGGTACCCCAGAGTTTCCCATATGCAGCCCTTAGCGGGTCATATGTGTACTCTCTAAGTCCTCCCTACGGGTAGGCATTTTGTCATATCTCCACTGGAATATGCTTCCCAGTGTACCTTGGTATTCCTGTGATAAGTGGGAGTCCTTCGTCCGGACTAGTCTTACGACAGGGAACTCAGACTTACGCAGGGCACTGGATGACAGCTGAGTGGCGTCATTGTATTGGGAGCCCCATTCGTTAGTCACTAACGTTACGTCGTAGTGACTGAACGAAAGGGAACGTCTCGGTTACATATGTAACCCTCATTCCCTGAGGAGGGAATGGAGATGTAACGTCCCGTTGCCATTTCTGCTGTGCTGCTGGAACAGCCCGAGTTCAGTCTTGGCTCCGCAGTAGATACATAATGCGATGTTGCCAGCATACTTCCTTATATACCCACACTGTGGGGCGGAGTTACACGTGCAAATTCCGCATGCCCATGGCATTGGTACTGCCATTGGGCGCTGTTAGACTCCTTGAAGGTAAATGGCTTCTAATCGAAACCCCCATTCGTTAGTCACTAACGTTACGTCTCCGTTCCCTCCTCAGGGAACGAGGGTTACATACGTAACCGAGACGGTATGCATTAGGGACTTTATAAGTCTAATGACAAGGCTAGATCTCATTACAATTTAGGGGTAGACCACTGATATACTGTACTTTAAAATTAACTCTAATATAACGCTAATGTATGCCATAATGAAAATGGGTGTTAATGGGGGCTACTGGAGGTTATAACGTTAGCTTAAGTTCACAGCAGTTGATTAAAAATAATAATAATAATAACAATAGAGTTTTAAATTAATTTAAATGACTTAACACAGTAGATTGTTAATCCTGTGTATAGAAATGATTTTTCATGATATTGGAACACTCTCTATATGACTAGCCCTGTGTATATGAATTAATGACATTTCATAGACATGTATCACACAATAATATACATTTTCTTATTGAGATTTCTGTACTTGTCATTTTTTCATAATGTTTTTTTTTTTAAAGGTGGTATTGTGTTTGGCATGATAGTTTTTAGGCCTAATACACGTGTCCCAGATTATAAAATTCAGGCAATTTTTGTGGGCACAAAAACATTAATATGTGTCTCCTCTGGTTATAATATCTACAATATTTTTTTCTGGTGTAGTTATAAAACATTTTAGGGATTTCAGAAAAGTCTAATGTGTTGATCTTATGTGTTAGATCGAAAATAATTGCAGAAGTCAAAATTCTTAGATTACCCGAATTCACCCTATAGGCCTGCACAAAATAAACACAACATTACAAATTACATTTGCACAAAACAAAAGGCTGCGAATGCACACACAAACTCTACCTGTAAAAGGGTCGCAAAATAATTGAAATGAAACGATCGTTGATTAATCGTTAACATCCCCAATGAAAACCTATCATTTTTTGTGCATATGAATTTGGTGCATTTGTTCATAACTTTTTACATGCTTTTCTTCTATATTTGCAGTTCTGCATCCAGTACCTAATGTTTTTGCTGGATATCTACGCTCACTTCCTATTATGCATGATGAGCAGTACGCACAAGACACAAAGCTGTATGAGCGGTATACAACATTAATTGGCGAACCGCTGGTGCTGCCGTAAGTTTCCACGCAGATGCACACAAATATATATATATATATATATATATATATATATATATATAATTGAAATTGTGTTGCAGCCCATGGAGGATGTGGTTTCTTTCATTTTCATCCTTAAAGTTAAAATGTGCTGGTTAGTCTTAGAAAAATATTTATGGTTGTACAATAATGTTTCAAGCTATGAGAATGGCATGTCGATGGCATCACGTATCACGTGTAGTTTATTTTGGCATTATTTAAGGCCTGATGATGTGACTAAATGACACAGTCTTACACACACACATGCGTGCACACACACACCAATACTGTTTCCATGAAAGGCACTACATGGTCTGCAACAATGCTTAGGTAGGTGGTACGTGTCAAAGAAACATCCACATGGATGGAAGGATCCAAGGTTTCCCAGCAGAACATTGGCCAAAGCATCACTGCCTCCGCCGCCACGCCTTCTTCCCATAGTGCACCTGGTGCCATGTGTTCCCCAGGTAAGCCACGCACCTGGCCATCAATGTGATGTAAAAGAAAATGCGATTCATCAGACCAGGCCTCCTTCTTCCATTGCTCCATGGTCCAGTTCTGATGCTCATGTGCCACTGTTGGTGCTTTGGGTGGTGGACAGGGGTCAGCATGGGCACTGGTCAGCGGTTGTGCCGCCCCATACACAACAAACTGAGATGCTCTGTGTATTCTGACACCTTTCTATCAGAACCAGCATTAACTTCTTGAGCAATTTGAGCTCCAGTAGCTCGTCTGTTTGATCGGACCACACGGGCCAGCCTTCACTCCCCACGTGCATCAATGAGCCGCCCATGACCCTGTCGCCGGTTCTCCACTGTTCCTTCCTTGGAGCACTTTTGATAGAGACTGACCACTGCAGACCGGGAACACCCCACAAGAGCTGCAGTTTTGGAGATGCTCTGACCCAGTCGTCTAGCCGTCACAATTTGGCCCTTTGCAAAACAAAATGTTCACTTACTGCCTAATATATCCCACCCACAGGTGCCGTGATGAGAGATAATCAGTGTTATTCACTTCACCTGTCAGTGGTCATAATGTTATGTCTTATTGGTGTGTGTGTGTGTGTGTGTGTGTGTGTGTGTATATATGTATATATATGTATATATATATATATATATATATATATATATATATATATATATATATATATATATATATATATATATATATATATATATATATATATATATATATATATATATATATATATATATATATATATATATATATATATATATATATATATATATATATATATGAGAGAGAGAGAGAGAGCATAGTTGTTATATCTATAGAATAACAAAGAATGCTTGCTTTCTCTAATGAAAATTGTTCCACAGGTTTTTGTTTTTATATATATATATATATATATATTACGTAGGCAAATTGCATTTGAAAAGTAGCATATACCAGCCTAAATTTTACAAGTGGATGGGTTAAATATGTAAAATAATGTTTTGAAAGAAAGAAGCAAGCAAGTCAATTTTATTTTTGGTGACTCAGTTGTGTATTCTGGACATCATGATTTCACTTTTTAAATATAATGTGTTGTACAGAATACACTGTAAAAAAAAAAAAAAAAAAAAAAAAGTCTATAAAAATAGGGCACAATGTACTGTATAATTATGAAGGAATTTTCCTTATTGATTTTTGACAGGTGTTTTACCTGTATTTTACATTACACATTGCATTAGTTTGTGTTTTAAGGGTTAAATAAACTTTCGGTAAAATTACTGGATAATGTACTGGCAGAAAATTACCAGTACATTTTCCTTTTTGTTTTTACAGTGTAGGTCTTGGTTATGCACGTAAGGGCATGCTAAAAATGCACAAATGCAAAATGTTCAGTTACTTTTAATAATTTAATATGTAACATATTTTATCTTAAAGTGACCCTATTAGGCTTTTACGAATATTACCTTTCATGCAGTGTGTAGTTTGTGAATGTAAAAGATCTGGAAAGTTATAATATCAAAGGGTATGATGAATAAAGTTATGTATTAACTTTATTCACTTATTTATTACTTATTTAACTTATTTAGGCTATTTATTATTTGTTTAATCCCCTCTTCATTACTTCATTAAGTCTGAAGTCTGCTGTTTCACAACATTCACTCATCCATTGACGCAACAATAATTTTCGTTTAAATACAGAAGGCACCCCTGAAATCCTTAAGAATCTCACTGTAAAGAAAAAATATATTTTTTGTTTTGTTTTGTTTTGTTTTGTTTTGTTGTAGTTGAGCTAAACTAACCCATGTGTGCCTAATAGCCTTTGCTGGTTTAAATAAGAAGACTTGCTTTACTTTTAGAGCTTATCAATGTTTGGGTCCTTTTTAGAATAAACTTTTTCATTGTACTGTATTTTAAACATGTTCTCTATTTTTTCACAACAGACCGTCCAAACTGAAAAAAAGGGTTGTATATACAGTTTTAGAGTACAATCCCCTCCTCGACTCCTCTAATATGACCCCAAGTGACTGGGCCAAAATTGGAAAAGACATTGAGGTGCTTCCCTTTTAACCATCTTGATGTTTGGCTTTGAGTTGAAGCACATTTTCTTTTTTAAACTGAAATAAAAAGGCTGCACTAAGCACTGAGTTAGACATGACTGAATATACTGATTTGTGAACATAATAATTTTTGTTATTTAAAAAAAAAAAAAAAAAAAAAAAGAATTCAGTGAACAGGTCAACAATTCTTTAGTTGGCATGTCAAAATCACTACTAAGATTTTCAAAATGTGTTTCTCCGTGTTGACAGAAATACTACACTCAATACAGGGGTTTTGTCGTCCTGCACGGCACAGACACCATGGCGTTCACCTCTTCTGTCTTATCCTTCATGTGTGAGAATCTGGGAAAGCCTGTCATCGTCACTGGCTCACAGGTAATGTTAGGTTTTAAATAGATCCTTTACTCACCCTTGTTACACATATTGAGCATTTCTCAATATGGACCAACCTGTTGTGATTGGTCATCGATGTGAAGTATAGGCCTATCAATATATCAATACTGATGTGAGAATTGAAAAGTAGAGATACACAAATAAAAAATATTGATATATCGAGAAATTCATGCGTACAATATGAATAACATGGTAGTGAATAATTGTGTAGGATAGAACTTTTTTCCCAACACGGTTTCACTCCTATTCGTCACATATTGAAGCTTGGCCAGGACCTATCGCCGTCACTTCTTAACGCACAGGTTACCCCTTAAGTCACTTTTCGACGCACAGGGTGCTCCATTGATTTCAGTTATTTGCCCAATGTGTCAGATCAAGACGCATATAATTCTTTGCATTTGTAAAAGTAGACATGATTTTATGAATATTTATTGGCTACTTTTATAGGCTTGGTCATTGCCGAAGGGAACTGACCAAGCCTCAATATGTGACGAATAGGAGTGAAACGTGTTGGTTTGCCACTCAATACCTTACAAAAACCTCAAAAGTGTACATTGGCTTAAAGGGTAACTTCAGTGATTTAGCATTAAGCTTTGTATCAGTAGAAACCCGGTAGTATACTCAAATTATGGTACTATCCTCTGATGAGGATTTTTTTGGCCAGAGGCTAAAAACTACAGCCAGTAGATGGAGCTGTTCCGCATGTTAGGTTATCAACCTGCCCATAGGGGAGAGATCTCACTCACAGAATGTAAATGCGCTCGCCCCCTCGGATCGCGCATTAATAACGGAGCAGTTAAGCTTATATGCGATCTGATAACACACCGTGAATGACTGCCACGCTTACCTCAGCTCTTCGCTCTAGTGATGAAGGAAATCTGACTCCTGCTGCATCTGTGCCGTGCCTTTCATTTGGCACACTCACACTTTATTGAAAAGACACATTCAGTTTTTAATTTTAGTGTCTATTCTCTAACTGAACGAAATGATGGTATTATTATGAAGATCAAAACGAAGGTGGCCCCGTAGGGCAAGTGCATTCTGGGAGTTGTTGTCTTTCATATACATGAGACAAAAATATTTTTTTTGTCTTTCCTCAGTCTAGAAAGCACCAAACTCAAAAATAATTTCACATTTCTACTACATAAATGACCCAGTTTAAATACACATTCATCTTCCCAGCGCTGATGTAACCCTTTAAGTTTTAATGTAGTTATCATGTGTTTCACTTTAGAATACACTGTAAAATCCAACAGTGATTCTAACAAACACTTTTTAGTTAACTTTACTTAGTGTCTTAACTTAATTGTACAAATCTAGTAATCTGTACTATCCACATACTATTCCTTGTTGACTCAGAAAAACCAAGTTAAGGTTAACTGATTGGTTTGAGTGCCATTTTGTCAAGCCAAAAAAAAAAATGTATGCACCATTATGGTGATCAGTGTTCAATATGGTTGGCCACTTGGAACATTTATTATCATAACTCCTTTACTGATGCAGTGATGCTACAAGAAATCACAGTTATTTGTTTTCAAAGGAACAGAAGTAATAAATAGGTTGATTTTAAAAGTTGACCTATAGTTAATGATTTAATCAGAACTTAAGATCATCTTTTAAAATTAACCTATGTAATGAAAGACAAGGAAAACTTGCATAATGCCAAGTTGTCTGGTGAGAACAATGAAAGGACACCTTTTGCAGACAACATCACACTGAGTGATTCAATAGAGAATGGCTTCTATACACATCCATCACCCCTCACCTGAACTTCCCCCAAACTCCTGGCTCCCTCTCATGCCAAAACACCTACAGAACATCCAAAATCTATTTGATTTAAAAGTCAAATCTCACAATACAATATTATATGTGTTTGATATCGTTTTACAATACTGTAACGAGGTTGGCCCGTATAACACACAGCAAACGCTCTGTGTTACGTAATATTCAGAAAGTCAGGAAATCTTTCACTCTTTAGGTTATTTCGGAATATTTGATGTTATGTATGGATTCTTTTGTAATTGATTATGTAATTGGCATTATACATTTACCACTGTTAATAAATTGTTAAATTTTGACCTATTCTGATTTACTCTGGAACGATTAATTATCTCAGATTGGGAAACAGATATAATTTCAACAAAGGGTTAAAACAGAATAATTAAATGTATGACTAATTATTAAATATAAATGACCAAACAACCAATTGGCATTCTATCCTAAATTCGAGATTATGATATAATGGAGTCAGATTTAGCATAAATTAGAATTAAATCCATTCTGCCCGGCTGAAAGACACGGAATGCCCAGTGGCCTTCAAACCGCTATCGCTACCGTCGTTGGAGCGAATTCTAAGCGGCCTTACAATGATATTTCCCTTTATGTAATATAATGATCGTTTACCATTTTAGTGCTAACACTTACATATAGAAGTAATGAATTCTGTGTGTGACTCAAGCATCAACTGCAAGATATTGATAAAAATATAGAGGGATTATATCAGCCCAATTCCACAGGTGTTTATGACATTATACATACAGGGAAATATTACATAGGTTAATTCTAAAAGGTGATCTTAATTTCTGACTAAATCATTAGTTCATTATTCAGTCAGAAGGTCAACTTAAAAGCAACCTATTTATTACTTCTCTTCCTTTGAAACCAAATAACCGTGATTTCTTGTTGCATTGCTGCATCAGAAAGTTATAATAATATGAATGTTCCAACCATAGTGAACACTGATTACCATAATGGTGAGCTTTTTTTCTTCTTCCTTGACAAAATGGCACTTTAGAAAAAAACAAGTTAAGATTAATTGACTGGTTTGAGTAAACAAGGAATAGTATGTGAATAGAACAGATTACTAGATTTTTACAATTAAGTTTTCACTAAGTAAGGTTAACTAAAAATGTTAGTTAGAATTGCTGTTGGGTTTTAGAGATATGAAAAAAATAGTAACTTAGCTAATATGGTGAACTACCACATGAATACTGTTACTCAGTGGCGCAAAAAGTGGGTATGCGCTATATGTGGCGCATACACTCTAAAAAATGCTGGGTTAAAAACAACCCAAGTTGGGTTGAAAATGGACAAATCCAATTGGGTTAAATGCTTATGTAAAACAACCCAATTGCTGGGTTTGTCCATTTTCAACCCACCTTGGTTTGTTTTAACCCAGGATTTTTTAGAGCACAGGATGTTTTTTAAATGTTTATCCATGTTTTGTCTAATATGCTACATTTTTGGAAAATAGATTTATTTGCACAAATAAAGTAAAACCGACAAGGACGTGTGAATATAATTGCACCTCAAAATCAACAAAAGTATATATATATAAATTTTTTTTTTTTGGTTTGTTTCAACTCATTTTTGGGTCAAATATGGACAAACCCAACCGTCGTTGGGTTTAAAATTTTAATAAACCAATAGTTGTCCATATTTGACCCAAACATGGGTTGAAACAACCCAGAATTTTTTTAGAATTAATAATATTTTTTATAAAATGAAGGTTATTTTAGGATCTCCTCATAATCTCCATAGATAGAACTAATAAAGGCTAGATGTCTTACGGCGGATTTACAAATGGTTTGGTTTCTTACAAAAACGTTATTAACGTGGCTATAATTATGGATGCTTGGACATGAAAATCGGTAGAAAATTGAGCAAGTTATGGTTATTTAAAAAGTACATGCACCATTAAAACACAATGTTATAAGTGAGCGAGTTGACTGTAACAAGATGGCCGCCTGGTGCAGACGTCGACCTTCATTGGCCAGCAGCACGGACGAGACATCTAGCCTTTATTATGTATATATATGATAATCTCGCTCCTCACAGACGGCCACTTCTGTTTGTTTTTTTTCTCGTGCACTGGTTCGCTAACAGAACAGCCAATCAGAACGATCAGATGGCCCGACTGACCGACAAGCGCCAACGCCGATTCAACATGTGGAATACACCGAAAAAATGACTGTCGGTTTGGTGTGTTCTAGGCTTTAGTGTTCATTTATGCAGATCAATGTGTTGAAATTAACCATTGAAAATAATGGGAATGCACTTCAGTAATGAAAACTAATTTTCAAGCAAATATATTAAAAATAGGCTTTATTTTCTTTATATAAAGCATAAATCATCTTGAGATGAGATTCTTATCAGGCTCACACAAAAAATGCTGGGTTAAAAACAACCCAAGTTGGGTTGAAAATGGACGAACCCAACAATTGGCTTGTTTTAACCCAGCAATTGGGTTGTTTTAAGCAAAGATTTAACCCAACCGCTGAGTTAAAACGACCCATTCACTGGGTTAAAACAACCCAATTGCTGGGTTAGTCCATTTTCAACCCAACTTGGGTTGTTTTTAACCCAGCATTTTTTAGAGTGTAGGGGCGCCAAAGCGATTGTATATATATATATACATATATATGGTATTTTCTATATGTAGCTTCTGTTGTGCGTTTCTAAATCATTTCTGTACTTCCTCAATATTATAGGCTATAACATTTTAGTGGACTAACAGGCTAGAGTAGGCGCCCATAAGATTCCATAAAATAATTTTGGATAATAATGGAATATCGCGAGTGGGCGTGCCTGGCGGGGGTGACAGCAAATCGCCGATCCTTGATGCGTGGTTTATCACAAAAAGAATACGTGCTTATATGGTAAATCACGCGTCGAGGACGCGCGCTATGAGTCGGACAAAACGCATGTTACTAACGATTAGGCTAAACAGGTAAACTAAACAGGCTGTGCAAACTTGTGTTTAAAGTATCCAAACAGACGAAAATAACTACTTTTTAGGGCACACTTCTTTACTGAAAATAATTTTTCGGTGAATTTACTAAAAAAATGTATCGTAAGTGGTCGCAATCAATTTATTTATCTAAATTTAAACAAAAACACGTGCAATTCCCATAAAACCAATTCATTTTTTAAAATTTAAATCAAAAAACTAAATTTAAATTATTTAAACGAGCATTAATTAATTATGCTTAATTTAATCGGGCCATAATCATTTTTTTCAGTGTAAAGTTATATATATATTGTTGACCATCTTTTTAATTAAACTATTTACCACGATACACCATGGCTGTTATAAGAATGAAATGAAATCAATAAACAAAATCCATCTTACCATTTATCAAAATCCACTTACACTGTAATTATAATTGCCTAAATTTTTAGATTTATGTTCCAAAATAATATTTTAATTATAGAAATATGAAATTATTGATTAGGCCCTATCATCAAAAAGCACATTATGTTAACTTTACAATCATCTTCTATGTTGCAGGTGCCCATCTATGAATTAAGGAATGATGGGATGGACAATCTCTTGGGGGCGCTGTTGATCGCAGGACAATTTATCATCCCTGAGGTGAGTTTTTATTCTCTGTGAGGGAAGCGTTTGTATCCATTACAAATGAAATAGGCTATGTGCAAGATACTGTCCAATACTTAAGATGTGTTGGATGATTAGGACTGCAGTTATAAAATAGTTTTCATTCAGGGTTAGCTCACCCATTAAACTTGTGTCATCATTCACTCGCTTCAAGTTGTTCCAAACCTGAATTGAATTTCTTTCTTCTGCTGAACACAAAAGATGATGTTTGTAACCAAACAGTTCATGGGCCCAATTGACGTCCATAGTATTTATTTTCTTCCTACTATGGAAGTCGA
This sequence comes from Gobio gobio, assembly GCF_949357685.1. Lineage (NCBI taxonomy): Eukaryota > Metazoa > Chordata > Actinopteri > Cypriniformes > Gobionidae > Gobio > Gobio gobio. The sequence continues at coordinate 4,953,001 of NC_137100.1, read as the reverse complement.
TGGTTCCCCACAACTGTTTGGTTAACCTTATTATTCAAAATATCATCTTTTGTGAGGGTGAGTAAAGGATGACAGAATTTTCATTTTTGAGTGAACTATCCCTTTAAAAAATTTTAGCATTAAAATAATTTTATTTAAAAATATGGAAGATAGTTTTTAATAAAATACAGTAAATAATATTTGATAAAATGTGGTTGATATGATTATATGTTATGCAGTACTTTTTTTCTGCCATGCCAATGAAGCACAATTATTATAATTTTATTGTTATAATTTTATAATAATTATTATTGTTATAAAATAATAAAAAAAACAGATCAAATTGAGTAAAGGAACAGACAAAAAGCCATTGGTGTCTTTCTTCACAGGTTTGCCTGTTTTTTCATCACAAGCTGTACAGGGGCAATCGTGTCACCAAAGTGGACGCTGGAAACTTTGAAGCATTTGCTTCACCAAACCTGCCGCCATTAGCCGATGCAGAAATCGACATCAAAAGTGATTCCAGCTCTACCAACATTTATACACACGCAGTCTTAGTACCATATGATTCTATTAGTAGATTTGTTTTCCTAAAAAAATTGAAAATTCACACAAAATGTTGGTGGTCCATGTGATTTCTGTTTATCACTTGCATAAATCTGTTATATGATTTCAGAAGATTTGGAATATAAGTCATACACTTTTATGGTACTTTATGGTGCTTTCGAATCTTTTTTGAAGTGTGAAAACCTAATCGACCTATCAGTAACATTTAATTTTGTTCTCTTTTTAGAAGCAATCACAAACATATGGAGTCACAAATATTGAGTAGATGTTATTCATATTTGGCATAAAACTTCAAAAATTCACCATTGGTAGTTGATAATAATTTATTTATTACATTTATGTGCATGTATAGAGGAAGATTGAGTGGCAGTGCTGTTTATAGTGTCATTGAGATACTACTACAGTTTATATAATCAGTTCGATTTTCTTTTAAATTTAAGTTACATTTACAGGAATTTGTTTTTTTTTGTTTCTGTTTATTGTTTTAATTTTTGTATGTTTTTTTTTAAAACTCTTTTTAATCATTTTCTGTTCACTTTAATACTCCTGTGGGGAGAAGAATTAATTACTTACAAATATTAGTCCATTATATGATGTTACAGGACACTGCTTGAAATTTAATGTAAACTCCCTTATTGATTCTGCAGTGTTATTTATTTTATGCAAACTTGTTATTATGCTTAATTTCCTCTCTTTAGTTAACTGGGACATTGCGTTGAAACCCAAAACAACGGACATCTTCACTGTCAACACAGACTTGAACTGTAATGTGGGTGTCCTGCGACTCTTTCCAGGAATCACTGCTGATACAGTAAGGCCGTGTGGTTATGTCTCCTTTTATTTGCCACATATTTTCCCCAAATCTCTTCATTCCGTCCATGAACACGTTCATTATTTTTTACAAGGTTTAGTAAATAGGCTACTGACATAAGTTTCATTTTCAGCTTATCTTTTGAAAGTTTCAGAAGTTTAAATGAGATTTGTTCTCTCATCAGGTCAAGGCCTTCTTGCAGCCTCTGGACGGGATGATATTGGAGACTTACGGCTGCGGTAACGCCCCCGACAAGAACGAGGACCTGCTGGCTGAGATCAAAAAAGCGAGCGACAGAGGAGTCATTATTATCAACTGCACCCAGTGCCTCCGTGGCTCGGTCAAAATGACATATGACACTGGCAAGGTATGGGAGTTTGCTTTAAAAAGGCCTTATGAGGATACATGTATATTTTTACGCAGAGTGTAATTCTACAACACATAATGTTACATTTCTTTACATTTTCTGAAACGTATTATATAGACGTAGCCTATTAACAGCACTAAAACTTAGATTATTTACGTATGAACAACTTTACCGACCTACATATTTGCACGTAGGCTATTCCTATTTATTATGAATATTAAAATCGTGGCATTAATGTTTTAACTCTATTGTATTCAATTGTCAAGTTTTCATTTGCATTTATTAACAGTTTTCTCTTATACAGCGACTAACAATAGAACCATAAATAGCTACACCAAAGCACAATATAATTCACATATTTTATTAGCTCGCTCGCTGTAAACCAAATCTTGCGAGGAACAGATCCAAATTCATCCCTTTATCCAGCAATGGAATATTCATCTCCATTCCCCTCAGCGATGGTGAAAAAACGTCAAATCCTGCACCACTCGTTATGAATTTAAAAAAATGTGTGCCCTCAAGAAGCGTTACATTATTTACGGCAGTGATATCAAATGCTCATTGGCTCTCGCCTGCTTCGTCACAGATTGTGACATGCCCTGTTTTAGTCCATGTAGGCCTACATTTGAAAATCGGAAATGCTATTGTCATTTAAACAACTTTTGGTACCGCTTTTGACATTTTCGCAATAAATGAATTATTGTGATTACACTTGTCTGTTAGTTATGTTTTTCTTCATAAGTGGAAGTATCCTCAAAATATCTTTTAAATGCTATATTGTTAGTAAAATTTAAATTTTCCTACACATCTCTTCCCATCATTTTTTATTCTTATTCTGTATAAAATGTGTGTTTAGGTCTGGGAGTAGGGTTAGGGGATCTTACATTTATCTATAAAATGGTAAAAGGGAAATTATACATCGTTATGAATCAAAGATTCATAAATATGTAAAGTTTTGTAGCTGTAAAAATGAAATAATGCCACGTTTCGGCCTAAATGTTGCTGATACGTCCATGTTTTATCTATTCAAATGTACTTAAATGTTTAATGTCTTTGAATGTTAGGTATGAATATCTACATATTAACAATGAGAGCAGGCTGTTGTATTCCAGGAGTGTGTAATTGAATATTCCCTCGCAGAAACTGTCTGAGGCTGGTGTGATCACTGGCCGTGACATGACCCCAGAAGCTGCTCTTACAAAACTCTCCAATGTACTGGCAAAAAAACAACTCAGTACAGAAGAGAAGAAGGAGGTATGAAAAAAATGTCTCTTAAAAATGCATTTAAACCACATTTGGGTCACTAACATGTACACCGAGGGGCATGGGAATTAGGGGCGTTTTCACAGGATTGTAGCCTAAATGCAACACAATTTCAATTCGTTGAATAAACTGACCAGGGGTGCGTTTCCCAAAACCATAGTTGCTAACCTGTTAGCAACTTAGTTGGTTGGCAATGGGAAATTGCATTGCAACCAACAAAGTTGCTAACTTAGCAACTATGGTTTTGGGAAACGCAGCCCTGTATAGTAATTGGCCACTCTGTAGTTCGGTAGAATTAAATGTCCTCATGTCCTCGAGTGTGGCGCTGATATCTGTATCTTATTAGTAATCGCTCCCTGCTTCATACCACAGTCATGTTAAAAACATGCATGCATTCACTCATCCACAGTAGGAGGCAAGTTCCATGATTCCACGCCCATTCATTGCGTCATCAATCTATGCCTTTGTTATTGTTTTAAATAGGTTAGCGACCCATAGCCAGAGGTGGACAAAGTACACAACTCCATTACTTGAGTAAAAGTAAAAGTACTATTGGTTAAATATTACTCCATTACAAGTGAAAGTTGTAAAGATAGATTTTTACTTAAGTAAAAGTACAGAAGTACTTGCTTTTAAAAGTACTTAAGTATCAAAAGTAAAAGTAAACACATTATTTTATTATTGTTGCATTGTTGTATTAATGCACGCTGTTCCATTATGGTGGTTTAAGCCAGTCATGCTCCATCCGACATGCTAGCATATCTTGAACTCATTTAAATACTTGCTTAAAAGTTACAAAGCTCTTATCAAAGTCAAAATCATACTAGAAAAGAAAGGTTTCTACATTGTGTTTATTTGACAGGATTATTTAAAAACATATTTCAGAAAGGACTTCAGTTAACATTATTAGCCCAACTACGCTTTTGCATGCTAAATAACATCATTGTGGAACGTTACCTATGCATTAGCGCTCTATCCACAAGGCTATGGCAACTTGGCGGGTAAATCTATAAAAATCATTTGACCAACCATATTTAATTTTTGTGTTAATTTTGACAGCAAATTTGGATTTAGTTGTAGTCAGTCTTTTGACTATAACATTTTAGGCATCTGAATTGTTTAGTCTTAGTCTAGTTTTAATTGACTATAATAAGATTTTAGTAGATTCAATAGACTAAAATTCAGTACTTCAGGTCTGGCGTCTGAGAGGCAGCTTTCTGTGTGCACTTTCAGACTTATCCACGTCTGCTCTTCTGAATTTTAACTTTTAAGTATGGCCATGGATGCGCAGTGCACACAGAAAGCTGCCTCTCAGACGCCAGACCACAAGTACTGAATTTTAGCACAAGTACTGAATTTTTTTGATAAGAGCATCTGGGAACTGCCGCCTTCAATTTTGCCATCAATTGATTGGTGTTCAAAAAATACTTGGAAATCATTTAACTTCATGTGATCCTACAAGAGTGATTACTGATTGGCTGTCTGCAAAAAAAAAAAAAAAAAACGAATCACGTTTTTAAGAAGAAAACAAATCATCCACTGACTTTCAAAGCGGCTACGACTTTCTACTTCGAGAGCCTTGATAGAAATGTAGTGGAGTAAAAAGTAAGATATTTGTCTTTCAAATGTAGTGAAGTAAAAGTCATAAGTTTGCAGAAAAAATACTACTCAAGGAAAGTACAGATACTCAAAAAGTGTACTTAAGTACAGTACTCAAGTAAATGTACTTAGTTACTGTCCACCTCTTCCCATAGCGGCGAAAAATTAAAGTGCTATTAATAACGTTATTAAAATAACGCTATTAAGGCTTAATAATATATATATATATATATATATATATATATATATATATATATATATATATATATATATATATATATATATATATATATATATATATATATATATATATATATATATATATATATATATATATATATATATATATAAATATTTTACAGTCTATAATGTAAACGAATGAATTATGAAAAAAATCACCCCCTCACAGTTGTCATGAAGGGCAAAATTAGCTAGACCAATAAAAACAAAAACAGAAAACATGTAAGGTGTTTTATAGACCCACCCTTGATAATAATAATAATAATAATAATAATAATAATAATAATAATAATAATAATAATAATAATAATAATAATTATACATTTTATATTTACAATAAGTTTCTTAAGCCCCAAATCAGCACATTATAATTTCTGAAGGATTATGTGACTGAAGAATGGAAATCAGATTTTGCCATCACAGGAATAAATTATCACAGTTGAAAACTTTTTTGTTGAAAATGTTTAAATGCAACTTATTAATATTATACTGTTTCACAATCTCACTGTTCTAATGTATTTTTTGATCAATTTAAATGCAGCCTTGGTGGGCGTAAGATACTTTTTTCATAGAAAAAAAATCATACCGACCCCAAACTTTTGAAAGGTAGTGTACTATTAAAATGTTTTTTTTTTTTTTATCAAATATGAAATGCAAATGCCAAGTTCTTTGTCATACTCTTTGTATTCATGTTTGTTTCATTCTTTTTTTTTTTTTTTTTTGAATTTTATACCATGGCCAAGAAAAGGTTAAGAAATGTCATGTGGTGTAACCATTAAGTAAATGATATTGAAGTATTTTTTAAAAAAAGTATTACAATCCATATGTTTTCAAAATATTTTTCAAGCTAATACGGTTTTTTTATTATTATTTTTTTATTAGGCTACATGAAATAATCAATGGGGAAGTCACATCTTACAATCTGAACTAACCTTGCTCTGATGTATATTTTTTTGTTGTAGATATTTTAAGAAACTTATTGACCTTACGATCTTTTCTTTAATAGATCCTTTTCACATATCCGGGTTTCTCAGAGCAGAAGTCGTCATAGTTGGGTTAAATATTATAGCTGTGAATGAGAGAATACATTAAAAAAAAATTGTGTGTGTGTGCCCATTTGCTTAAATAGCAAAAGAAAGACTTCACAATTTCACAACTTTTAAAAAGAGGGAAAAAATAGAGTGAGATTAATAACAGCAGTGAAAAGAGAGAAAGTTGTTCATTTTTACCATCACTCCCATAGACACTGTATTAGAAACACCCTCACAGCAGTGCTAACTTGTCTCTTGTAATTGGATGCAAAAGTAATATAATACAAAGTATTAGGGTTATAAATATACAAATAGCCTATTCAAAAATATATATATATACTAAAAACGTTGCAGACTGTTAAAATGGCACAGTCTGTGAAAAGGGTCTATTATTTTTGTTAGTTGTTCCACATGAATCTGATTTAAATGTGAGTTTAATTCAAATAATAATAATAATAATAATGCAGAGCAGTAGTTTTATTGTAAATAATAACAATTTGATGATAATTATTACTTGTTTAGATCACTTATTAATTAAACATGTTCTTTGTTCATAAGTTTATGAGTCACAATCAGCGTGGTGAGATGCAAGCTGACCTGGTTGGTGCAGAGATTTCTCTCAGCGACAGTCGCTTTATTAAGGTCATCGCCAAGTCCCTCAACAGCAGCTGTAAAGAGGTAATGTAACCTGCGCTTTCTCTCTTTTTAACTTTGTTTTGTAGCCTACTTTAAACGAACAGGCCTGTTTCAGAAAGGAGGTTAAGTGAAAACTCTGAGTGTGTTAACCATGGGCGTCGGAAACATTGTATGTGGGACAAGACCCACTTTTTTAAGACCAATAATATTGGACCCAGCCACTTTTATCGTCTCTAATTCAGTGCATGACTGTTTACCTACCTCTAACTGATAAACACTTCATTATTAAAGTCGCTTCATTTTCACTTTTAAGATTTTCTTCATTTTTATTGAAAATTAATGCCTTTCCGATCTGATATGTGAAAAGAGCGCGAATTCAGCAAAAGACGGATTCGAACCTCGGGTCGATTTGAGTCAACTTGATGCCATGTGTCTTAAACCCTGCACTATTGCTAATGTAAATGATCTTGTGTTTTCCCTAATTTTGTCTGGCCTAACCAGACGTTTAGTAAACAAGGTGTATATTTTTACTTAATGTAAATGGCATCTACTCTAGTAAAATTTTCTGGAAGAGGACCCACATGCTTCCGATGTTAACTCTGAAATGAGGGAAACTCTGGGTTTGCCGTTTCAGAGTGGGAGGTATGTCAAACCTGAGAAAGCAGGGTAAGTCAAGCCCATCTCTGAAAGAGAGGTAACTTACTCAGAGTCAGTTACCAGTGGCCTGTTGCACAAAGCTGGTTTTAGTTGCTACCCAGGTAAGTTCGAGAATAGTTTGAGCAAACTCAGTTTTTTTGGGCTCAAGAAGGTGGATTGGTTTTTAGCGGTGTTCAACACCATGGTAACTTACACCACACGGCTAAAGTTTTATTCTGGGTTACTAATTGCAAACCCATACTGGACCATTCAACTGCAAGTAAAGATGCAATAAAGCCACTTTATCTGTATCTCTCCTTCCAAATTAAAGCAGTTTATATAGTGAAAAAACTTTAGACAAAATTGATCATATTTTGGCGCTAATTATATATTATATGAATTATAATTACTTTTAATTCATATATATTAATATAATTATTATATTGATTGACACGTAGCCTAATATAAATATAATACATGCATTCATAATGCTTTTAAACAATGTGTATTAATTTGAGCTCTTTGTGAACCTATAATTATTAGGCATATTTCTTTGATTCACATCATGCATTGATATAGTCAGATATTCTTTCAGCTGCAGGAGCAATGTTTATTCCTGCCTTGTAAACACATTTCATTTCATGAAAATTTTCCAAACAATCTCTCAATCTTCAGAAGAGAAGTGAATTGCGCCCGCACGTCTCTTGTTAAAGTGAAAGTGCAAGAGACCGAAAGGAACCACACAGAAAACAACAGGAAAACCCCAAAAATACTCCAAACGTCCCTGGGGACGTAACAATGACGTTCACTTGATGTCAGATAAACTATAATATTACTGATGTCCACAGGAGCTTGAAGCCATACGAGATGCAATAACCCCCACTCTGGCCTGCGCTGCTGCTAAGGTTGGAGATATTGAAGCTCTAGAGGCCATAAGGGAAATGGTAAGACATTGACACCCATTTAGAAGGGCAAACAGTACCTGTAATAAGTGGAAACAAATAAATACAGCCTATTACAAACTTTTTACAGTTTGCAGTAATGTATGCCTGCAGTTTAAAACCAAAGCCTGCAACTGTTTTTTATTTGAATATTGTTTATTATATCAAAAATGATCCAGGAGCATGCGAACAAGTCAGCTGTGCTGGTTTGCAGGATTAAATGCAGTCTAGCAAATCCGGATATGGGTTATGATTCATATCTTTCTATATAGGGTGCAGACTTGAGCATGGCAGACTATGATGGCCGCACTCCTCTCCACATCGCTGCATGTGAGGGGCATCTGAAAGTGGTGGAGCATCTTCTGAGTAAAGGGTTCACAGTCTATGCCAGAGATCGCTTTGGTGATTCACCACTTCATGGTGCTGTTTCCTTCAGGTAATACTGATTGTAGTCTCCAAAGTCTTTTTAGGTCTGCAAAAAGTTAGGTTAACTCTTTGCCACATAAATTTATACTGACAGTCTTTAAGGCAAACTAGACAAGACCACTGGTTTTAAACTGGTGGTTGCGACCAATTAACGGGTCACAAGTAGGGATGCACTGATATGAAAATTTTGGCCGATATTGATAAACGTTAATTCCTTATTTTTGAAAGCCGATAAACCTACTTCCAAATTTGTATATAATTTTTGAGAGCCTGATTTATAAAAACAAAAGTCTCACCATTAACCTTTGTGTGGTGTTCATATTTTTGTTATTCAGCCAGTGTTTGTGGGTCTGGTGGACCCGCTGCATTTTTGGGTTTTTAATTCAACACAATCAAATATTTTATGTTAAAATACTCAACAGATGTTTACTTCATCCCAATTACAAGCAATATAAACAGCATATATGGTTAACATTTTCTCTTTACCTTTGTTAGATCACATTTAAGAATTGCAACCTCGTGTGGGAACGGCAGGGGTAGAAACAAAACTCACTCTTGCACTCTCTCACACTTACACACAATCTTTCTCTCACACGCACGCACATACACACTCATGCACGCACACACACACACACACACACACACCAATAACACACACACATACACACACACACACAAAACACACACACCACACACACCACACACACACACACTCACTTGGATATGTGGTGTATGGTTACTCTCCATAGGCATAATGGTTTTTCTAATGTACAAACTGTATAATCTATCCCCCTACACTAACCCTACCCCTAAACCTACCAATCACAGAAAACTTTTGGCATTTTTTGAATTTCAAAAAACACCATTTAGTATGTTTTAGTATGAGGACACAGATGTCGTCATAAACCATGTTTACATTGTAATACCCATGTCACTGTACACATTTGTGTCCTCATAAACCATATACATGAACATACACACACTAACAGCAGGCCCTGACAGGAGGAGGACAGAGTAAAGGTACACAGGACCTACAATTTCAACACTTTTATTAGCCCCGGGTCCCAGTGGACCCGAACATCCTGTGTGTAATATAAATGTGTAGGGGGGGGGGGGGGGGTGTACAGTGTGTGGACATTGAAAATCTGTTCTGATATAGATTCCTCACAGAAAATGAGCCAAGGCCAATGAGTCTCAGTTTGAAAAAATAATTAATCGTATAATTTTTCTTTTGATAAAAAATGAAAAAGGGTCCAACAGACACGAACACCATACAAGGGTTAAAAGCGATGTCCCAAGCATCTAATTATAATGTTCTCATTATAAGTTTATGTAGCCAATATGACAGACTTGTGCTGCATGTCGCACTTAACCGTATTTTTCTTTTTGAAGGGATTTATGTCATATTTCAAGTAATTCAAAACCATCCCAGCAAACAGTGTGCATCTGAAGTGTCTTAGCTGAAGGAAATAATCCATTATTTATTGGCTTTAACATATCTGCCAAATGTTCTTATTGGGCCGATAATAATAACATTAATAATTAACATATATTTGGCCGATATGGTGGCCGATGTATCATGCATCCCTAGTCACAAGTCTGTTCTGATGCCACTCACCATATAATTATTCATAGTTAGCATAGAATTTACTCACCCCCATTCCAAAACTGTAACCCAATTCAGAGGCTTCGTCCTTAGAAGAGCGAAATGTTCAAAGGCCACGCCTTCAAAGTCCACGAAGGTCGAAATGAGCATTGTGAAATGGCCTAGCAACTGTGACAGCTGCTATTGATGGGTGCCAGTGTAACGGAGACCAGCTAGTAGTTGCTGTGTGAGTAAACCTCACTCCTCTGATCTCAAGAGACGCTCTAGTGACTGATGCTAGAGGTTGCAGCCTTTAGCCTCCTTGTTAGAGCGTCCGACTCATGCTGGCGGACCAGGGTTCGAGTCCCGCTTGGAGTGGGCAGGTTGGAACAGGAGGGGTTACATTGGTGACCAGGACTACTGGCAAAGTCAATTAACATGTGTGACTGTGTGTGTAATTCTCCAATGTCTGTAGGCACAAGGAAGTTGTGAAGTTGCTGAGGAAGGCTGGAGCTCATTTTTCCCCGGATGAAATGGTTCATGCTGGAATGAAGTTGCGCAGGTCTCGTTTACGTACACACATTTCCTCTAATCAGTCCTTCTCTTTTTGCTTTTATAAACTTGTGGACACAGCAATTTGATAAAGGACACAAATGTCATTTTTATTATTAGTAATAGCAGCAGCATTAGTTCTTTTTTTAGCACTGATTTAATTCATTACAATTCCTCCGTTAAGTAATATAGTTAAGCTTAAGGTGGATTTTTAAATTGCACATTAAAGTTCAATGGAAGTGCGGTCACAAAATGAGCATATCTGTTTATTTGTTTTTGTTTATTTAAAATGAATGTACAGTTTGGTGTATTGAGCACATACCAGAACTGTTTGCCTTCAGTTTATGAACTTCCTGTGTTAAGATTGATGATTGCCCATTCAGAGATTCTAATGTGTGTTTAACAGCCTTGCTGAGGGTGACGACACGGAAGGATTGGAGATTTGTCAGTTAGCAGGAGTTGATGTCCATGGACAGACACCCATTAAAGTGGTGAGTTAATGATGGAGATCTGTGTCAAATACAGAATTATAACCAAACATTTGATGCCTTCAGTGACATTTTATTTTTGTAACTGAAAGCAACACATAATGTCTTGTATAACACTGTTGCATTGTTTTAAAAAAATGAGTTCTGCTTTGTCAAAGCAATGACAAAAATGGCAATTATATTTTAAATATGCTTCCTGTAAACCAGGGGTGTCCAAAGTCAGTCCTGGAGGGCCACTGTCCTGCAGAGTTTAGCTTCAACTTGTCTCAACAAACCTGCCTGGAAGTTTCTGGAATGCCTAGTGAGACCTTGGCTGAGTTTTATCCAAATTCACTACTCCCTACATCACTCCACTAATACAGTCCACTTGAAGGAGTGAATGAAAACGAGCGAGCAAATTCGGACATTGAGTGCACCAGAAGGGCATGACCCTCACAGTGCATTGTGGGTATTCTCTGGTGGTTGAGCGTACATCAGAGTCCTGCACAGGTCCGATTCTGTAAATCCGCACCCGCCCGTACCCGCAGTGCTTAAAACCGCATCCGACCCGTTTTCCGACAGCAGCACTAATTAAAATCCGCACCCGAACCACTTAAAATAGAACCTGAAATGACACCCGACCCACACCCAAAATAAAATCAGTTTAGCATATCACATTATAGACATACTTACAAAAATGTTTATTGCCAGGTCATACAGAATTTATGACACATCAGGACAACTTCAGCCGAAGCTGTCAAAAGGCTACATCATGAAGAACATGGTTATGTGTCCTTATCATCTCTACGAGGCACCTTCAGTTCTGTCCCCTTTGAAAAATACTGTTCGATAGAACTGCTCATGCTTGGTTTGTTACCACAGTTAACTGCGTGCTTTCGCAGCGATGAAGTTCCACATTTGCGGCTATCCAACACGAAAACTTTAAGGCAGGTTTTGCATGCAGCAAAGCCTTTCACAATATTGTTTTCTCCATCTGAGAGAAACGTCTCAGGTTACGTATGTAACCTTTGTTCCCTGAGAACAGGGAACGAGCGCTGCGTCTAGCTGACGCTACGGGGAACGCCCTCGGCGTGACTGGTGTCTGAAGCTATTATCGAATCACGGCAAAGTCTTTGACCGACGTCAGCCCATGACGTCATCGTTGTGCGACCCGGAAGTATACAAGGGCGCTGTGCCAACACAGATACATCTTTTGTCTGAAGGGACTGTATGGCAGATAGGCCCTGAAGCTTGGCAACGAGACGCAGCGCTCGTTCCCTGTTCACAGGGAACAGAGGTTACATACGTAACCTGAGACGTTCCCTTTCGAAAGGGAACTCTCGCTGCGTCTAGCTGACGCTACGGGGAACGATATACCAACGCCGCCATGCTGAGGGGAGTGTCTGCCTATTGGCAGTGACAACTGTCAACACAAGTAAATTCAACTGAAAAACCTGAGCAACTCCCCCTCAGGTCACACTGGGTTAATGCGCTATACAAGCTATGCGAGTAAATGGAACCCTAACGCCACTGCGTGAGGTTCTATCTAGACAGCTCAAAGGCCCGGGACCACTACTTCGACAGACCCATACCCATATACCCATACTATACCATACTATACCGACTATACCCATATCTATACAGGAACCGGGGGTCTGTAAGAAATACATCTTTTAGTGTTATACACAAAAATGACCACTCTCACCTGCGGCACGTCGAGCGAAGACTCACTGTGCAGCTCTCACCGCCATGTTCTACCGCCCTTGCATGCCTGAAAGCGGCGTTCTCACTGAGCAAGTCCGGGCGGGCCGTCAGAACATGGTTCTTACTCACCATGGGCCTGTCTCAGGCCTGATGTAAGAAGCGCCTGGGAAAAAGTCATTAAAAGACATTAAAAAGAAAAAAGGAGAGGGCTAAGATGTAACTGCCCTCAAGGGAAGTGATCCATCACCAACACCGAGAGCGTTTGTCCTGGATCACCTTCCTCAGATCCTTTTTCCTGCGGGACTCCCGTCTCCTCTGTGCCCTACCGCTGATCTCAGCGGTATGCACGTTTTAAATGCCGCTGAGCGCGCCTTTGCCTCCCTGAACTTTCCAACCACCGCCTCCACGGAGGTGCCGAAAAGTCCAGTCGGCGAAACCGGCGAATCGAGGAGAAAGCCCTTCTCTTTCTCCCCGATATCAGCCAGGCTCAACCACAGGCGCCTCTCCGTAACCACCATAGCCGCCATTGAGCGGCCGATAGCAGCAGCAGTCTGCTTGGTGGCCCGGAGAGCCAGGTCTGTGGTGCAGCGCAGCTCAGAAACTGCCTCAGGGGACAGCCCGGCCCCCTGGTCGAGATCCTCCAGCAGGTCCGCCTGGTACGCCTGCAGCACCACCATCGTGTGCAGGGTCGCACCAGCCTGACCTGCTGCCGCGTAAACCCTGCCATTTAACCGCGAGGTTGTTTTCAGCGGTTTGGATGGCAGAGTTGGAGATCTCAGCGTCGATGCCTGCCCAGAGACGAGATAGTTCGCGAACGTCTCGTCTATGGGCGGCATCGACTCATACCCGTGTCTACCCATTCCCTCGACATCAGCGAAGCTTGCCCGCTGATGTCGGTGAATGCGGGCAGACAACAGGTTCTTCCATGCCGCCCGGACCTCAGTATGCAGGTCCGGGAGGAATGGAAGGCTCATCTGGGGTGCTGGCCTATGACCGGGGAGAAATCGATTGTCGAGCCTTCCACAAGCAACTTCTCCCTCAGCGCGCCGCCAGGGCAGCCTCAGCCTGTCCGCGGCGCGCTCCATAGCGTCCAGCAGCTCGGCGTACGCGGGACAGGGTGGCTGAGAGGATCCAGGCTGATCCTGGTCGCTGTTACCACCCTCCTCAGCCATCTCCTGCCCGTCCCGAAGAGCACCCGCTGCAGAGCTCGGCGGAGAACTCTCGTTCTCCACGTCGACCTGCAGCTCGCTCTCGTCAGCTGCCAGATCATCTGAGAGAACCACGCCTCTCTCCAGACGATCAGTGAGCTCCATCTGGGAGCCCCACGATGTACGCCGCCGCTCCGCCTCAGCGCGAGCGGGACTCACATCGGCAGTCCCAGATGTTGTACCCTCTTCCCTCAGGAAAAGGGCCAGACGAGAACGGAGCGTTCTCACGGGAAAACGCTCACAGTTTGCACAGGCAGCTCCCTCAAGAACTGCCCGTGCATGCTCTTCGCCCAGGCAGAAAACGCACAGAGTGTGTGTGTCTTCCGGTGTCAGAAACCTTTGACACGGGTCGGCAAACTTCCTAAAGCATTGCTTAGTCTTCTCTGTGCGTTTCATTTTCTCTCTACTTTACCAGATCCGCAGATACCGCTTCAAACAGACAGTCCCTGAAGACGAAAAAGATGTATCTGTGTTGGCACAGCGCCCTTATATACTTCCGGGTCGCACGACGATGACGTCATGGGCTGATGTCGGTCAAAGACTTTGCCGTGATTCGATAGTAGCTTCAGACACCAGTCACGCCGAGGGCGTTCCCCGTAGCGTCAGCAAGACGCAGCGAGAGTTCCCTTTCGAAAGGGAACTCCAAACTTCTCCCACACACTGGACTTGCTTTTTGATGATTTATTGTCAACAACTCTACAATCTTCACTAGGTATTCTTGTCTTCGACTCCTCAGGATCCATCTCGACGACTGCAGATCGCGTGGGCACGGTTGTGATTTTTTTAAAAGGGAGAGACTCCCGCGGATACCCGAACCCGTGCAGGACTCTGGCGTACATCGATTGTACACTCATTATTGTGGTGCATTATGGGATTGAATGAGTGCACTCGATAACATCCACTGTGGTTTCGGACTACAATACAAATGGCTGTCCCCTCAAACAGTGCCCTTAATCCCTTAAAGGTATCAAGGTCGATTTCGAACACAGCCCTTGATTAGCCGGTTCAGGTGTGCTTGATTGGGGTTGGAGCTAAACTTTGCGGGACAGTGACCCTCCAGGTGCAGGATTTTATCACCCCTGCTGTAAACTTTTATTAATAGGCTTCTCTCACATTTAGGCAAGAGCCACTGGATGTGAGTAGGCTGTTGAGTTCTTACACCGGGCGGCTCAGTAACAAACTCCGGTAGGAAACAAAAACTAACATATATATAAATGGATTGTGAATTAGCTGCCATCGTGATATATTGAAAGTTTCACAGATAGATTCAGTTTAGATAAAACAGATGATAGTTCTGAAATTGGAATGAATGTTTCTTTAAAAAAAACTAGTGAATCCCATTAAAATGTGCATCCAGATCATTCCATATTGTGACAGCAATCTACATTTTGCATATTGAACATTGCAGTTGAAGTGCAGAACTCATGTAATGCATACATTATTCTCTTTCTATCTGTTTTCCAGAATGGCGAGATTGTCAAGTTTACTGCTTGTCCAAAATCTTGAGGAGGCCGTCCTGCTAACTGTTACTTCCTGTTCTATCATACATCTGGTTTCTTACTTTTAGCAGACACACAGTAGATTTTCCTTACTTAGACAATTATACTCCTAAAGGGGTCATATGATGCTATTTTAAATTGGGTGTAATAGAATATGTTAATATGATTTAATCTTCAAAAACACATTATTTCTCACATACTGTACATTATTGCAGCTCCTCTATTCCCAGTCGGTCTGAAACCCGCTAATTTCTACAAAGCCCCTCCTTCTGAAAAGCTCAGAGTGCTCTGATTGGCCAGCTGACCTAGTGCGTTGTGATTGGCCAAGCACCTCAAGTGTGTGTTGAAAATGTAACACGCGTCACCATGATTGCGAGCTTTTATAAACACAGCTTTATAACTTTGCAGATTGTATACATGCACAAACAGATACATCACACTAAAGGAAAAACATCATCAAAAGCATCATATGACCTCTTAAAATATAAAGAACACAAGCCATACTTTTTTATTAGCTGTCCCTCTTAAATCAGATATGAATGTATTGTGATGTTCAAGCATACTGAAAGATCTGAAGATTTTCAATAGACCAATCATACATACAGTTTTTATGTGATTTTCATTTTATAATCATTTATAATCATTAGTCATTTATACACTCTTGTACATTATCATAAGAGTGTTGATTTTTTTTGTGAGGCACTTCAATGCCAATGTTAGACACACCCCCTCAACTGACGCTGGTATGCGGCATGACAGAGATGACCTGTTCTTATAAAGAGCATGAAGGGAAACTTTTCAGTGCGTTTGATAATGATAATGAAGGTTTGCTTGCTTTTAATCAATCTATATAATCAAATGTTTTCATTTATGATTATGAGGGGGAATGAAAGATCTGAAGATTTTCAATAAATCAATCATACATACAGTTTATACAGTATATGATTTAATTTCATAATAATTAGTCATCTAAATGGATGTTTGTCTTCACGGGTAGGAGATAAGAGAATGTCTCCATTTCAAGGTTTTTAACGTCACAGGACGATGTTTTGAATCTGTGATTTTCCATTGTTGTCCCTTGGTGTAATAACACTTGTTGGAATTGTACTGGCAATTGTACGAAGTCTGAGCATTGAGACAAATTCACAGCTAAAATTATTCAATAAACCCTGCTCTTTTATTATTATCATCACTTCTTTATCCTTCGTCTGCTCTTCTGACTTTCTCAGTCAAACTCTCAGGCTGATAGAAGGCGGTTAATATGAGTGAGTCTTGAGATAGAAAACAAGACTTTCTGTTGACATGTTTGCTGGGTTGTACACACCAGACAAATGGATTTTTGACAGGTCCACTAAAGTCAAAAAACACAATAGACAAACATTTAGTACAATTTTTTAATTGCATATTTTGTAAAGATTTAGATTTGGCGGTATGGCTCTGTTCTAAATTCCCCATCCTTTCATGAGCTCCATGAAAAGCCAAGACAGGGAACAGCAGCAGATTCTGGGGACGACCTCCCATTTAACTGGGAGGGCAGAGCAAATCCCCCAACAGACCATACCAGGCAATCCTCCCTGGCTCTTCCAGCTGATTGAAGAGACAGCAGAGGATACGAAGATGAGAAAATGTAATCTATGTGAAGCTAGCACGAGGAATGTAGCTACAGTTAATGATACGAGTAAATAAATAGTAAATAGGCGATATGGCACTGTTCTTAATTTCCCTTCGTTATCATGGTGAGCTCCATGAAATCAAAAACAGGGAACAGCAGCAGCTTCTAGGGGCAATCCTCCTATTTAATAGACTGGAAAGTAGCGAAAATCCCCCCAACAGACCATACCGGGCAATCCTCCCTGGCTCTTCCTTCTAATCGAAGAGCCACGGAGGATCCAAAAAATAAAAAAGTGTTCCGAGAAGGTCGTCTAACTGATTTTAATTGTAAGATCTAATCGATCTACGTGAAGCTAGCATGATGAATGTAACCGCTAATAATATAAGTCATTTAAATTTATATATGGAGCAGCACTCATAGGTTTCTAATGGATGGCTCACGCATCGGGCCAAATATAACGAACATAAGCGGCTGAAGACACATCGCCTCATGGCCTCAATGTAGAGACTGGAGTTGCAGTTGCAGGAAGCGGCAGTTGTAGCAGCCTCTATGCACAGAGAATGAGCTGTATAATGCTCTGAGGGAAGCTTGCGGTAGGCATAGCAGGAGGAGACAGGAAGCAAACCAGACTCTGGGCACAAGCTTTCCCTCCTCCAAGACAAATAATGGATCCTGTTGAACAGCTTGTGGATGGCTCCTCAGGTAGGCTAACATAGATGACAAAGCAGAGTCAGATTCAGAGATAAAACGCTGTTCATCCCCTTATCCTATCAGTTTAGTGTGCTTAGGATTATGCTGAAGTGCTAGGAATAAATTGATACATAAGAAATGTGAGGTCATGTGACCGCGAGTAAAACGTATTAGCAATATATCAGGTTTAAACTACCGCTTTAATAATATCAAATTCCCATAGTGCCTATAGCTTTGAGGAAAAGCTTATTATTTAGGGTGAGTCTAAGGGTGAAAGAGTAATCGGTGCAAGTTGATACACCAGAAAAATAGTGTTGTGGTAATCTTAATCAAATCTGAAAAGTACCTCCAAAGTTCTACTCTAAAGTTAGTTATAACTTTAAGAACAAGTGTGTTTCCAATAGCACCTACAGTTTTAAAACGAGCACATTTCCAAACTCTACTATAGCTAACGATATCGCTTTAAGACAAGCCCATTTCCAACATCTATAGCTTGAGAAAACGTAGTTTTCCAGTAGCTATATCGCTTTAAGACAAGCATGTTCCTGACACCATAGCTTTATCAACAAGCTATTTCCAATATACTTATAGTTTTACCAAGCATGTTCCCAATATCACTATAGCTATAACAACAAGCACTTCCAATATTACAGCTTTAAGAACACGCATATATCCCAATATTAGCTATAGCTTTAAGAACAAGCATTTCCAATATTAATTATAGCTTTAAGAACAAGCATTTCCAATATTAATTATAGATTTAATAACTAGCACTTCCGATATTACCGTAGCTTCAAGAACAAGCATTTCCGATATTAATTATAGCTTCAAGAACAAGCACTTCCAATATTAATTATAACCTTAATGAGAAGCACTTCCGATATTAACTATAGCTTTAAGAACAAGTATTTCCAATATTAATTATAGCTTTAATGACGAGCACTTCTGATATTAACTATAGCTTTAAGAACAAGCACTTCCTATGTTAACTATAGCTTTAATAACAAGCATTCCCAATATTAATTATAACTTTAATAACAAGCATTCCCAATATTAATTATAGCTTTAATAACAGGCACTTCCGATATTAATTATAGCTTTAATAACAAGCATTCCCAATATTATAGCTTTAATAACAGGCACTTCCGATATTAATTATAGCTTTAATAACAAGCATTCCCAATATTAATTATAGCTTTAATAACAAGCACTTCCGATATTAATTATAGCTTTAATAACGAGCATTCCCAATATTAATTATAGTTTTAATAACAGGCACTTCCGATGTTAACTATAGCTTTAAGACAAGCATTCCCAATATTAATTATAGCTTTAAGAACGAGCATTCCCAATATTAATTATAGCTTCAATACAAGCATTCCCAATATTAATTATAGCTTTAAGAACAAGCACTTCCGATAGTAACTGTAGCTTTAAGAACAAGCATTTCCAATATTAATTATAGCTTTTAAGAATGAGCACTTCGAAAATTAATATAGCTTTAAGACGAGCACTTCCGATATTAATTATAGCTCTAAGGACAAGCACTCCAGATATTAATTATAGCTTTACAAATGAGCACTTTCAATATTATATTAATTATAGCTTTAAGAATGAGCACTTCCAATATTAATTATAGCTTTGAGACCAAGCACTTCTGATATTAATTATAGCTTTAATAACAGCATATCCTACATTAATTATAGCTTTAAGAACAAGCATTTCCAATATTAACTATAGCTTTAAGAATGAGCACTTCCAATATTATAGCTTTAAGAATGAGTGCGTTCCCGATTTCAACTATAGCTTAAGACAATATTTCTAATAGCAACTTTAGCTTTAAGAATGAGCATTTTCAATATTATAGCTTTAAGACAAGCGCTTCCGATATTAGTTATAGCTTTAAGACAAGCACTTCCGATATTAGCTATAACTTTAATAACAAGCATTTCCAATATAAGTATAGCTTTAAGGCAAGCACTCAATATAGCTTTAAGAACGAGCACTTCCAATATTAATAATAGCTTTAAGACAAATGTGTTCCCAATCGCAACTATAGTTTAGACAAAATTTCCCATATCAACTTTAGCTTAAAATGAGTTACAATTTACAAATACCAACTATAGAGACAAGAACAATATCCATAAGCCTAGCATTTTACTGAAAACGACTTAGCTTAAGCAATGCAGATACCATTGTCAATTACGTTGCCAAATGACCTGATAATTTTAACAGAGTTAAAAATAAACTTAGCTTCGTGAAGACAGATGAATGAGTGTGAAATTGCCAGCTGAGACATAGGCTTGATATACTTAATTTGTGGAGTGCAGATTTCTCTGAAATTGTTCTTGAGTCAGTCACATAACATTAGTATACCTTCAGAGAGTCCATGAAAATAATGCAGCGATGCAAACTCAAAATTAGACAGTTTGTGAACCATGCGACGAAAACGCGAGTTTACGTTTACAACCTGAATGAATGTGAGGTGAACCGTGTGGGGGCAAATTGCTCTCGCTATATTTCGCACTACACAATTCCTTGTGATATGATTCTGTTTTGCTTGCCGAATTCCACATTTAATTAGCTCCTGACAAATCTTGTTTTAAAGCAAAACATGCATTTGAGCAGTGAGTGATTTTAACTAATAAATACCTCTCTGACGACCACCTCTCAGGATCACGTTCATGACGATCGGCCGCCACCCATCGCTGCAAACACACTGCAATGGAGCACGTATCCCAGAGCCCGAGACACAAAACCCAGTAAAACGTTTGCCAAATGATAAAATAACAGGCTCAGCAAGTGGGGTTGCTTTCGTTGAGGAAATAGCTTGTAACGTTAGACTTGAACCGCCATACTCGGGTAAGCTGGGAAAAATAAATAAATAAATAATTCGTACGAGACAGCAGTTAGTCTAGTAATAAGCTGACGAAAGTATCCAACACATGGTCATAATTGTTACTGCTCCCATAGTTATGAAATAGTACATGTCCTGGTATAATTCTGATGAAAAGGCAGCTGCAGCTCACGTTCGTCTTACGCAAGTATGTAAATATTGAATACATATTTGCCAAAATAATGCTCACATTGCGTGATTGAATCATTAGCCAACACATAGCCTACTTATCTCACTCAAAACGAACATAGAATTGCTGTAGCTCCGTTTGATACATGAATACAACGTGAAAGGCAATTGCACTTTAAAAAGCCTTGTGTATGGTTTGGTGATTT
Organism: Gobio gobio; assembly: GCF_949357685.1. Lineage (NCBI taxonomy): Eukaryota > Metazoa > Chordata > Actinopteri > Cypriniformes > Gobionidae > Gobio > Gobio gobio. The sequence goes on along the minus strand of NC_137100.1, from coordinate 4,931,957 downwards.
GATAAAGCAGACTGCACAAAATGTAGGGATGGCAGACGCGAAACAGACGTTTCGGGGCTTTGCCGAGATCCCGAAGCGCAGATGTTTCGAAACACTGCTCCGAACTGTGATTCGAAACACCCATGTCACGTGACTATGGCTAAATGAAGCTTCAAAGTGTTTCATCAGGTGGCGCCTTCCGAAACTGCGTTGATTAAAGGGGGCGGGAACAAGCCACACAGTCACACATCTGTAAACCTAATTCACCACAGTTTAAAAGTGAAGTAAATCCATCTTCACCTCGTGGGTTTTTGTGAGAGGAGAGTGATTTTGTGATAGCAGTGAGATTTATAGTGCCCTTTGGTTAGTTATATTTAGGCTAGATTAAAATTAGATATATTGACTGATAGGTATAGACAGTGAGTGACATATAGTTAGGATAGATATAGTGACACATTCATATAGGCTAAGTTAGATAGTGACAGATAGATAGCACAGCATAAGTTAGATATTTAGAATTATATAGATATAGATTCATAGGTGATATATAGATATATTAATAGAATATATAAAAATGGAGGCTGCACGCAAGAGATGCCGTACATCTGTGGTGTGGGAGCATTTCCATTTGCAAGCACCAAATAAAGTGAGATGTGTGTATTGTGATAGGCAGCTAGCCTTCTGGAACAATACATCATCCATGTATTTACATCATCCAAAAATATTTGTGCATGCCAGCAACAAGTGTCCCTTGTGAGAGGATTTTTTCAAAGGCTGGAGAAATTATATGTAAAAAAAGAAGTCAGCTGAGTCCTTCAACAGCAGAGCAATTCATATTTTTGAATAAAAATGTTTTGTGACAAATGTGACACATTGTGGCTTTATTTATTTTATTAATGTTAATTTTGTATAACAAACAAAATATATATAGTTCTTTACAATGACGAGGCTACAGGTTACAAAACCAAGATCATGTAGTTGTCAGACAGATGTTAAAAACAATTTTTTTTACATGGATCATTGTCAAGGTATTTCAGATCAACACATGGAAATGACCACTAGATGGCGCCGTAGAGACGGGTGTCAGATTGATTCGAAGCTTCGAAACAATATGACACATTTGCTTCAACTGCTTCAGTGCTTCACGAAGCCTCGGTCTGCCCATCACTAACAAAATGCATAGATGATAAAGCATATAAAAACCATAAATTCTTATCCTGATTGCAAAGCAGCGTGCAGCAGAAGCGTCCAAGCAGGCAGATTGAAGTGAAGCTATGCTTAAGTAAGCCGCCCTGTTTGAGAGAAGCCAATTGAGAGCATAAGATCAGCTGAAACAGATCAGCTGAAAGAGGGGCGGAGTTAGAATTTCCCAATCAGCTTATAGCGGAGCTTGACTACGTGGCCTGCCAGAACTAACGCTGGCGCTTGATTTCTTTTGTCAAGATCCGGCGCCCGGGGCTGGATTTTATATACATAAATGTGAAAAATTTGATATAGGCCTACATTAATTTTTAGAAGAAGTGTCAGATAAAAATGTTAATTTATTACAATAATAGTAAGTTAAGTACAGTAAGTACATATGAATGATCAAAACTTAGGGATGAGCAAAATGTCTGCAGAATGCCAAATCTGTCCCTTGTAGGCCAGACTTTTATGTGGGATGTCTCAACTTTCAACCTAGCACAATTCTACTTTGATACATTTTGTATGGATTGAATTACTTACAATGAATGTGATGTTCGCTGTCAGACGTGTAGGAATTGAGGGTGCACCAGACACAAATGTATCTTCCAGATGATTCGTTAAAACATAATTCCACACAAAAATAAAAATTCAACAGTCCAGACCCCAAAATCAACCATCTATCACTGAAAAGGCTCCATTCTGTCTGCAGTCAGGCTGACAAAAACCCCAGGGAAGCACTTAAATGCCTTGCAAACTGTGACAAACACGATAATGGCCAAAGTTGTCAGACTCTCAAAAAAAAAGAGTCAAACCAGATCTCTGTTTTCTCAACGACCTTTAATGAATAACTAGCCGTGACACGGCTAAAATAGACAAGAAAAAAAAAAACAGAAACTGTTGTCATATAAACTGCATCGAATCATTCAAAAGGATTGATAGTTGGACTTACATTCAAACAGCCTGTGACTGCATAATTATATATTGTGTCTATAACCGATACACGTGACCATTATGCATATATATACCTCACAATTCCTGTAATTATGTAACTATTGAATGAGTGAGTGAAAGTGCACCTTTCTTGGTATCTTTATGTTTGCTTGCTTATAATCCAGAAGATGATTTGAATGGAATTTGTCTAGAATGTATCGTGCTCTTATAATAAGAAATCATTTCTAACTGTACTCTGCTTAGAGAGGGAAGTTAAGAGACCACAGTCAGATAACAGATCATTTATGGTGAGGGTTGGGGACACAGTCACTTCTGAACCAAGATGATACCTAATTGGTCAGAACCCATCCAGGAGGATGGGCAGACAAATATTTGAGTTTATAATCTCAGAACATGAACAAAGAATTAGTTCAAGAAGTTCATAAACACTTATGTCTCCTTGAACTGATCCTTAAACTTCTTGAACTAATTCTTTGTTTGTGCTTTTGAACACAATCTCGAAGCTGTAAGAAAACCCTCCTGAAATCCCCAACACTTTTAATCTCCTTTAAAACAAGATTTGATCGAGTGGTGTTCACTAGATGTCGCATATATTGGTCATACAAGATTGACTCTTTTGAAGAACCAGTTCTGTGTTGTAAGACCGCATGAATTTGCTCCAAGGAGTGGTAGCGAACCGCAGTGAAGGCCTCACGCGTGTTCAGTGTTTCAGCTGGAAAAATGGATTTGATTATAATATTCTTTATCTGACTCCATTTATCATAGTTGTCGAATTTAGAAGAGAATCCCAACTGGTTGTTTGGTCATCTATATTTGATAGTTAAGCATACATTTAATCATTCTGTTTTAACCCTTTGTTGCAATTATACCGTTCCGTATTGGAGATAGTTAATAATTACAGATTAATTCAGAAAGGATAAAAAATGTAACAATTTATTAACAATCAAGTAAATGTAAAATGTCAATTACATAATAGACAGAAATCTCTTTTAAAAGGAAACACAAATTCTAATTATGGTTACACTTAAAATAGTTTCAAAAAGAAGTAAACTTAAACCCTTCATTTTAGGCCTCAGTAGGCCTCTAAAGAGCAGCTATCTCTAGAGCAGTGTTGCCAGATTGGGTTGACGACTTCTCGCTAAAACCCGCTCAATCCAATAAAAAACTGCCCAAAATTGGAAATACCAAAATATTGTGATATAATTTTATTGCCATGTCAGTCAAGGTTGATTAGCACCATTATCTCCTTAAAACAAAATAATGATGACAAATAAAATAAAAATAAATACAATTCCCAGGAAAAAGGATCAAACAGGGCAAATACATTCAAATACAGTCATGCATGATTAAAATGTCCAAGTGGAAACTGTCAAAATCTTCACGAAATAACCAATGATTATTTTCAAATGTCAAAAGTAAGAATAAACTAATTTAAGTGCAAAAAAACCCAATATAAGTGATTGGAATAAACAACGTAATTAGCAGGCCTTACACACACATTAGCTACTGCGAGATATATCCAGCTGCAGTCCAGTTTCAGAACCCCATCCACAGAACCGGTTATGAGCGGCGCTACCCATACACGTTGCTTTCATATGGATTTTAAAGTTACTTTTCTATTCATATCCTTGAACAAGAGAAACATGCATTTAAGCCAGTGAGATGTGAATAGACAGAAGCATGAAGGAGAATATGCTGACTTGTGTGTGATATTTCTGTCATGATACAAGTGGTGATGAACGAATATTGAATCTGTTCACGTCTTTCACGTTTTATCATTAAAGCTTTTTTTGCATTTGTTGAAAGATATTATTTGTCTTAATATTAAATAATTATTAATTAATAAAACATATTAATTTTGTTTTCAGGGATGAAAAGACTTTCATCTTTTCAAGTTTTATCATTAAAGCTTTTTTTGCATTTGTCAAAAGATATTTGTCTTCATATTAAATAATTATTCATTAATAAAACATATTCATTTCGTTTTCAGGGATGAAAACACTTTCATCTTTTCAAGTATTTCTGCAGAAATGCCATGATATGGGCTTAAGAGTCCCAAGTTTTTGTGTTTTAAGATAACTGTTTTGCATGTTTTTATTTTTTATTATGTGCCGTTTAAGTTAGTTTTAACTTCTTAACCCGCATCGGATCGTGGGCGGGGGGGTTGACGGAAGTGGGGGGGGTGTACTTTTATTTACTTTTGTTTTATACCAAATATTCAATCAACTATCACAAACTATGCATCACACTGCATGAAAAGTGGGATTTTCGTCAGTATGTGACACTGTAGATTGCCGTGAAACTTCAGGTTTACGACTGTGCATGGCAATTTGCAGGCAACACCGAAAACTGCCGTAAATTGTCGGAAATTGTCGTGGGCCTTGCTTGGCAGTTGTCCCCCCATGACCCCCCCTCCCCTTAATTCTAGGGGAGGCTTTATCATGTAAATGAAGATGCTGTGAGCTACACAAATGCAAATCAGAGTAGCAGCAGGGGGAGTTTTATCTAGGTTCTGAATTTTTTTGACTAAAACAAGTTTAAAGTTTAAGTTAAAATGTTAACTTAAATTTAAGTTAAATGTACTCGTTTTAGTACACATTACTAAATTTTTAGGGCAACCAGTTTGCTCCAATTTTTTAAGTAGATTCAACTTGTCCGGGCTCACAGTGTAGATTAATTACTCTGTATGTCATTAGCAATAACCAATGTTATGTAAAAAAAATAAAAAAATACAGGACAGCAGTTCATGTCTTCAACCTTTAGAGAGGTTATGTGATGCAACAAGACAATGAACCAAAGCACACAAATAAATCAAGTAAAGCATACAGTTTACATACCAACATTAATTTTTCCACCCTGCACTGTGAATGATTTTTTAAATGGCTATTAATCATAAATGTGAAAAGTACAAGTTTGTTTGTTTATATTTAAGTCAGATTGTGTTTTTCTGTAATTGTCATTTAAATTGAACTCACACTACATTTTATGAATTATCAATGCAGATTTTCAAGAGGTGGTTTCCTGGACAGGGTTTAAATTATGCCAAGAGTAGGCCTAAATCTATTTAATCGTGAGTTAAAAAATTGTTGCCTGGAACAAAGATTAAGCACAGATTACTAACACCTGGACTATGAGTCCTGAACTAAAATAAACTGGATTCATTTACAGTTTTATCTAATTGCTTACACACAATTTCTGAAAATATGGCTCCATTTCTTGTAACTCTACACACAAAACATCAGACATCTCTTGCAAAAGCAACACTTTGTGCAAAACTATTTTAAATATTTCCAAAAATGTTGTTTTTGCATATATCTAACTACACACAATGCACAACTGAGGAATTTACAGTTGAACTGAAATCAACTGAACTGAATCAACACTGAAGTCACTTGAGCTGAATATTGACACTATATTGGCTTGTTAGAGCTGGTTTACAGCAGAATTTGTTTTGAACTTGTTACTGAAGCTGCTATGAAACAATATATTTTGTTGTATGCATATTCTTTCTTTCTCAAACCTTAGTTTTGATTTCTAAGTGATCAATTTATGTATGTGTTTTCACACATGATCATTGGCTGTATGGGTCCTCAGTAAATGAATGTGGCATTTAAATGGCAAAAGTTATTCTTGTCTATATAACTTATGGCTTCCTAAAGACACGTTTATGGGTAAATAAAATATTAATAATATAAATAAAATGAATATCAAAACATATTTTAAATATAATGAAGTCATTTTATTATAGCACTCATCAGATGTTCCTGGAAACAAAACAGAGACAGAACAGTATAAACAAACTATACAACAAACTAAACACCAAATTACAAAAACATTATTATGTGAAAGTGAATAAAGTTGTGTGTGTTTTCAGTTATAAATATGTGCTGTGTAAATTAGCCTATACTTTTAGAAATTATATATAGCCTAACTTTAAAAAAACAAACAATAACGCATATAGATAAATTATAATAATTGTATAATATTAAGCATTTACTTAATATACATTGTAACTGGGCTACTTTACTCTAGCACAGTAGTCAGTTAAGCAATTAATTAATATCTTATATTAATATGTATGTAGCCTAGGCTACATCTAAAGGTAAGTCTGCTTAAAAAAAAAAATATTACACTTCGACATGTACAGAATGTGCGCGTTAAGAAACACGTTCAAATGTTTTTCTTAACATGTTAAAACTGTGCGTGAAGCGGAAAACAGGGCGTGTTGAAGGTTGAAACGATCATAAGTCGTAAGAGATTTGGCCACTCCCGGCGCTATGGGCGGGCCTTAGGGGGCCGGGCCCGCCCACAGAGCTCCTGTGCCCCCCTCCATCAAATTTACATTTAAAAATGATTTAAAAAATAATAATAATTTACGTGTAGTATTTATATTTATATATATATATATATATATATATATATATATATATATATATATATATATATATATATATATATATATATATATATATATATATATATATATATATATATATATATATCGATGTGTGTATTTAAGTGTAATATTTGACTCATAATCTTATTTAAAAAAACACCCGCGAAGTTTGACTGATTGTTTACAAAAAAGGGGTTTCCCGCTGACCCGCTCTAACGGCAGCATCTCGGTAAAGTTATAGCGAAGTGACGTGCGCTCGGTTTTGCCTAAGCTAGCTAGCTAGGTTAAATTTAAATTAATCGTGAAAGTGAAAATATTAAAATATGGATATACGAAGCTTTTTCAAATCGTCAGCTTCTGGAGGGAAGAAACTGACACCTGTGCGCCTGAAACACCTGCTACAACGACAGAAGGTGGTGGAGCCTCGGCTAGCAGCACCAGTCATGATCCAAGCTATGTTTTTTTTATGAGATTCCACTCCCAAAAACGTCAACTTCAGCTGTATTAAGAACGTGAGTAGGGCAGTTGGTTTTATTACTCTTCTTAAGTTGCACCAGCTGTGGTGTAAATTATGCATTTGACACTAGCCGTGTTTACATTACCTTTCAAATTGCGCAAATTGAAATTGTGAATTGAAAATATTTCGAAATAGTTTTTTATTTATATTTAGATAATAGCGCAAAACAGCTGCGCAAATCTGTAATGGAAACGCAGCTACTGATATGCTATATGTGTGTGAGTGTGTCTTAGTTGATTATGCATGGTTGATTTAATACTTAACCTGAGATTTGTGACTATTAGGCTGTTATTAGGAAGTTGGCTTATAGCATGCTGTGTTCACGGAACAATGCAGACCAAGGCTATAACTGTAACATGATATCTTCAGTAACCGAAAAATGAGTGGGCAATAGGCTAATTGTAGTTAGGATATTGAAATCGCCGTGAAACTGTTGTAGCAATAGTTGGTTGTTGTCCTATAGAAAAATGTATTGGATGTCATAATTAGGCCCCCCCAAGAATATTAAATGCCCGTCCATTGATTTGTTTTTGCCGCCGGCTCTGGATTTGGCCCCGGGCGCGTTCCATATCAGAGCCCTAGTCCAATGAGGTGCGAGGTCGAGGTCATGGCCATGACGCGTAGAAGACGAGCTTTAAACTATTTTTTTTATGTTTTTTGCTGCTTTCCTTTTTCGTGATCAACAATGACAGGACACCGTCTTCAACTCAATCTCTGCATGGACGCGACGAACTTTTTGGACTCATTTTCAGGAGGCTGTCTTCGTCTTCATAACTCTGAGGCAAACTGCAGGCGCTATGAACCACAGCATGGGTAATGTAACTTTACGATTTAAAGAATATGCTTTTATTCAGCTGTATAAGGAAATGGATGCGTTAATAGATCCGAGCTTAAAACTGCACATTTTGTTTCACAGACTATCCTCGCCTCATAACGAAGCCGTGAGCTCTTATCTGCTTGGAGCGATTTCCGCGAGTCCAGATTTAACCGCTGATCACGACGAAATTGTGTGTAAGTAACTTCTAATGTGTTTCTCATTCCTTGTTTAATTTTACCATGACTGTTTTTATTAATACCAGTCTCATGTAATTGTTTTCCAGCTGCCTGTAAGACGTATTATGAATCGACACGCCGGAGCTTCAGATACAAACAACCTGAACTTACATCGCAGGCGGAACTGCGAAGTTTAGCTCGGAGTCGATCAAGAAGAAAAAGGGTAAGATTTATTATATTAGATCCGTTTTTTGTCAATGTGAGTATTTTTCAGGTTGCTTATTGTCTTTATGGATTGTATTACAGCTGCTGGAAGCAAGAGTGTGCTGGATGAGGTGGACATTTGGAAGTCCGCGACCATTGAACTCATGTTTGATGAGGAAGACGGCTTTGTTGACGGGGTGTCTGGATGGATTGTGCGGCCACCGCCCTCTCGCAGCCTGGAGCTCGACGAACTTTACATTACATTACGAGACATTACTGCTGCACTGTACATAGTTGTGTGTTTAACAATAAAGCTCTTTCTTTGAGTAAACCGCTGTGTTTTATAAATGAAGCCCTTTCTTTGAATGAACAGCTGTATGCTTATAAATGAAGCCCCTTGTTTGAATAAACGGCACGGTCCGTATAATTTTCCCATATATTCCTTGATGGTATGAATACTTCATAGCACAATAACATTAATATGAAACAAATTATTACAACATAAATTATATATTTATTATTATTATTGGGGTTTACATTTATAATGAGCCAGGGGGACCAATAATGATTGGTTTGCAGTGATCTGCCAACCATCACGAGGGATTTTTCTTTTTTAAATGTAGTGGCTTCAGCCAATAGTGAGTGAGTAAATTCAAGTCTGAACGTTGACTCTCTGGTTTCGCTGCTATTCATATGCAAATTAGAGGCGTCGCACCTCCGCGCGGTCTCTAAGCGAGGGGCTCTCCACCTACGTCATGGTTCGTTTACGACAATTTGTGGAACAGACGAACGCGACGTTCGCTGCCTCTAAATTGTCGAAAACTGCCGAAAATTAAGGAGATTTCCAGGAGTATACAGGCGTTTACGGGGTCGAAAATCCCACTTTTCATGCAGTGTCATTTGAAAGCTAAAACACTCAAGATTCATGTTCTGAACTTGTTTTTGCAATAAATACACCAGAGAGGAAAGGGTTAAATGAAACGCTAAAGGACCGTCCATGTAAACATTAGCATAATATCAGCGTTACTCATCTTTCATCTCCTGTCGTTCAGATCAGATCGGACGAATCCAATAAACACCCGCATACATCTCTGTGTAAGAGTCCACTCTTCAAAATGCATCCCACTTTTTAATCCAAAACAACGAAAAAATAGGGAAAAAACTAAAAATCCTCCGTTGTTTGCAAGAGAGTTTTGAGTTAGCGTGATCAATCATGTCCATTTTCAATGAAATATCGATTCTAATCCTTTTCTGGCAAACTCCCCCTGCTAGAATAGTTTCTCCCACGTATTTTAAACCCTCCCCCGTCTCTCTCCTTCAATCAGATGCTGCGTCCCAATTCGCATACTATCCGTACTAAATAGTATTCAAAAAAAGAATTAGTATGTCCCAAATCGTAGTATGTTGAAAAGAGTATTCCAAAGATTCCCGGATGGTCTACTTTTTCCGGTCAGAATCTGAAGTGCAGATCGATGCGCACTCTAACGGCTGATATTGCCCACAACCCATTGCGAGATGGACGAGGATTCGATTAGAACTACAAACGCAGATAAAAAGTGTTAAAAAACTACAAACATGACGGTTACGCGAGTCTGACGGTTAAGTGAAGAGGGTTAGATAAAGTGGTTTGAGTGAGCAATTATCAGTATTTAACCTGACGAAAAGATATTTTTATTCAATATTATCCACATTATATTTCACCTGCAGCAGCATTGAGAACTTTTGTAATGATACGTTTGGCCATTAACTTTGCAAACACATGAGAGGAGTCTCTGCATTAAAGACCCACGAAAGGCAGATCAACGAGCGACTACATTTCTCTCCGATACGGTAGGAAATTAAATTTAAAGTGGGGGATTTTAACTGTGACGATGATTGACAGTTTAAAGGGTGACGGGACGCACGTAACAGAGTCCGTTAAAGATGACGAAGTAGTATGTCCCAAAGCTTGCATACTCTTCTGCTACACACTCAAAAGTATGTACTTTTTCTTCACAAAAAGAGTCCATACTTTTAGGACGTAGTATAAGTAGGCGAATTGGGACGCAGCCAGAGTCTCTTCTGGGATGCATCATATAGAGGAAGTGCCTTACAGGCTTGGTGAGCTGTCAATCATTGCGCCCATGGTTTTCGTTGGATAAAGGCACTCGGTGCCCAGCCAATGCCTTTCCAACAAAGGTTTGATTGATGGACTTAGTAACCAATCAAAAGGCATTATCTTGCGCAGTTTGCGTAAGTAGGCTTTGGTGAATACTGTTTGTGCGCTGGCTGCGCGTTCTCCATGGCGCAACTGCAGTGGAGCGCGCAGTCTCTTACTGACGCTTCCCATCAGCTAAATGAGTTTTTTACACTTTGTAATCTCTGTAAATAGTTGCTTTAGTTTTTCAGTAACTGTTTATCCATTATAATAGTAGTATATTGCAGTTTATTGCAGATTTATTTGAATGAAAAACTACTCTTTACAATAGCAAATGTTCTGAAATAAATGGCCTTTTTGAAATGACGCCTAGACTTTTCTTGACATAAAAGCTCACAGAAGCTACATTACTGAGAGAATCATCCTCATATTTGAATCATGACATGATTAGACATTCAGTTTTATATTTAAGTTATTTTCAGGCTCTTAACATTAAATTATAATATTTTTTTCCCTAAGTGAAAACAAAAAACAAAAAACGTGAGTCACTTACATGTATATTTACATGTATATTACTCTGTTCCCATATTACTTTGAGTTATTATGACTCTTGGGTAGCAATATTTCAAGTGTCTAGTTTAAAATAAGACCAGGTTTATGAATATAGACCATAGGGTTTAAGAGCTGCAGACATTTTCATTTGGGTATATCGTTTTCAAAGAATTCTCAAAAATGGGGCGCTTGTTAATTAAACCTATTATTTTATAAATATTTTATATATGTCCTATTTGTTTTCTTTCAGAAAAACACATGTTTCACTTTAAGGCCTCGTATTAAATGGTTATTTTTATTTGACATTTGAAAAATAGAAATGTCACATTCTCTATCTATTATTTTCAATCGAAATAATACGATTGAATATAGAGTCAAATGGGAAACACTTTATAACATGTTACAAATATATTAGACCTAATCTATTTTTAAAATAATAATAAAAAGTTGTGTTATTGTTAAAGTAACAATAAACTACAGTGTTTGTGTCCATTAACATTAAATCGGATAGGCAATTTCTGTCAGTATTATTTGTAACAACATGAATGTGAACAAAATAATACTAATATATCTAATTGTCACTGTAAGTCGCTTTGGATAAAAGCGTCTGCCAAATGCGTAAATGTAAATGTAAATGTAAATATCTATAGTCAAATGGGAAACACTTTACAACATGTTAACATTTATTAATATTTTTTAAAATAAAAATTGTGTATAGGTTTAGCCTGTTTCCATGAAGTATAAACTACTGTCTTTGTATTCATTGATTTAAGCATGATCAATAGGCTATATGTTTTAAAAATGTTGATCATTGTACATTATGACATCCATATTATATGAACAGAAAAGTGACTTTATTTAAAAGTATTGTTGTTAAATATTGTAGACATCGATCCGATCAAAATCCATGTGAAAACAGCTTATATTTAACAAAATAAAATTACATATATGGATAGCGCAACTATGACTGTTTAAGCCCCGCCCCTCACTTACAGTTCTGTGGATGTGGTTCTGAAACTGGTGTGCTGCGGGGCTGCAGCAGGATACTATTGGCTACTGCACACACCACAGCCAAAATGTGCCATTCACTGATACATACTGTACGATAGTTCTACAACAACAAAAACCAAAAACAATAAGAATGCGTTTATCTTTGTGTTGTACTTTAACTTCAGACAGAACTACAATAACGTTATGTCTTTCGTGAAGTACATATTTGCAGAACATAACGCAGAACTTAGCACAGTCAAAATGGATTAATCGTTGATTCAAACCTCTTTCAGCAGCTGTCGGGATGAGTAGAGCGCAGTCTAGACGGTTTAAAAGGTGCAGATGTCCTGATCAGGCCAGTGTGCTCATGATGGACAGGAGTCATATATTCCGTTTCAATTCAAGTCATTCAGCCGTGCTTGGAGTTAGTTATATTTATAAAGAGTCTTTAAGTCACAGGTGTAATCCACGTTTTGAGAGGTGGTTCACTCTCCCGCTTATTACTGTAGATAACTTACTGTATATTATGCCACTTTGGCATAGAGATCACTTGATATCTCGCTACAATTTCGCGCTGAAAACCTGTCATGAATGAGCGAGCGTGTCTCCCTGCTGATCGCTGATTGGCTGAAAGTGCGTGCTCATCGGCGACGTCAACACCAGCCAGCTGACTCTACGCTGGGCCAGTGTGTGTCATGATGACTAATTTTATGGAGTACTGTTACAAACAGAGGTGACACGGAGAACAAAGTCAGGTGAAAGCAGAGTTTATTTCTGAACCAGGAAGTGAGCAGGTGCGGTGAGAGTCAGAGTGAGAGTTTCTGGTTAATGCTGGATATGCTGGTGATACGATACGTTTCTTGGATCTTGAACACAGGAACAATGGATCGAGGAAGACGAGGACCAGGAGACAGGACGAGACGAGGAGACACTCAGGGTTCGTAGGAGATCAGGTAAGTTATCAGGTGAGTCCGAGGAAGCAAGCATGTAGGGTCATGTGCAAACGTTACCGGACAGTGACTGAGTGTGATCGTGGTGCTTAAGTGCAGGTGTGTGTGCTCAGTATTCTGGTGATTGGGATTATTGTGGTTGTGAGAGGGTGGAGCCTGGCGTGCTTGTAACATTACCCCCCCCCCCTCCCCCCCTCCACGGCCATCTCCTGAGGGCCGAGGACCCCGACGCCGTGGTGGTCGACCTCTACCCCGAGGTGCCGGTCGATCAGGGCGTGTAGCGTGGAACGTCTCCAGTAGATTCGGGTCAAGGATGTCATGTCTGGGCACCCAAGATCTTTCTTCAGGGCCGTACCCCTCCCAGTCTACCAGGTACTGGAGTTGACCACCACGACGCCGGGAGTCCAAGATGTCCTGGACCTGACCCGTTCGTCTGAGGATGGTATCCGGATGTGAGGCTTATGGTCACACCTAGGAGTGCGAAGAAGGCCTTCCATACCTTGGAAATGAATTGAGGACCTCTGTCATATACGATGTCTTCGGGAATGCCATAATACCGGAAGACGTGGTTAAACATGGCTTCCGCGGTCTCCAGGGCTGTGGGAAGTCCTCGTAGTGGGAGCAGCCGGCAGGACTTTGAGAAACGATCCACCACTACGAGGATACAGTTACAGTTCTCAGAATTGGGCAGGTCTGTAATGAAGTCCACCCCTAGGTGTGACCACGGACGGTTGGGAACGGGCAGAGGCAGGAGTTTCCCAGCTGGCAGGTGTCGAGGGCTTTTAGCCATGGCGCATTCCCGGCATCCCCGCACGTACCTTCTGACATCAGCTGGCATATGTGGCCACCAGAAGCGCTGGCGTAGCAGCGAGAGGGTTTCATTGACCCCAGGGTGACCAGTGCCCAGTGATGTGTGCGAGGAGTGAATAAAAGGGATGCGTTGTGCTCGAGTGATGTATTGCAAGCCCGGAGGACAGCCCGGCGGCACGTTGGTGGAGGCATTGGTAGAGGGCAGGGTCTCTTCTGACCATGAGATGGGACTGAGGAAGAGCTTCGTGGGGAGAATGGGTTCCTCTTCTTCCTCGGAACGTTCCTCTGGGCCATGGATGCGGGAAAGGGCATCCGCCTTGATGTTCTTGGCCCCTGGCCGGTAGGAAATGTGGAAGTCGAACCTCGTGAAGAAGAGTGCCCAGCGAGCCTGTCGGGGGTTAAGTCGTCTTGCCTCTCGGAGATACCCCAGGTTCTTATGATCAGTAAGGACCAGGAACGGATGTTTGGCGCCCTCTAACCAGTGCCTCCACTCCTCCAGTGCGAGCTTGATGGCGATGTTGTAGTTAACCTCCGTTAACTACAAGGGTCTGGAAGGCTTGGGTGGCGGATGGGGTCCAGGACAGAGACTTGGGCTTGTTGCGGAGAAGGCTGGTGAGGGGACTGGCAATGGAGCTGTAGTTCTGAATGAAGCGTCGGTAGAAATTTGAGAAACCCAGGAATCATTGCAGTTCTTTCACAGAAGTGGGAGTTGGCCAGGACCGGATGGCTTCCACCTTCCTCTCATCCATCCAGATGCCACTGTGATCGATGTTGTACCCGAGGAACTGCACAGAGGGCTGGTGGAAGGAGCACTTCTCGGCCTTGAGGTAGAGCTGGTAGTTCCTCAGGCATTGTAGGACACTCCCGGAGCACCTCGTGGATGACATTTACATTTAGTCATTTAGCAGACGCTTTTATCCAAAGCGACTTACAAATGAGAGCAAAAGAAGCAACTAGAACAGTCAAGGGCAACAGTATGCAAGTGCTGTAGCAAGTCTCAGTTAATCTAGCTCAGAACACACAGGACAGTTTTTTTTTTTTTTTTTAATTAGACAGACAGAAAATGAATAGAATGATAAGTGCTATTCTTGATTGGTCAGGTGCTGCTGGAAGAGATGTGTCTTTAGGTGTTTTTTGAAAATGGCTACAGACTCGGCCGCACGAATTGAGATAGGCAGGTCATTCCACCAGGTGGAAAAGCTCCGGGAAAAGCTCCGTGAGAGCGATTTCATGCCTCTCTGGTATGGCACCACAAGGCGTCGTTCACTAGCAGAACGTAAGTTCCTGGAGGGTGTGTAGGTCTGAACGAGCGAGTTTAGGTATATTGGTGCAGAGCCAGTGGTTGCTTTGAAGGCGAGCACCAGTGCCTTGAATTTGATGCAAGCAGCTGTTGGCAGCCAGTGCAGACTGATGAAGAGAGGCATGACGTGCGCTCTCTTCGGCTTATTAAAGACCAACCTCGCCGCTGCATTCTGGATCAGTTGCAAGGGTTTGATAGTGGATGCCGGAAGGCCCGCTAGAAGAGCATTACAGTAGTCCAGTCTGGAGAGAACAAGAGCTTGGACCAGTAGTTGTCTGGCATGCTCTGATAGGAAGGGTCTAATCTTCCTAATGTTGTATAATGCAAATCTACAGGATCGGGTTGTTGCAGTAATGTGGTCAGTGAATTTTAGCTGATCATCAATCACAACTCCAAGGTTCCTGGCTGTCCTGGACGGAGTTATGGTTGATGAACCTAGCTGAATGGAGAGATTGTGGTGAAGTGCTGGGTTGGCAGAGACAACAAGAAGTTCTGTCTTTGCAAGGTTAAGTTGAAGGTGATGTTCCTTCATCCAGGCAGAAATGTCTGTTAGGCAGGCAGCGATACGAACACCAACCGAAGGATCATCTGGTTGAAATGAGAAGTAGAGTTGAGTGTCGTCGGCATAGCAGTGATAGGAAAAGCCATGTTTCTGAATGACCGATCCCAGTGATGACATGTAGATGGATAAGAGAAGTGGTCCAAGCACTGAGCCCTGGGGAACTGCAGTAGCTAGATGATGTGACTTAGACACTTCACCTCTCCATGACACCCTGAAGGACCTACCTGAGAGGTAAGACTTGAACCACTGGAGAGCAGTTCCTGAGATGCCCATCTTCATGAGAGTTGACAGGAGGATCCGGTGGTTAACTGTGTCAAAAGCAGCAGACAAATCCAATAAGATAAGTACTGTGGATTTGGAAGCTGCTCTTGCCTGTCTGAGTGCCTCCGTAACCGAGAGCAGGGCAGTTTCAGTTGAGTGCCCGCTTTTGAAGCCGGATTGGTTGATGTCCAGGAGGTTGTTCTGTTCAAGAAACATAGACAGCTGGTTAAACACCACTCGCTCAAGTGTCTTTGCAATGAAAGGAAGAAGGGATACCGGTCAGAAGTTTTCTAAAAGTGCTGGGTTTAGAGAGGGTTTCTTAAGCAGTGGGGTTACCCGAGCCTGCTTAAATGCTGTGGGGAAGGTCCCGGTGTGAAGAGAGGTGTTGACAATGTGAGTGAGTGCAGGAGTAACAGAAGAAGAAATGGCCTGAAGGAGGTGGGTGGGGATAGGATCAAGCGGACAGGTAGTGGGATGATTGGATAGGATGAGTTTGGAGACATCTGCTTCAGAGAGCAGAGAGAAGGAGGGGAGTGAGTGTGTGATGGTTGTTGAGATGTGCGTGTCAGTTTGTGGTGTGGAGAATTGACTGCTGATGGAGGAGGTTTTGTTTGTGAAAAATGATGCAAAGTCATCAGCTGTAAGAGTTGATGAAGGAGGGGGAGGAGGAGGACAAAGGAGCGAAGAGAATGTTTTGTAAAGTGCACGAGAGTCAGAGCAGTTGTTGATTTTGTTGTGGTAGTATGTAGTTTTAGCAGTGGAGACATTAGTAGAGAATGAAGCAAGAAGAGACTGATACAGGGTTAGGTCAGTAGCGTTTTTAGTTTTGCGCCACTTCCTCTCTGCCGCCCGGAGTCCAGAGCGATGTTCGCGGAGAACATCAGACAGCCAGGGGGCAGAGGGGGTGGTGCGGGCTGGCCTGGATGTAAGGGGACAGAGGTTGTCTAAGCAGGATGTTAGAGTGGAGCAAAGAGTGTCAGTAGCACTGTTAGTGTCTAGTGCTGAGAAGTGAGCAGGTGGAGGGAGTGAGGATGAAACCATAGTGGATAGACGGGAGGGAGAGAGCGAGCGTAGATTACGCCGAAAGGTGATCTGTGGGGGAGTGTGTGTTGTGTCAGGAGTCAGTATGAGGTTAAGAGTGATGAGAAAGTGATCTGAGGTGTGCAGTGGAGTAACTAAAGTGTTGTTTGTGGAGCAATAGCGCGTGTAGATAAGGTCCAGATGGTTACCTGATTTGTGAGTAGCTGTAGTAGATACTCGCATGAGGTCAAATGAGGTCAGAAGAGTGATGAAGTCCTGGAATACAGAGGGGGCGTTGGCGAGTCCATATGGCATCACAAGATATTCATAGTGACCAGTGGGCGTGACAAAGGCGGTCTTCCACTCGTCCCCCTCACGTATCCGGATGAGGTTATAGGCGCTGCGGAGGTCCAACTTCGTGAACACAGTGGCACCACGGAGATGTTCCAGGGCAGCTGGGACGAGAGGAAGGGGGTATCGGAACTTGACTGTAATGTTGTTAAGTGACCGGTAGTCGATACAAGGCCGCAAGCCTCCGTCCTTCTTTGCCACGAAGAAGAAACTCGAAGCAGCAGGGGAGGTGGATGGACAGATGTAGCCTTGCTCTAGGAGATGACTGGGTTGTGCTGCTCTAACCACGGGCGCCCTAAGATGATGTCAGCGGTGGATTCCTCCAGAACCAGCAGGTGCAGTCGCTCCATGTGGAGGATTCCGACTTGCACTCCGATGGGACCCACGGAGCGACTAACCTGCCTCCGACTGAGTGGTCTGCCCGTTATCGACTGGACTTGGTAGGTTGTCGTATTTGCAGACGTGCGGAGCTTGAGCTGACGGCAGAGGGTTCCCGAGATAAAATTCCCGGCTGACCCAGAATCGAGGAGGGCAGTAACTGAAAGGGAGATTCCAGCAGCAGTAAGGTTCACAGTTGTGGTGAGTGGCTTCATCTTAGAGAGAGAAGGGATGATTGCACTCACCATGGGTCAAGGAGGACGGACTGGGCATTCAGAAATGTAATGCCCAGGTAGACCGCAGTATAGGCAGAGTTTCTGGGTCAGCCGTCTCTGCCGTTCAGCCGATGTCAGTCGGGTGTGCTCCAGTTGCATGGGCTCGGGGTTGGGCTAATCAACACTATCTCTAACAGTTTCTGATGAACTTCACTGAAGCAGCCCACACACATTACATACATTGTGAAAAACGAGAAAACCTGAGGATGTTCTTCATATCTATACATTTTGTAGTATTACTAAATTGTTTTAAATTATAATTTTTTTTATATAAATTTAATTTTAAATAATTCAAAAGTCTTAGTCCTAATCTCAAGAGATCATCAACATTTTTTTATTTTAATTTTTTTGCAAACCATTACAGTTTTTCTCAATTTCTTTGGCACATTTTTCTAAACAGTCTTAATATTCTCTAATACTGTGCCGGTTTGTTTCATTTTTACATTGATTATTTATTCCACAGCACAGAGAGTATATTCGTTTCTGTTGATTAATTACTGTGACGTGAAGATTATGGATTTAGGTTGCTGAATCAGCATTTATTGTGGGTGGGAATTTACAATTTGCACAGGTTGCACTGTTTATCATGGTTGGAGGGAAAAAATTAGACTCTTTAAAGATTGGGGAGTGTAACAAAATATTATTTTAAGTATACTGTAAAAAAACAAAAAAAACAACATCTACTCAATAAAATTGTGGCAACAGGTTACAAGCAATATTATTAATTAAATTAAATAAATAAGAATTGAGTTAGAATTAATAAAACTAATTTCTTAAAAGTCAACCATTTAAAATGAGTAACTGCAAATAACACACAAATTACAAATGAAGACACCTAATAATAACAAGCAGAATCACTGAAGGAAAGAGAAACACCAGAAGCCAAGAGTCAAACTGTCCAAGTAAACGAAACACTGATCACCATAAAGGTGACGGAACATCAACATCTAAACCTCTTTTGATTTCCAAAAGAACTGTAGACGAATTACAGAAATAAAGTCAGTCTGGTTTGTAATAAGAGAGATTTAATGATGATAATTATGAGGTTAAGTGCTCGTGGAAGAGATGAGTTCAGCTGTCTTTTGACAACCATCGTCACTGGAATAAAGTTTAAGACCCATAAAGTATTTAAATCCAACATACAATATACACTGCTGTCAAAAAAAGTTTTGGAGTCAGCAAGATATTTTGTTTTAATACTTTTATTCAGCAAAAAAAAGCATTAAATTGATCAAAAGTGTTAGCTCAGGAGCTAGTGATCTGATTGAGACACCCATATAGGTAATAGTCTCTAGTTGGCCTGTTTAGCTGAGCCATCCATGAAACAAACAAAACCAGCCCTGAAAATTAATAAAAGAACACTTTGGCCCAATTGATGTCAAAAGAGGTTGAGCTTATGTGAAACGTCATGGCGTAATTTTTACATGCATGACTAGAAGGGCAGTTCATTTGGAGGTGGCATATTCATTGGACACAGATTCTTGCATCAACGCTTTGCAACGATTTATATGCAGAAGAGGACATGTCATATGAGGTCAGACAATGGAACCAATTTTACTAGCAACTTTACTAGAGTTGAAAAAAGCACTGGCACAGTTTAATCAAAATAAGATCACCAAGGTTTTAGCACACAAAGGAATTAAATGGAGTTTTAATCCACCTGCCACTTTCCATCATGGTGGTGCATGGGAGCGCATCATCCGAATGGTAAGAAGGGTGTTGTCCTTTGTTTTGAGTCAATAAACGCTAGATGATGAAGGATTACACACTGTTCTGTGTGAAGCTGAGGCCATTCTCAATGATCGACCCATCACTAAAGTATCTGAAGATCCAAATGATCTTGAAGCACTTACCCCCAATCATCTGCTTACAATGAAGAGAAAACCCATCTATCCTTCTGGCCTTTTTAAGAAATCAGATCAATATGCTTTCTCCGCAAGTGTCTCCACTGCTAAAACTACATACTATCACAACAAAATCAACAATTCCTCTGACTCTCGCACACTTTTCAAAACATTCTCTTCACTCCTTTGCCCACCCCCCTTCATCAACTCTTACAGCTGACGACTTTGCATCATTCTTCACAAACAAAACCTCCTCCATCAGCAGCTAATTCTCCACACCACAAACTGACACGCACATCTCAACAACCAACACACACACGCTACCCTCCTCCTCTCCGAAGCAGAAGTCTCCAAACTTATCCTTTCCAAACACCCAACTACCTGTCCTCTGATCCTATCTCCACTCACCTCCTTCAGGCCATTTCTTCCTCAGTTACTCCTACACTCACTCACATTGTCAACACCTCTCTTCACACCGGGACCTTCCCTACAGCATTTAAGCAGACTCGGGTAACCCCACTGCTTAAGAAACCCTCTCTGAACCCAGCACTTTTAGAAAACTACAGACCAATATCCCTTCTGCCTTTCATTGCAAAGACACTTGTGTTCAACCAACTCTCTATGTTTCTTGAACAGAACAACCTCCTGGACATCAACCAATCCAGCTTCAAAAGCGGCCACTCAACTGAGACTGCCCTGCTCTCGGTTACGGAGGCACTGAGACTGGCATGAGCAGCTTCCAAATCAACAGTACTCATCTTGCTGGATTTGTCTGCTGTTTTTGACACAGTTAACTATCAGATCCTCCTGTCAACTCTCATGAAGATGGGCATCTCAGGAACTGCTCTCCAGTGGTCTTATCTCTCAGGTAGGTCCTTCAGGGTGTCTTGGAGAGGTGAAGTGTCCAAGTCACATTATCTAGCTACCGGAGTTCCCCAGGGCTCAGTGCTTGGACCACTTCTCTTCTCCATATACATGTCATCACTAGGATCTGTCATTCAAAAACATGGCTTTTCATATCATTGCCATGCTGACGACACTCAATTCTACTTCTCATTTCAACCAGATGATCCTACAATTGGTGTTCGTATCGCTGCCTGCCTGACTGCCATTTCTGCCTGGATGAAGGAACATCACCTGCTACTCAACCTTGCAAAACCTTGTGGTCTCAGCCATCCCAGCACTTCACCACAATCTCTCCATTCAGCTCGGTTCTTGAAACATAACTCTGTCCAGGACAGCCAGGAACCTTGGAGTTGTGATTGATGATCAGCTAAACTTCACTGACCACATTACTGCAACAAGCTGGTCCTGCAGATTTGCACTATTCAACATTAGGAAGATTAGAAGATACCTTCCTATCAGAGCAGGCCACACAACTCCTGGTCCCAGCTCTTGTTCTCTCCAGACTGGACTACTGTAATGCTCTTCTAGCGGGCCTTCCGGCATGCACTATCAAACCCTTGCAACTGATCCAGAATGCAGCGGCGAGGTTGGTCTTTAATGAGCCGAAGAGAGCGCACGTCACGCCTCTCTTCATTAGCTTGCACTGGCTGCCAATAGCTGCTCGAATCAAATTCAAGGCACTGATGCTCGCCTTCAAAGCAACCAATGGCTCTGCACCAATATACCTAAACTTGCTTGTTCAGACTTACACACCCTCCAGTAGCTTAAGTTCTGCCAGTGAACGACGCCTTGTGGTGCCATTCAAAAGATGCATGAAATCACTCTCACTGACCTTTTCCTGGACCGTTCCCACCAGGTGAAATTACCTCAAAACTACCTCTATCTCAATTCGAGCAGCTGTAGCCATTTCGAAAAAGTCGAAAGGTCTGTAGCCATTTTCAAAAAACATCTAAAGACACATCTTTTCCAGCAGCACCTGACCAATCAAGAATGGCACTTTTCACTCTATACATTTTCTGTTTGTTTATTTATAAAAAAACAAACAAACAAAAATTTTGTCCTATGTGTTCTGTGCTATATTAACTGAGACTTGTTACAGCACTTGCTCTCATTTGTAAGCCGCTTTGGATAAAAGCATCTGCTAAACGACTAAATGTAAATATGTAAGAAGAAGTTGGAAACAAATAGCCTGGATGCCAGCCGAACTTAGCCCCGCCCACTGCATGAAAAGTGGGATTTTCGTCAGTATGTGGCACTGTAGATTGCCGTGAAACTTCAGGTTTACGACTGTGCACGGCAATTTGCAGCAACACCGAAAACTGCCGGAAATTGTCGGAAATTGACGTGGGCCTTGCTTGGCAGTTGTCCCCCCATGATTTCTTAAAATCAGTTTGTTGTTAGACTCCCTTCTTTGTAAACTGTCATAAACTGACTATATCAAGACAACCAATCCTAATCCCATCAAATTTGTGAGCGAGAACTGTAGTCTGTACATGCATTTGGTACTAAATACATTTTCCATTCTGTCCAGGAAAATGTATTAATACAGAGTTTTTTCATTAATTCTGGAAAACATCCTTATAACAATGACCTCGCATGTGATTGGAGGAGCCCGTCGAGCTTCTCGCCCTCGTCCAATCACGTGCAAGGTCATGGCCATGACGCGTACAAAACGTGAAGACGAGCTTTAAACAGACGTGTTTTGGACTCTTTTTTTTATACATTTCCTGTGTTTTTGCTGCTTTGCTTTCTCGTGATCAACAATTACAGGACGCCGTCCCGCCTTCAGCTCCTCTGCATGGACGCGACCAACTTTTTAGACTAATTTTCAGGAGGCTGTCTGGCGTCTTCACAACTCTGAGGCAAACTGCAGGCGCTATGAACCAGAGCATGGGTAATGTAACGTTGCGATTTAAAGAATATGCTTTTATTCAGCTGTATAAGGACATGGATGCGTTAATAGATCCGAGCTTAAAACTGCACATTTTGTTTCACAGACTATCCTCGCCTCATAACGAAGCCGTGAGCTCTTATCTGCTTGGAGCGATTTCCTCGAGTCCAGATTTAACCGCTGATCACGACGAAATTGTGTGTAAGTATAACTTCTAATGTTTTTATCATTCCTTGTTTAATTTTACTGTGACTGTTTTTATTAATACCAGTCTCATGTAATTGTTTTCCAGCTGCCTGTAAGACGTATTATGAATCGACACGCCGGAGCTTCAGATACAAACAACCTGAACTTACATCGCAGGCGGAACTGCGAAGTTTAGCTCGGAGTCGATCAAGAAGAAAAAGGGTAAGATTTATTATATTAGATCAGTTTTTTGTCAATGTGAGTATTTTTCAGGTTGCTTATTGTCTTTATGGATTGTATTACAGGGCAACTCACCATATACGCCTGTGTTTCCCGAATGTGTTGGGCGCTTCTTTTTGACGTTTTTGGAGGACAACATAAGAGACATTACTGCTGCACTGTACATAGTTGTGTGTTTAACAATAAAGCTCTTTCTTTGAATAAACAGCTGTGTGTTTATAAATGAAGCTCTTTCTTTGAATGAACGGCACGGTCCGGGCAAATTTTCCCATATATTCCTTGATGGTTTGAATAGTGTAGTTCATAGCACAATTACATTAATATAAAACATAAATTATTACAACATAAATTATATATTTATTATTATTATTATTGGGGTTTACATTTATAATGAGCCAGGGTTTACCAATAATGATTGGTTTGCAGTGATCTGCCAACCATCACGAGGGATTTTCCTTGTTTAAAAGTAGTGGCTTCAGCCAATAGTGAGTGAGTAAATTCAAGTCAGGCCGTTGACTCTCTGGTTTCGCTGCTATTCATATGCTAATTAGAGGCGTCGCACCTCCGTGCGGTCTCTCAGCGAGGGGCTCTCCACCTACGTCATGGTTCGTTTACGACAATTTGTGGCACAGACGAACGCGACGTTCGCTGCCTCTAAATTGTCGAAAACTGCCGAAAATTAGGGAGATTTCCAGGAGTCTACAGGCGTTTACGGGGTCGAAAATCCCACTTTTCATGCAGTGTCTAACACTTGATGGCTGCTCTGTCAAGTCCTTGTTGTCAGTTAAGAACCTGGGTGTGCTCTTTGATACCAATCTCTCATTTGAAAGCCATGTTTCTAGCATCTGTAAAACTGCATTCTACCATCTTAAAAATACATCTAAATTACAGCACATGCTCTCAATGCAAAATGCTGAACAGTTAGTTCATGCATTCATGACCTCAAGGCTAGACTATTGTAATGCTCTACTGGGTGGTTGCCCTGCTCACCTAATAAACAAACTCCAGCTGGTCCAAAACGCAGCAGCTCGAGTTCTTACTAGAACCAGGAAGTATGACCATATTAGCCCAGTTCTGTCAACACTGCACTGGCTCCCTATTAAACATCGCATACATTTTAAAATCTTGCTTATTACTTACAAAGCACTAAATGGTTTACCTCCCAGTACTTGAGCAAGCGCTTAACACATTATACTCCATCACGTCTACTGCGGTCTCAAAATTCTGGCCAGTTGATAATACAGAGAATATCAAAATCAACTGCAGGTGTAGTACCCTCACCGCCTGATGAGGGGAGATATACTGCCGTCCAAAGGCAAAGCGCAGTAACTACACATTTGGGCAAAATTGAGTTAAGACTTGAAATGGGCTTTGTGACATCTGTTCTGTCTTGTGACAAAGTTTGCTAGTTCAATTTTGTCCAGTTTTAGAGAAACGAGCGTGTCAAAATTGCAGTAACTACAAAATCCAAGCCAATACCAAGGCAAACCACAGTAAGTGATGTTACTGCGTTCTAGCTTCGTTTCCCCGTTCTTGACACAGCAGATACTGCGGTTTCAGCCTTGTCACGATGGGGATTGTAACTTATGCGGTTTGCCCCAATCGTAACACACAGAAAAAATCCTGCAGCCATATGATGTTTGAACTCGCGTTAAAACGCAAATATTCAAAGACTGGTAAGGAAGATAGCAAAATAATAACTCATAGTAAGGCAACTGACAGCTTTATATTCAGTTAACATTGACTAGCCAGCCGCTAGCAAATTTTGACTAACCTGTGCTGCTCTATTAAAGGCAATATCCTCTGACAACGTAAAGATAAAGATCCGATTTAATCACGTTGGTGTTTGTTGATTTGGACATCTCTCCGTTTCAGGCAGCTAATCCAATTGTATTGACAGGGGTTACTCCTTCAAAAGTTAGCTGGGTCTGGTAAAGTTATCTTGTTAGACAAAGTTACTCTAAAAGTTAGCGGCTCCAGTCAGCAGGTGACAACCGGACAACCAGACGAGCGCAGCGCAGCCGGGCCGACAGCAAGCACACTAGGTGAAAAAGTACACTTGCATAATGTACTGAAAGTACTCTATTTTCACGCACTAATTTCGTAGGCTGCTTAATATACAAAAAAAAAAGTGCCAATCAGTTTTTTGGATTTCACAGATAGGCTAGCTAAGAATACATAATAATTATATTTTAATTATTAATTATAGCTTTAAGGGTGTAGATAGCATAAGCAGGAAATGTACATGTTGGAGAATAGCTTAGAAGTTAGGCTAAAGGGAGAAGAAATACGTAAGTTAACTTACTCTCTTACCTCTAATTCTAGGAAATGATGTATGGCCATATTAAAGGGATAGTTCAACCGAAAATGAAAATTCTGTATTATATAAAGTTTATTATTACTTTAAACATGTATTAAGAAGCATGAAAAAAAGTTGAATGAACACATTTAGTTTGTAGATACTGCACTTTGCCTTTGCAATAGTGTTTTAGTTGTTTAAGGTCATCCAAAGGCAGAGTGCAGTATCTGCATTTTGGGGGTCAAAGATCACATCGGTCATGTTTTTTATCTATAAAAAATGTCTTCCTAAGAAGGCAATACATGAATGCATTACCACTAATCTACCCACAACATGTTTGACTGGCTGGTGTAAAAACTTTAAAGCCATTTTTCTCAGTTTCAGTGTTTGCGTAGTTACTGCACTTAGCCTTTGTAGGGCAGTATAAGTGTGAATAAAGCACAGGACTCGGAGCTGCTGCTGCTTCAACATCAGAGTCTGTGTATTGTCTTTATAAACATTCAAAAGAGTTCAAGTATGTTTTTGTGTCACTGAATGACAGAGCATCAAGTCACAATGTACAAAAAATAATCACTTATACACGTTTACCTTGACTATTGTCCACAAATTAACATATATAATATAATATACATTTATAACAATTTAATATATAACATACACATCATAAACGTTTTCCCATGTTTTACACTTGAATGAGAATTGCATCTCCACAGTAAACTGCAACTCATAACTCATAACTGTTGCCTTATTCACCCAAAACACATCACATTTGTCATTTCACTCTATTATTACACATTCTCTGAGACCACATGGTCTCCATCATTAGCATGAAATGCATAACTAGCACACGCAATACACAGACGAAACTCAAAGGAAACTTTTACACTTTCTGCAAAAGTAACTCATTAACTCTTTAAACGATGTAATTTACATACATCATAACTCTGACATGTCATGAACATACTCTTATTGCATTTGAGTGTTTCATACCTGATGAGGGGAGATATAAATGTGAATAAAGCACAGGACACGGAGCTGCTGCTGCTTCAACATCAGAGTCTGTGTATTATGGAGACAGATTAGTCTCATTAATAATTCACGCAAAAAACAAGATGCACACATGTGTAGCCAATTTCACATGCATAAAACCAAATTCACGTGCGCAAATTTAAATTATACATTCATAAAATACATTTCACAAATGCAAAACACAATTCGTAGATTTACAACTGTGCACAAAAACTTCTGAATGTTTAAAATGTACACACTCATCCTGTAATGTGAATGTGCAAATCGTCATTCACGTGTGAATTGCTTTGGATTTGTGCGTGTGTGTTTTTGAGACTTTCCTGGCAGCACTCTCCTCCCACCCGGATCAGTCGAACGCTTTAGCCAATCAGATTTAAGCTTATCAATCGGCCAATCATTATCGCGTGGGGGCGGACCCACCTGCTGTTACGTCATCAGCTTTCGACCACAAGCAGAGGTACTGGTAGGCTATGTGCAGTGTGATCGGTTCATTTCTGTGTTTACTGAAACGAAGAAGTTACAGATCAGTTGAAGTGATAGTTTATTAACTGCTGTGTGAAAAGAAACATTTATGTAGCCTTTTGATGGATTCTATTGTTTACTTCATAAAGAATTATTCATATGCATACCATAGGATTGTCTCCATAGAAAGCATAACAATGGTTTGAATGATGAGAGATGGTGTATATAAATAGACTATTATGAAAAGTATAAAGTTTTTGGATATTTTTCACTTGGTCTTGTTCTATTATTTAATTAGGAAAGAGCAGTCACAGCAGTGTGTTTGTACCTGAATGTCATGTCCACCACACATTCAACTGATGATGATCATTTATGGAATGAAGTGCATATATTGGAGACCATGTACGTTTCATCTATGCTTTGTTTTAAGCTGCATGTATACAGTTTTATTGTTTCAGATTTACAAGACAGATGATGTATGAAGTTGCAGAGACAACCAGTACCTTGACCTTACCGTTCCTACTGTAATTCTTTCAAAACACTCATGTTGCAAGCCATCCATTTTGACTGTTGTTTCAACAAGAGGTTTAAAGTCATGCATTGTTACTGTATTACAGTTTTTTACAATCGCTATGACAATTTTTTCAACACTTTTAACAAATTTCCTAAACTCTTAACGCACCAACACACCTACCACACACAATTGGCAAAACGGTTAATTTCATGTTCAAAATCACACATTGTAAACTAAACTCTAACACTTATTTTCTAAATAAAATAACACATTACAACAATACACTAACACATGTTCTCTTCCAACAGAAACATTTAGTCAATCATAGCACAATGTTACAAAAACACTAACACTAGATGGAGTTACAGAAACTGCATTATTTTATGTGTCAGGTCTGCCCTTATGCAATAGACTGTATATTTTATTGATCATAGATTGTGTGTCGTTTGAAGACTCTCCACATTTGTGTTTTGTTGGGTTTAGTAAATGCATGCATTTTGTTTCTTTTGCTGCAGAAATTCAATACAAAAAATGAATAACCCATATCAGGGTAGTTTTATAGAATGCCCTTCAGTTTTATTTCATTATCAGCAATCACCATGTTGACAATAGCAAGTTCCTGTTCTTCATTTAGGAGCTTTCCTCTGCCCCCTGAGGGAGGTAGATGTTGAATCCTTAGAGGGACAAAATAGAGTTACATATTAGAGACCAGAGGCATACAGTCACTGAAATACATGGTAAAACTATTTACACTTTGCATAGGATAAGCCCTTATACAATATCATACCTGTTGGTTTCTGGAAAAAAATCTGGATAATGGATGCCACTGTGTCCCGGCTGAGATTTGGCTGTACTCGTTCACCAGCCCATATGATAGTAGGTCTTATTTGATCAGTTACCCTAATTCTGGCCCTTCTTTGAATGTCACCATGCATTCACCCTCCTCAATTTCTGCCTTGCCCTTGTCCAGGCATTCCTCTCCCTTGCTCCTGTCCCATTCCTCTCCCTTGCCCTGGTACTCATCTTCCTCTCCCTCATAAAGGCATTTTCTTTGTGTTGCTTTATATTCCTTTTCCACACAAGATCAGCCCAAAGATGTCCTCTTTTACTGTATACCATATGCTCATGAGATTGAAAGAACATCAACACCTGAACAATTCCTAGATGGGAATCAGCTGGGATTTATATATTTGCATAACTTCATAACTTCAATCAGCTGTTTCTCAGTAACAATGGAATAAAATACAGGGGATATGTTTGTGTTTCAATGCACAATATAAACCGCTGTTCACTTTTACTTTAGTCTATAAGGTTAGGTTTAGCATATGGTGTTATCTGTTCTGACATACAGTGTTTAAGCATTGGTAAATTTGGCAGTAAAAATCCATTGTTTTGGTCTTGGTTGAGCTTGTGTGTAAAAGAAGTTCAAGCATTTTAAATTTGTGTTAACTATATGCATTTTGTGTAAAAGCAACAATAAATGTGTTAATTGTATAGCCTACACAGACAGATGTTGTGCTAACTGTGTTAAGAGTTTAGGAAATGTGTTAAAAGTGTTGAAAAAATTGTCATAGCGATTGTAAAAAACTGTAATGTACACACTCAAGGAATAAAGCCCTGCTATACATTATTAAACGTTCGTGCAACTCAGAATTAAAAGATTCAAAGATATTTGCTACTGATGTATATGTTTTATTAATTTGAAAGTTTCTGAATCCTTTGGGAATAAAACCAATATGAAATGACTTGGCCATGATTAAACCCAAAAAATTCACCCAAAACTTCTATCAATCCTATCAATGGTTGCTATATCTGCTTTGTTTCAAACATTCTTCCAAATATCCTCCTTTTTGTACAGCAGAACAAAGAAATTCATACAGGTTTGGAACAACTTGAGGGTGACTAAATGATGAACTTACAATATCAAGTATGAATAAAAAGTATTAAGAAGGACAACATGTATTACAGATATATGTATATATCTATCTATCTATCTATCTATCTATCTATCTATCTATCTATCTATCTATCTATCTATCTATCTATCTATCTATCTATCTATATATATATATATATATATATATATATATATATATATATATATATATATATATATATATATATATATATATATATATATATATATATATATAGTAGATTGATAAGTAAATCAATATTTATGGCCAAATAATACATTTAAGTGCAATACATCAGGTGAAAAGTTAACAAATGAAATGTGTTTAATCTAGACCTCTCGCTGTCAGAACAGATAACAGATTTTGGTTTGATATTTAAAACAGTCAGCAGCACGTAGTATAATAGGTACAGGCAGATGAAGAGCAGGAAGCAGGAGATTAATTGATGGTAAAATAATTGAATATAGTTTACTGAGTAATCTTAGTTGCATGATGTTAATTGCATCTTTGATCTTTGTCTGATCAGCATAAAAACTGCTTTTTTTTTTTGCCAGGCAAAGTAAATTTCATGCTTCACAACATTTTCCTGTGACAATAAAAACCTTGAGATCACAATACAGCTCAGAACATGAAATAACATGTGTATTGAATAGATTAAGACATTAATACAAAGTATAAAAGAGAATAAAGAAACTGAAAATACAGGGGAGCAATAATACTTTAACACTGTATACTGTTGCACAAATGGCATAATATCTATCACTAAACAATGAGTGCTCATAAAAATAAATCTCGATGAGGTTAGTGCTAAGTGGGATTCGCCACTCAGATGATTGTTTTGCACTCATTTATGTGATTGTAACTGAGAGAGATGTCCGTCTCTGTACCTGCAGCTAAAATCCAACACAACAAACATCATTTTCCTGTTCATATGGGACATCTGATTACCACAGCAGTTGCTTACATCTGTTAATATTTAATAAACTATCACTTCAACTGATCTGTTATTTCTTCGTTTCAGTAAACACAGAAATGAACCGATCACACTGCACATAGCCTACCTCTGCTTGTGGTCGAAAGCTGATGACGTAACAGCAGGTGGGCCCGCCCCCACGCGATAATGATTGGCCGATTGATAAGCTTAAATCTGATTGGCTAAAGCGTTCGACTGATCCGGGTGGGAGGAGAGTGCTGCCAGGAAAGTCTCAAAAACACACACGCACAAATCCAAAGCAATTCACACGTGAATGACGATATGCACATTCACATTACAGGATGAGTGTGTACATTTTAAACATTCAGAAGTTTTTGTGCACAGTTTTAAATCTACGAATTGTGTTTTGCATTTGTGAAATGTATTTTATGAATGTATAATTTTAATTTGCGGACGTGAATTTGGTTTAATGCATGTGAAATTGGCTACACATGTGTGCATCTTGTTTTTTGCGTGAATTATTAATGAAACTAATCTGTCTCCATAGTGTATTGTCTGAGCAGTGCGCCCCCTCCCTCTGCAGGTGAACACTCCCAAGGGAAAAACAATCAAATAATCGATCGATCAAGGCTGGGCAGGGAACATCAATCGTCACAGAAAACTTAATACCCAATGTAAAAAACATTTTATAAATACATTCTCTTGTCTTTTCACATATTTATTTACTTGTTTTTGTAACCACTACACAGGCGGTCGATCCTTTTCCTATTTAAGACCTAAACTCTGCAACAGTCTTCCAAGCATTGTTCGGGAAGCAGACACACTCTGTCAATTTAAATCTAGACTAAAAACATATCTCTTTACTATGGCATACACATAAAACACTTTTTCAATTAAATGATTGTTAGGCTGCATTAACTAGGTCAGCCGGAACAGGGATAACACTTTTATCCCGAGGTTTACTGCAGTCAGCCGGATCCGGGCCGTATCCAGATCAGATGGTGGACCTGCAGCCAGACAAGACCAATGCATGACCCTGAAGTGTCTGCAGAGACCGTGTCAATTAGACTCCCCCTGAAATTACCTCATCAACACGGCATCCTCAATAAACCCGTCTTCGGCGCTATGACTCCGATCGTGCGTATATTCCTATTTAATAATTGTTAAATCGATATGTCATACTCAATGAACCCGTCTCCGGCCTGACGGCTCCGATCTTTCAAATATTCTGATCTAATATGACCTGACCTGTAAAGTTGCCAGAATAATAATCATTCGCTGTTTGTTAATTGGCCAGAGAAGAACTGGCACCCCGACTGAGCGTGGTTTCTCCAAAGGTTTATTTTACTGTGTACGCAATTGGATAGTTTGATTGGTTGAAGGACTATCCAATTGTTTACAGAGTCATTTGAACTATGCCCGTTGATCACGCCTCTTGTGGTCTGATTGGTTGAAGGACTATCCAATTGTGTACAGAGTCATTTGAACTATGCCTGTTGATCACGCCTCTTGTGGTCTGATTGGTTGAAGGACTATCCAATTGCGTACAGAGTCATTTGAACTATGCCTGTTGATCACGCCTCTTGTGGTCTGATTGGTTGAAGGACTATCCAATTGTGTACAGAGTCATTGAACTATGCCCGTTGATCACGCCTCTTGTGGTCTGATTGGTTGAAGGACTATCCAATTGTGTACAGAGTCATTTGAACTATGCCCATTGATCACGCCTCTTGTGGTCTGATTTGTTGAAGGACTATCCAATTGCGTACAGAGTCATTTGAACTATGCCTGTTGATCACGCCTCTTGTGGTCTGATTTGTTGAAGGACTATCCAATTGCGTACAGAGTCATTTGAACTATGCCTGTTGATCACGCCTCTTGTGGTCTGATTTGTTGAAGGACTATCCAATTGCGTACAGAGTCATTTGAACTATACCCGTTGATCACTCTTCTTGTGGTCTGATAGGTTGAAGGACTATCCAATTGCGTACAGAGTAATTTGAACTATGCCCGTTGATCACGCCTCTTGTGGTCTGATTGGTTGAAGGACTATCCAATTGCGTACAGAATCATTTGAACCATACCCGTTGATCACGCCTCTTGTGGTCTGATCAGTTGAAGGACTATCCAATTGTGTACAGAGTCATTTGAACTATGCCCGTCACGCCTCTTGTGGTCTGATTGGTTGAAGGACTATCCAATTGTGTACAGAGTCATTTGAACTATGCCCGTTGATCACGCCTCTTGTGGTCTGATTGGTTGAAGGACTATCCAATTGTGTACAGAGTCATTTGAACTATGCCTGTTGATCACGCCTCTTGTGGTCTGATTTGTTGAAGGACTATCCAATTGCGTACACAGTCATTTGACCGATGCCCCTTGATCACGCCTCTTGTGGTCTGATTGTTGAAGGATTATCCAATTGCGTATAGAGTAATTTGAACTATGCCCGTTGATCACACCTCTTGTGGTCTGATTTGTTGAAGGACTATCCAATTGCGTACAGAGTCATTTGAACTATACCCGTTGATCAAGACTCTTGTGGTCTGATTGTTGAAGGATTATCCAATTGCATACAGAGTCATTTGAACTATGCCTGTTGATCACGCCTCTTGTGGTCTGATTTGTTGAAGGACTATCCAATTGCGTACAGAGTCATTTGAAATGTACCCGTTGATCACGCCTCTTGTCGTCTGATTTGTTGAAAGACTATCCAATTAAGTACAGAGTCATTTGAACTATACCCATTGATCACGCCTCTTGTGGTCTGATTGGTTGAAGGACTATCCAATTGTGTACAGAGTCATTTGAACTATGCCCGTTGATCACGCCTCTTGTGGTCTGATTGGTTGAAGGACTATCCAATTGTGTACAGAGTCATTTGAACTATGCCTGTTGATCACGCCTCTTGTGGTCTGATTTGTTGAAGGACTATCCAATTGCGTACACAGTCATTTGACCGATGCCCCTTGATCACGCCTCTTGTGGTCTGATTGTTGAAGGATTATCCAATTGCGTATAGAGTAATTTGAACTATGCCCGTTGATCACACCTCTTGTGGTCTGATTTGTTGAAGGACTATCCAATTGCGTACAGAGTCATTTGAACTATACCCGTTGATCAAGACTCTTGTGGTCTGATTGTTGAAGGATTATCCAATTGCATACAGAGTCATTTGAACTATGCCTGTTGATCACGCCTCTTGTGGTCTGATTTGTTGAAGGACTATCCAATTGCGTACAGAGTCATTTGAAATGTACCCGTTGATCACGCCTCTTGTCGTCTGATTTGTTGAAAGACTATCCAATTAAGTACAGAGTCATTTGAACTATACCCATTGATCACTCTTCTTGTGGTCTGATTGGTTGAAGGACTATCCAATTGCTTACAGAATCATTTGAACTATACCCGTTGATCACGCCTCTTGTGGTCTGATCAGTTGAAGGACTATCCAATTGTGTACAGAGTCATTTGAACTATGCCCGTCACGCCTCTTGTGATCTGATTGGTTGAAGGACTATCCAATTGTGTACAGAGTCATTTGAACTATGCCTGTTGATCACGCCTCTTGTGGTCTGATTTGTTGAAGGACTATCCAATTGCGTACAGAGTCATTTGAACTGTACCTGTTGATCACGCCTCTTGTGGTCTGATTGGATGAAGGACTATCCAATTGCGTACAGAGTCATTTTAACTATACCCGTTGATCACTCTTCTTGTGGTCTGATTGGTTGAAGGACTATCCAATTGTGTACAGAGTCATTTGAACTATGCACGTTGATCACGCCTCGTGTGGTCTGATCGTTTGAAGGACTATCCAATTGTGTACAGAGTCATTTGAACTATGCCCGTCATGCCTCTTGTGATCTGATTGGTTGAAGGACTATCCAATTGTGTACAGACTCATTTGAACTATGCCCGTCACACCTCTTGTGGTCTGATTGGTTGAAGGACTATCCAATTGTGTACAGAGTCATTGAACTATGCCCGTTGATCACGCCTCTTGTGGTCTGATTGGTTGAAGGACTATGCAATTGCATATAGAGTCATTTGAACTATGCCCGTTGATCACGCCTCTTGTGGTCTGATTGGTTGAAGGACTATCCAATTGTGTACAGAGTCATTTGAACTATGCCTGTTGATCACGCCTCTTGTGGTCTGATTTGTTGAAGGTCTATCCAATTGCGTACAGAGTATTTTGACCGATGCCCCTTGATCACGCCTCTTGTGGTCTGATTGGTTGAAGGACTATCCAATTGCGTACAGAGTCATTTGAACTATACCCGTTGATCACTCTTCTTGTGGTCTGATTGGTTGAAGGACTATCCAATTGCGTACAGAGTCATTTGAACTATGCCCATTGATCACGCCTCTTGTGGTCTGATTGGTTGAAGGACTATCCAATTGCGTACAGAGTCATTTGAACTATACCCGTTGATCACGCCTCTTGTGGTCTGATCAGTTGAAGGACTATCCAATTGTGTACAGAGTCATTTGAACTATGCCCGTCACGCCTCTTGTGGTCTGATTGGTTGAAGGACTATCCAATTGTGTACAGAGTCATTTGAACTATGCCTGCTGATCACGCCTCTTGTGGTCTGATTTGTTGAAGGACTATCCAATTGCGTACAGATTCATTTGAACTGTACCCGTTGATCACGCCTCTTGTGGTCTGATTGGTTGAAGGACTATCCAATTGCATACAGAGTCATTTGAACTATGCCTGTTGATCACGCCTCTTGTGGTCTGATTTGTTGAAAGACTATCCAATTGCGTACAGAGTAATTTGAACTATACCCGTTGATCACTCTTCTTGTGGTCTGATTTGTTGAAGGACTATCCAATTGCGTACAGAGTCATTTTAACTATGCCCATTGATCACTCTTCTTGTGGTCTGATTTGTTGAAGGACTATCCAATTGCATACAGAATCATTTGAACTATACCCGTTGATCACGCCTCTTGTGGTCTGATCAGTTTAAGGACTAACCAATTGTGTACAGAGTCATTTGAACTATGCCCGTCACGCCTCTTGTGGTCTGATTGGTTGAAGGACTATCCAATTGTGTACAGAGTCATTTGAACTATGCCTGTTGATCACACCTCTTGTGGTCTGATTTGTTGAAGGACTATCCAATTGCGTACAGAGTAATTTGAACTGTACCCGTTGATCACGCCTCTTTTGGTCTGATTGGTTGAAGAACTATCCAATTGCGTGCAGAGTCATTTGACCGATGCCCCTTGATCACGCCTCTTGTGGTCTGATTGGTTGAAGGACTATCCAATTGCGTACAGAGTCATTTGAACTATGCCTGTTGATCACGCTTCTTGTGGTCTGATTTGTTGAAGGACTATCCAATTGTGTACAGAGTCATTTGAACTATACCCATTGATCACTCTTCTTGTGGTCTGATTGGTTGAAGGACTATCCAATTGC
The DNA here is from genome assembly GCF_949357685.1 of Gobio gobio. NCBI lineage: Eukaryota > Metazoa > Chordata > Actinopteri > Cypriniformes > Gobionidae > Gobio > Gobio gobio. Next base: position 4,896,489 of record NC_137100.1, on the reverse strand, counting down.
GTACAGAGTCATTTGAACTATGCCCGTTGATCACGCCTCTTGTGGTCTGATTGGTTGAAGGACTATCCAATTGCGTACAGAATCATTTGAACTATACCCGTTGATCACGCCTCTTGTGGTCTGATCAGTTGAAGGACTATCCAATTGTGTACAGAGTCATTTGAACTATGCCCGTCACGCCTCTTGTGGTCTGATTGTTTGAAGGACTATCCAATTGTGTACAGAGTCATTTGAACTATGCCTGTTGATCACGCCTCTTGTGGTCTGATTGGTTGAAGGACTATCCAATTGCGTACAGAGTCATTTGACCGATGCCCCTTGATCACGCCTCTTGTGGTCTGATTGTTTAAAGATTATCCAATTGCGTAGAGTAATTTGAACTATGCCCGTTGATCACGCCTCTTGTGGTCTGATTTGTTGAAGGACTATCCAATTGCGTACAGAGTCATTTGAACTATACCCGTTGATCATGCCTCTTGTGGTCTGATTGTTGAAGGATTATCCAATTGCATATAGAGTCATTTGAACTATGCCTGTTGATCACGCCTCTTGTGGTCTGATTTGTTGAAGGACTATCCAATTGCGTACAGAGTCATTTGAACTGTACCCGTTGATCACGCCTCTTGTGGTCTGATTTGTTGAAAGACTATCCAATTTCGTACAGAGTCATTTGAACTATACCCGTTGATCACTCTTCTTGTGGTCTGATTTGTTGAAGGACTATCCAATTGCGTACAGAGTCATTTTAACTATACCCATTGATCACTCTTCTTGTGGTCTGATTGGTTGAAGGACTATCCAATTGCTTACAGAATCATTTGAACTATACCCGTTGATCACGCCTCTTGTGGTCTGATCAGTTGAAGGACTATCCAATTGTGTACAGAGTCATTTGAACTATCCCCGTCACGCCTCTTGTGATCTGATTGGTTGAAGGACTATCCAATTGTGTACAGAGTCATTTGAACTATGCCTGTTGATCACGCCTCTTGTGGTCTGATTTGTTGAAGGACTATCCAATTGCGTACAGAGTCATTTGAACTGTACCCGTTGATCACGCCTCTTGTGGTCTGATTGGTTGAAGGACTATCCAATTGTGTACAGAGTCATTTGAACTATGCCCATTGATCACGCCTCTTGTGGTCTGATTTGTTGAAGGACTATCCAATTGCGTACAGAGTCATTTGAACTATACCCGTTGATCACGCCTCTTGTGGTCTGATTGGTTGAAGAACTATCCAATTGCGTACAGAGTCATTTGACCGATGCCCCTTGATCACGCCTCTTGTGGTCTGATTGGTTGAAGGACTATCCAATTGCGTACAGAGTCATTTGAACTATGCCTGTTGATCACTCCTCTTGTGGTCTGATTTGTTGAAAGACTATCCAATTGCGTACAGAGTCATTTAAACTATACCCGTTGATCACTCTTCTTGTGGTCTGATTTGTTGAAGGACTATCCAATTGCGTACAGAGTCATTTGAACTATGCCCGTTGATCACGCCTCTTGTGGTCTGATTGGTTGAAGGACTATCCAATTGCGTACAGAATCATTTGAACTATACCCGTTGATCACGCCTCTTGTGGTCTGATCAGTTGAAGGACTATCCAATTGTGTACAGAGTCATTTGAACTATGCCCGTCACGCCTCTTGTGGTCTGATTGGTTGAAGGACTATCCAATTGTGTACAGAGTCATTTGAACTTTGCCTGTTGATCACGCCTCTTGTGGTCTGATTTGTTGAAGGACTATCCAATTGTGTACAGAGTCATTTGAACTATACCCGCTGATCATGCCTCTTGTGGTCTGATTGTTGAAGGATTATCCAATTGCATACAGAGTCATATGAACTATACCCGTTGATCACTCTTCTTGTGGTCTGATTTGTTGAAGGACTATCCAATTGCGTACAGAGTCATTTTAACTATACCCATTGATCACTCTTCTTGTGGTCTGATTGGTTGAAGGACTATCCAATTGCTTACAGAATCATTTGAACTATACCCGTTGATCACGCCTCTTGTGGTCTGATCAGTTGAAGGACTATCCAATTGTGTACAGAGTCATTTGAACTATCCCCGTCACGCCTCTTGTGATCTGATTGGTTGAAGGACTATCCAATTGTGTACAGAGTCATTTGAACTATGCCTGTTGATCACGCCTCTTGTGGTCTGATTTGTTGAAGGACTATCCAATTGCGTACAGAGTCATTTGAACTGTACCCGTTGATCACGCCCCTTGTGGTCTGATTGGTTGAAGGACTATCCAATTGCGTACAGAGTCATTTTAACTATACTCGTTGATCACTCTTCTTGTGGTCTGATTGGTTGAAGGACTATCCAATTGTGTACAGAGTCATTTGAACTATGCACGTTGATCACGCCTCTTGTGGTCTGATCGTTTGAAGGACTATCCAATTGTGTACAGAGTCATTTGAACTATGCCCGTCATGCCTCTTGTGATCTGATTGGTTGAAGTACTATCCAATTGTGTACAGACTCATTTGAACTATGCCCGTCACACCTCTTGTGGTCTGATTGGTTGAAGGACTATCCAATTGTGTACAGAGTCATTGAACTATGCCTGTTGATCACGCCTCTTGTGGTCTGATTGGTTGAAGGACTATCCAATTGCATATAGAGTCATTTGAACTATGCCCGTTGATCACGCCTCTTGTGGTCTGATTGGTTGAAGGACTATCCAATTGCGTATAGAGTAATTTGAACTATGCCCGTTGATCACGCCTCTTGTGGTCTGATTGGTTGAAGGACTATCCAATTGTGTACAGTCATTTTAACTATGCCCGTTGATTACGCCTCTTGTGGTCTGATTGGTTGAAGGACTATCCAATTGTGTACAGATTCATTTGAAATATGCCCGTTGATCACGCCTCTTGTGGTGTGATTGGTTGAAGGACTATCCAATTGTGGACAGGGTCATTTGAACTATGCCTGTTGATCACGCCTCTTGTGGTCTGATTTGTTGAAGGACTATCCAATTGCGTACAGAGTCATTTGAACTATACCCGTTGATCATGCCTCTTGTGGTCTGAGTGGTTGAAGGACTATCCAATTGTGGACAGAGTCATTTGAACTATGCCTGTTGATCACGCCTCTTGTGGTCTGATTTTTTGAAGGACTATCCAATTGCGTACAGAGTCATTTGAACTATACCCGTTGATCACTCTTCTTGTGGTCTGATTGTTGAAGGACTATCCAATTGTGTACAGAGTCATTTTAACTATACCCGTTGATCACTCTTCTTGTGGTCTGATTGGTTGAAGGACTATCCAATTGTGTACAGAGTCATTTGAACTATGCCTGTTGATCACGCCTCTTGTGGTCTGATCGTTTGAAGGACTATCCAATTGTGTACAGAGTCATTTAAACTATGCCCGTCACGCCTCTTGTGATCTGATTGGTTGAAGGAGTATCCAATTTTGTACAGACTCATTTGAACTATGCCCGTCACGCCTCTTGTGGTCTGATTGGTTGAAGGACTATCCAATTGTGTACAGAGTCATTGAACTATGCCCGTTGATCACGCCTCTTATGGTCTGTTTGGTTGAAGGACTATCCAATTGCATATAGAGTCATTTGAACTATGCCCGTTGATCACGCCTCTTGTGGTCTGATTGGTTGAAGGACTATCCAATTGCGTATAAAGTAATTTGAACTATGCCCGTTGATCACGCCTCTTGTGGTCTGATTGGTTGAAGGACTATCCAATTGCGTACAGAATCATTTGAACTATACCCGTTGATCACGCCTCTTGTGGTCTGATTGGTTGAAGGACTATCCAATTGTGTACAGAGTCATTTGAACTATGCCCGTCACGCCTCTTGTGGTCTGATTGGTTGAAGGACTATCCAAATTGTGTACAGAGTCATTGAACTATGCCCGTTGATCACGCCTCTTGTGGTCTGATTGGTTGAAGGACTATCCAATTGTGTACAGAGTCATTTGAACTATGCCTGTTGATCACGCCTCTCAGTTGAAAATACAGAGCAGACTCCCCAGACTAATGTTCAATCTTAAAAGATTGAGCTTGGTCTGGTGATAGCCAGACAATCTTCAGACCTGATCTGAACATCTTTTCTCTCTAGACGAGTGCCCTTGATGTGCAGATCATCTCTGGCCCGATTCTCTCCGAACGCGTCTTTTGATAATTCACACTGCGTGGTTGTCACTCATGCGCACTCACGTTTCGGGCATTTGTCGGCGATTTAGCAAAACCTGTCGGGTAATCGGGCAGTGTGAACTCGGCATTCGTTTCTGACATGTTCTGTTGTTGTTGCATGAGTGATTGAATCTCCGCCCTCTTCTTGAGAGAACAAGCAGGGAGCAGCACCTCATTTGCATTTAAAGGGACAAACAATAATTGTGTGTTTTTGCTCACCCCAAAAAGTGGCAATTGTAACAGCCTATAAAACATGATCTGTGAGGTATTTTGAGCTACAACTTCACATACACACTCTGGGGACGTCATATACTACATTTAAATTTACATTTTTTTATCCAATGCGACTTACAACTTGGGGGTACAATAAGCGATTGGTCATGAAGAGTCGAGTGAGCGCAACAAGTGCCTGAAATACTTAGTCCGTGTACATTTCTCAGAGTAGCACAGGCTAGAGTAGGGAGGGAAAAGGGAAGAAAGAGGATTTTTTTTAAATTTTAGTTTATTTTAATTTTTATGAGGTTAAGTGCTCACGGAAGAGATACGTTTTTAGTTGACTTTTGAATGTTGTCAACGAATCAGCGTTTCGGATGGCGGTGGGAAGATCGTTCCACCAGCTGGGAACGTTGAATGAAAATGTTCTGGAAAGTGATTTTTTGCCTCTCTGTGATGGTACCACAAGCCTTCGCTCCTTAGCTGAACGAAGGCTTCTGGTGGGGGTGTGGAGTTATAGAATCGAGTCAAAGTATGCAGGAGCTGAGCGCATGGTGGATCTGTAGGCAAGCGTCAGCGCCTTAAACTTGCAGTGAGCAGCGAGTGGTAGCCAGTGCAGAGAGATGAAAAGTGGTGTGACGTGGGTCCTTTTGGGCTCGTTGAAGACAAGACATGCCGCTGCATTCTGGATCATTCGAAGTGTTTGGATCGCACAAGAAGGGGTCCAGCCAGAAGCGCATTGCAGTAGTCAAGTCTAGAAATAACCAGGGCCTGGACAAGAAGCTGTGTTGCGTGCTCTATTAGGAACGGTCTGATCTTCCTGATATTGTAGAGCGCAAACCTGCACGAGCGAGCTGTCTTAGCAATGTGTTCTCTGAAGGACAACTGGTCATCAAATGTAACTCCAAGATTTCTGACTGACTTTGAAGGGGAAATCAGGGATGTACCTAACTGGATGGTGAAGTCATGTTGCATAGTGGGACTGGCAGGGAAGATGAGGAACTCAGTCTTTGCCAGGTTGAGCTGTAGGTGATTTTTACTCATCCATGCAGAGATGTCAGGCAGACAGCTGGAGATTCTTGCAGCTACTGTGGGGTCGTCTGGTTGGAATGAAAGGTAGAGCTGAGTGTCATCAGCATAGCAGTGGTATAAGAAGCCATGTGGCTGAATGATGGGACCCAATGAAGTAGTGTAAATGGAGAAAAGGAGAGGTCCAAGCACTGAGCCCTGAGGAACCCCCCTTGTCAGTTGATGTGCTTGGGATTCCTCTCCTCTCCAGGCAACCGTGAAAGACCTACCTGTGAGATAAGACTCAAACCAATGGAGTGGAGTCCCTGTGATGCCCAGTGATGAGAGGGTGGACAGAAGAATCTGATGACTGACCGTGTCGAAGGCAGCAGATAGATCAAGGAGGACGAGGACTGAAGATTTGGACTCAGCTTTAGCTATCCGCAGGGCTTCAGTGACCGACAGTAGTGCAGTCTCTGTGGAGTGGCCCCTTTTGAAACCGGATTGGTTAACGTCCAGCTGATTATTCTGTGAGAGGAAGGATGAAACCTGGTTGAAAACAACTCGTTCAAGAGTTTTTGTTATGAATGGTAGGAGAGAGACAGGTCTGTAGTTATCTATGAGTGATGAGTTTAATGTGGGTTTCTTAAGCAGTGGAGTTACCCGAGCCTGCTCGAAAGTGGTAGGGAAAGAGCCAGTGCAGAGAGATGTGTTGATGATGTGTGTGAGTGCTGGTAGCAGTGTAGGAGAGATGGCTTGAAGGAGATGTGAGGGAATGGTATCGAGAGGACAGGTGGTAGGATAGCTGGAGAGCAGAAGTTTAGATACTTCGGCCTCAGTGAGTGTAGAAAATTAGGAGAGAGGATGTTCGGTTGTGGATGTGGCTGATCTAAAATCCACAGTGCGTGGGGGTGAGAACTGATTGCTGATAGTTGTTGTTTTGTTTGTGAAGAATTTTGCAAAGTCGTCTGGAGATATGGAGGTGGTGGGAGGTGGTGGAGGAGGACAGAGCAGAGAGTTGAATGTTCTGAAAAGTGTGCGTGAGTTTGAGGTGCTGCTGATCTTGTTTTGGAAATAAGAAGATTTAGCTGCATGTATTTCATCCGAGAAGGATGAGAGCAGAGACTGATACTTAGCTAGATCAGATGGGTGGTTTGATTTATGCCATTTTCTCTCTGCTGCCCTGAGTATCGTGCGGTGTTCACGAATAACATCCGATAACCAAGGGTTAGAGGGAGTAGCTCGTGCTGGCCTAAAAGAGAAAGGGCAGATACTGTCTAGACATGAAGTTAAAGTGGAGCATAAAGTGTCAGTTGCAGTGTTAACATCCATAGAGGAGAACTGTGTGGATGAGGGAAGGGAGGATGACAGAGCAGAGGAGAGATGAGAAGGAGAGAGTGAGCGCAGGTTTCGCCTGGAAGTAACTGGTGGAGGAACTGGTGGTGCGTGAGTAGTAAGTTGAAGATTAAATGTGATGAAGAAATGATCTGAGATGTGTAGAGGTTTGACCAAAATGCTGTCAGTAGAGCAGCTGCGTGTGTAAATGAGGTCCAGATGGTTACCAGATTTGTGGGTATGTGAAGTGATGAGGCGTTTGAGATCGAATGAAGCTAGGAGGGTGTGGAAATCTGAAGCATAAGATTTGTCCAGGTGAATGTTGAAGTCGCCGAGTACTATGAGTGGGCAGCCATCCTCTGGAAATGAGGACAAAAGAACATCAAGTTCATGGACAAAGGTGGTCAGTGGACCTGGGGGGCGGTAAATGACTACAATATGTATTTTAGTGGGAGTTGTAAGCGTAATAGCATGATATTCAAATGTGTTGTTATTGCCAAGAGCTGTGTGTGACTTATTTTACATCTTGTAAAAAGAGGCATAATATGTCCCCTTTAAAATATTTTACTTACACAAAATTATTAAAAGTATTGAAAAGGCAATAACATATTAACTTCTTTTTTTTTTTTAATTGCAACATAAATCCAGCTATATATATATTAAATGTTTATCAAAATGTGAAGAAGCAGAACGTGCTGACTGCACCTCAAATAAAAAAAACATAATGGAAAATGTACTTAAATAATGAGTGTAATGATCTACCAGTGAAGTAGTTCCTTATAATTCTCCACTGTTAATATATAACCTATTTCAGCTCCTTAATTTAGATGTGTGTGGCCGAGGTCATGTGATATTGGCAGCATAAATACTGATAATACATTTCTATTTGATCATCAGGGGCCTCATTTATAAAATGTTGCGTAGAAACTGTCCTACATTTGATCTAAGATCATTTCTCAAATGTGTGTATGCTCTGAGTGTAACCCAAAAAATGCTCCGGATTCTTTAAATGCGTCTCTCGTGCAACTATGCAATAATGTTATTCTTTCCCTTTCTAATATGTCTCTCCTAAATGACTTCAAGCAACACAATTTTGTAAATATAACCAAAAACAATTAGATTTATTCACACACAATAAAGGAAATATTAAATTTCATTGAACTTGCATTGAATCTTAAATTATCAATAAACTTCAAAGGTAAATCAACACTTTTTTCTTATTACTTATTTTCTCTTTCAGAAAATAACCAAAAGCTTAACTCTCTTTCACCTTGATGTTTTTATGAATTGTAACTGGTTGCAGACCACCACATCTGTTCATGTAAGCTCTTGCAAAAAACCTCATTCTGAATGTCAGATTAGCTCATTGTGTAAATCCCTGTTATCTCCATCATCAGTGGTCAATGCTCGATCATGAATTCATACTGATGGTTTATTTCAGTGTTTCCTTCAGTTAGTTGGGAAAACATACATGTGATGTGTCGCTGGGTCCATTTATGATGACAAAATCATATGGCATAAAAACAAACACTATCAAAAACCATGCAATATTTATTGAGTCTTGGCAAAATATATAGACACATCTGTGAGATTTTAGAAATATTTTTGGTCTGTTCTATCATTTTAACAGTCAAGTGCCGTATAAATTCAGTCATAGTCTTCAGGTCCTTCACGGAGCTGAAATGAGCTTCATTTCTCTGCTGTCAAGTTTCATGCTGGACTCTTTCTGCTCACAGACCTTCCCGCTGAAGCCACTCACTGAATCCTCCAGCATAATGACGGGCCCTGACAGACAAACAGAGACACTGATGAATGAATTATCAACACTTGCTTATGTTTCTGTGATTACAAGATAAGGATTATTAGATATTACAGAGACTCATATGATTTAATTCATTATTCATAATTCATAATTGTAAACTGTATTATATTTATACAACCATTAATATATGCAAAAACAGTATAACAGCCAATAAAAATAAAATAAAAAATCACAAAGAGAAAATGAAAGAAAGCAAAGGAAAAATAAATGTTGGCATATGGAGTGAAACCATATCATATCATTATCCTCTCTTAAATTAACCCTATAATAATAATAATAATAATATTCTAAGGCTTAAATGATCAACATGATCAAAACTTTGCTAAAACACACTCGATCTACTGCGTGCCGTCTGTCGTCTGATTGATACTTTACACTTTTTAGCAAGTAAAAGGCCTTCAGTTAAAAACGCTGACCTTCAGCTCGTGACTCACATGTCTTTTTGCTGTGAAATATTAAATTTTTATAAATCAAACATGAATAACTGATATTGCAAGTAATATTAGTATGCGGTAGTGTAGTAGTGGAAGTATGCAGGAGCTGAGCCTGTGTTGGATCTGTAAGCAAGTGTCAACGCCTTGAACTTAATGCAAGCACGAGCAGTGATTGGTAGCCAGTGCAGAGAGATGAAGAGAGGTGTGACGGGCCCTATTGGGCTCATTGAAGACGAGACAAGCTGCTGCGTTCTGAATCATTTGAAGCATCTTGATAGCACACGATGGAAGTCCAGCCAGAAGTGCATTGCAGTAGTCAAGCCTAGAACTGACCAGGGCCTGGACGAGAAGCTGTGTTGTATGCTCTGTTATGAAAGGTCTGATTTTTCTGATGTCGTGCTGCGCAAACCTGCATGACCGAGCTGTCTTTGAAATGTGGCATTTGTAGGACAGCTGGTCCTCAAAAGATACTCCAAGATTTCTGACCGACCTTGAAGGGGAAATCAAGGATGAACCTAGCTGGATGGTGAAGTCATGTTGTAGAGTCAGATTGGCAGGGAAGAAGAGAAGCTCAGTCTTTGCCAGTTTGAGCTGCAGGTGATGTTCTTTCATCCACGCAGAGATATCCACCAGACAGCTTGAGATTCCTGCAGCTATTGTGGGATCATCTGGTTGAAATTAAAGGTAGAGCTATGTGTCATCAGCATAGCAATGAGAAGCCATGTGCCTGTATGATGGGTCCCAGTGATGTAGTGTAAATGGAGAAGAGGAGAGGTCCAAGCACTGAGCCCTGAGGAACCCCAGTGGTCATTTGATGTGCTTTGGATACCTCCCCTCTCCAGGCAACCCTGAAAGACCTACCTGTGATATTGGACTCAAACCAGTGGAGTGGAATCCCTGTGATGCCCAGTGATGAGAGGGTGGACAGAAGAATCTGATGATTGACAGTGTCAAAGGCAGCAGATAGATCGAGGAGGACGAGGACTGATGATTTGGAAAGGGCTTCAGTGACCGACAGTAATGCAGTCTCTGTTGAGTGGCCCCGTTTTGAAACCTGCCATACATTTTGCATCTGAAAGGGAAACTCCTCCAAATATGCAATAAGATCAGTCACGAAAAAAAAATCACTGTCCACACCTTTTTCACTGCGTGTCTTCAGTAAATCCTGACAGTCGTCTTTTAACGCCACAAGAGGGTTTGTGCTGGTGCTAGCTGTTAGTAAACCTGGCCCTATATGACACATTTGTATAATAAAAAGGAAGAGTTGTAGTTAAAGGTTTTTTAATGGTCTGATTAACCAAACTCTCCATAAAACAAGCACTGCAATTTAATAAAATAACACCTATTATAAAGTCACTTCATATTTATGGTATATAATGATTATTGCATGTTTGAGCTGAGTTTGTTGCATTTACACAGTTCTGACCAGCAGGGGTCACCAAGCGTGTGGTGTTTTGAGTGCTTTGAAACAGTGAATCATTTTGTGAATCAATTGATTCAAAGTTTCAGGAGCTTTGTTTCTCCCATCACTAAGGCAATGCATTGTATTTTCTTTATGATTAGGTTTAGGAAAGAGGGTTCAAACTAAGAATGTTTCATTAGTTATTTTGGCTTGGTCAGCTCCCGAACTTAGATTCCCAATTAAAGACAAACTTGTTGTTTTACTATTTCTTTGATGTTGCACCCTTTTCCCTAGATAGGGCATTACACTCAACAAAAAAGTATATTTGCAAACTATTTTTTGGAAGGTTCAACAAACTGTTCCAAGTTTAAAGGTGATGTATGTAAGTGTGAGCGTGTGTGTGTGTGTGTGTGTGTGTGTGTGTGTGTGTGTGTGTGTGTGTGTGTGTGTGTGTGTGTGTGTAAGGGGCGTGTGCTTATGTAACGGGGGGCTGTGCTATATAAGAGTGTGCCGTAGGACTCCGCTCAGAATTCACTCCTCGAGGTCCAGATTCCCACACACTCCGGACTCTGCAGTAGCCATGTCAACCACCATGCTGGGATTGCTGGGAGTTTTGCTCTGTGCCCTTGCCGTTAGTTCTGAGGTCAAGTCTCATCCCAACCTTGACATCAAGGGGTTAAGACTGCAAGATGGTGATGAGAGGAGGAATCCCGCAGGTACAGAACAGCAATGTTATCTCCAAAATGTGTGATGATGGAAAAAATGGAAGAAAGAATTGTTGTTGTTGATGTGCTGGATAACACTCCTCATCGTGCAATGTTTTTATTTGCGCAAGTGAAGTGAAAAACGAGTTATCCCGCGATTAAACTAGAGCGAGTAAAGCGATGCGAATATTTGTCTTCGCTTTTGGTATGCACACACCATAATTACTCGTGGGGTAAATTTTTTTCAGAATCACTCACGACTCACTTGTTTGGATACATTCATCGACAGAAAACTATTCACTGTTATAAAGCTCAACACAGTTAGTGGGTGGAAGAAGCAGAAGCGCTCGTAATAAAAGCTCCACTGCTCTTGATCCGTGTGTCGCGCTCGTCTCCCATTAGCAATCGCTCCAGCGGCCTCATTCCGCTCTAACGGCTTTCAGTCCCACCCTGCTTCATCCTATAGTAACGTTAATACATATTTAATACATCAGCTCATCCATGAATATGATTTCTGCCCGAGTCCCGTCGGATTCTTTTCCACAGCTACGCATTTGTTTTGACTAAGTGACGTCTAGCAGCGAAAACGTACATATTGTGCCTTTAACCAAGGGTTCAGAATGTACTGTGTGAAACGTCATCGTATGAATACCTAGGATTAATTGTTAACACTGGGTAAAGTATGAGCCGTTTACACAGAGTTTACAATGGACCAGGGCATGTTTATAACAGCTACTTAAATGTCCTATTAAACTAATCCTGGGTTAATCTAAGCCCCGTCTGTGAAACTGTATAAATAAATGGCGTTGTAAATCTTGCACAGTAGTCTGCAAAAATCCGTTCCTGGACCATCACCATTGAGCCCTTGAGCAACACACTTACAGTAAACATGAAACACTCTTTTTACTTCCTCGTTCCTGATCTTTCTGTCAGTTAGGCTGCGTTCACACTGCAGGCTGAAACGACCCAATTCCGATTTTATTGCCCTTATTGACCTGTATCCTTTTCATGACAGTCTGAACGACACAGATCCGATTTTTTCAAATGCGACCCAGGCCACTTGGGTATGTGGTCCAAATCCGATACATATCCGATCTTTTGAAATGCGTCTTCAGTCTGAACTGCCAGGTCACATGTATCCGACCTGCACGTCGTTGATACGCACAAACGTCATCATTGTACGTTGAATGCACAAGAAATAGTTGCTAACCGCCAATAAAAGAAGAAGTACGCACCTGTTGCTAGCCAATACACTCCAACTCCAACGCGTTTCTGCACTGTTATGGGCCGCCACAGACGTGTCTCTTCCCGTGACAAAGTTAGATGAAGGCGCTCACAAACATAATTGAAGGTGGATCTGGTCATTCTGAAGTTACTGACGAATTCGGTATCAGTAAATCCACTCACATCAGTATCCCACCACTCCTGGCTGCGACTCCGCACCCACACGTTTCTCTGTACCGACGTTGCTACCACTGCTCCACAAAACGCCATGGCCAAAAACCTTGAACCCTAAAACCCTCAGTGATCCACTGGTCCCCTTCTGAACACGTCTAACCACATGCAGAAAACAGTGTGTCTGATCTGATATCAGACACACACAATGAGCTGCCATACTGTATAGAGGAACTACTGTAAACTGTTTCATTCCTCAATATTAAACTCGATATTCAAACCCTCAGTGCCTGTCTCAGTGTGTTTATGTGAACATCAACAAATTCACTCACTTTACTAAAAATGTTTTATGTTGAAATAACTGAACATAAATATTGCACCATTCCAAATCATTAAAAATAACTACAAAAAAAAAAAGTGAAACATTTGAAATCCATTTTCCAAGTCAAATCTGTTTGCCCTATCAGGATGGGGATGATCTAATTGTCTATTTCCGTTAGTTCAAATCATTTGATGTGTCGCTGGTCCATCCAAAATCATATGACATAAAAACAAACACACTGTATCATAAACTATGCAATATTTATTGAGCCTTGGCAAAATATATAGACACATCTGAAGAATACATTTTTGGGTCTGTTCTGTCATTTTAACAGTCAAGTGCCGTATAAATTCAGTCATAGTCTTCAGGTCCTTCACGGAGCTGAAATGAGCTTCATTTCTCTGCTGTCAAGTTTCACGCTGGACTCTTTCTGCTCACTGACCTTCCTGCTGAAGCCACTCACTGAATCCTCCAGCATAATGACGGGCCCTGACAGACAAACAGAGACACTGATGAAGGAGTTATCAACACTTGCTGAGGTTTGTGTGATTACAAGATAAGGATTAGAGTGAAGCATAATGACTATATAGATATTACAAAGACTCATATGATTTAATTCATTTCCAGGCCTGATATTTTTTTTTATTCCCTGATATAACCAGGTTTTCATTGATCAAATGAAGAAAAGCACACATAAATCATAATTGTAAACTGCATTATATTCATACAACCATTTCTACATGCAAAAACAGTATAACAGCCAATAAAAAAATCACAAACAGAAAATGAAAGAAAGCAAAGGAAAAATAATTGTTGGCATATGGAGTGAAACCATATCCTATCCTCTCTTAAATTAACCCTTTAATAATAATAATAATATTCTAAGGCTTAAATGATCAACATGATCAAAACTTTGCTGAAAAACCTGTTGTACTCAATCTAGTGCGTGCCGTCCGTCATCTGATTGATACTTTACCCTTTTTATCAAGTAAAAGGCCTTTAGTTAAAAACGCGGACCTTCAGCTCGTGGTTCACGTGTATTTTTGCTGTGAAATCTTTCATTTTTATAAATCAAACATGAATAACTGATATTGCAAGTAATATTTGAAGATGAACAATTACTGCACTGAGGCAGTTTAGGTTTAATTGATTATCCATACATAGTTTTTTAGTAAAGAGTCTCAAATATGATCATCAGGCTTCTGAGGAAGGTTTATTCGTTCATCTCTCAGTCATCATTAGATTTCACTGCATTATGATTTACAACTTCAGAGCTTTGATCATAAAACTAAGCATTTAAATATCATCTTACTAAGACCGATTATTGGCAGATATTGATATGAATATGTATTTTATGTAATTATCTGCTATACTGTTAAAAATATCTTATTGATTTACATTACAAGCATCAGAATTTCATACTTTTTGCCCATATAAATATCATCATATCATCATCATTTGTAAAACAGATGTGTTTTTTTTCCTCCTTGAGTGTGAGCTCCATATTCTCACTTTATCATGAGTGTTATGACCCTGTGGTTTGTTCATGTGCTGTTGATGCTGTGTCCTGATTGGTGGAGTGCAGAGTTTGTGTGTGTTAAGAGGGTTTTAGAGACTGTGAGCTCTGATTGTTTGTATTTGAGGAACTGTGTTTGGTGTATTTGAGGAACTGTGTTTGGTGTATTTGAACTTTTGCCTGTTCTCAGACACTTTTCGGTGCTGATGGGAGAAACAAAGCTTTTCAAAGCTAAATGATTCACTGTGTGGAAGCGCTCGAATCGCCACACGCTGGTGACCCCTGCTGCTCAGAACTGTGTAAATGCAACAAACTCAGCACAAACATGCAAAAAAACACATTGCAACTGTTTTATTGTAAGTAAAATCTATGAAATGCAATTAACCAATCATCTAAGATTAAATATCAAGTGTCTGTGTAATATAATGTTCTTTTATTAGTTTTCAGGGCTTGTTTTGTTTGTTTCATGACTGGCTCAGTTAAACAGGCCAATTAGCCTCAATGTACAACATTACTACTGGTATTTATGAACAACAGCAGAGCTGATATCTTTCTGACAGTACAGTACTAACAATACTTTGCTTGTTACATGTACGTGCAACATTTCAGACATAAATAAATTATAAATGTTAGCTAGATTGCGTTCATTACCTGTCTAGCGATGTTTATTCTCAAATATAATAAAATAATACTTTCTATTTTTCAAAACATATATCATGTGTTGTTACCGGTGGTTATGTTTAGTGAGTTGGCTCACTAAAGAGGCAACGATGCACCCTGGGTTTTGCAGTGCATTGTGGGACTTTTTAGGGAGCGAACGCTTCAGTGCACTGGAAGGATTCTGCGATTGAGACAGCCCTTAAAATGGCCGACTCCCTGATCTGTGCCCTGACTACTGAACTAGGGAGCTGATTGAGACGCACCCTATTATTCTTTTTAATGATACTAATGTCTACTTAAAACATGCACAAATGTGTAAAACTGATAAGAGATCAGGTAAAACCCATAGACCCCCCACTCTCAATTTGTTCACTTGGCTTTGTTGTAAATATATTGCAAATATTGAGGAAAGTAAGGAGTCTGACTCCATTTTTGTTTATTGTAAAGTTTTCTGGCTATGCCGTTTAGTGATGGCCGCTTTCGAAACGTGAAGCTTTGAACCAGTGAACTGGAGCGCGTATCAAACTGCCAAAGTCACGTGATTTCAGTAAACGAGGCCATGCTGTTTCAAAATGTTTCAAAATTTCAATGACCTCTGTGAATTCATGAACAAGTGTCTGTATAGTTTTTATCTGATCTCGGATTCATTTTATAAAATTGTATACATTTAGGGCCAGATTTACTAAACAAATTAGGCAAATTAGCATGAGAGCACAATCCCATAAAAGTGCCGATGGGAGTGTAAAGTTCTGCGCGTGATCTACTGACGACACATCAATTAAGAACACTGACACAGCCGGATCATTTCCATAATGACCAACACAATCTACCAGGAGCAGTGAAATCTGGAAATATCCATGCCTTTTTCACTGTGTGTCTTTAGTCGTCTTTTAACGCCAAAAGAGGGTTTGTGCTGGGGCTAGCTGTAAGTAAATCTGGCCCTATATGACACATTTCTATAATAAAGTTGTAGTTAAATATTTTTAATGGTCTGATTAACCTGATAAGCCCTGCAATTTAATAAAATAACACCTATTATAAAGACACTTCATATTTAATGTTATATGATGGTTATTGCATCTAATGTTTTTTTTGTTGTTGTTTGCATGTTTGAGCTGGGTTTGTTGCATTTACACTGTTCTAACCAGCAGGGTTCACCAGCGTGTGGTGTTTTGAGTGCTTCGAAACAGTGAATAATTTTGTGAATCAATTGGTTCAAAGTTTCAAAGAGCTTTGTGTCTGTCATCCCTAAGGCAGTGCATTGTATTTTCTTTTTAATTAGGTTTAGGAAAGAGGGTTCAAACTAAGAGTTATTTTGGCTTGGTCAGCTCCCGAACTTAGATTCCCAATTTAAGACAAACTCATTGTTTTACTACAGGTGCTGTTCATATAATTAGAATATCATCAAAAAGTTGATTTATTTGACTAATTCCATTCAAAAAGTGAAACTTGTATATTATATTCATTCATTACACACAGACTGATATATTTCAAATGTTTATTTATTTTAACTTTGATGATTATAACTGACAACTAAGGAAAATCACAAATTCAGTATCTCAGAAAATTAGAATATTGTGAGAAGGTTCAATTTTGAAGACACCTGGTGTCACACTCTAATCAGCTAATCAACTCAAAACACCTGCAAAGGCCTTTAATGGTCTCTCAGTCTAGTTCTGTAGGCTACACAATCATGGGGAAGACTGCTGACTTGACAGTTGTCCAAAAGACGACCAATGACACCTTACACAAGGAGGGCAAGACACAAAAGGTCATTGCAAAAGAGGCTGGCTGTTCACAGAGCTCTGTGTCCAAGCATATTAATAGAGAGGCGAAGGGAAGGAAAAGATGTGGTAGAAAAAAGTGTACAAGCAATAGGAATAACCGTACCCTGGAGAGGATTGTGAAACAAAACCCATTCAAAAATGTGGGGGAGATTCACAAAGAGTGGACTGCAGCTGGAGTCAGTGCTTCAAGAACCACTACACACAGACGTATGCAAGACATGGGTTTCAGCTGTCGCATTCCTTGTGTCAAGCCACTCTTGAACAACAGACAGCGTCAAAGGCGTCTGGGCTAAAGACAAAAAGGACTGGACTGCTGCTAAATGGTGGTCCAAAGTTATGTTCTCTGATGAAAGTAAATTTTGCATTTCCTTTGGAAATCAGGGTCCCAGAGTCTGGAGAAAGAGAGGAGAGGAACACAATCCACGTTGCTTGAGGTCCAGTGTAAAGTTTCCACAGTCAGTGATGGTTTGGGGTGCCATGTCATCTGCTGCTGTTGGTCCACTGTGTTTTCGGTCCAAGTTCAACGCAGCCGTATACCAGGAAGTTTTAGAGCACTTCATGCTTCCTGCTGCTGACCAACTTTATGGAGATGCAGATTTCATTTTCCAACAGGACTTGGCACCTGCACACAGTGCCAAAGCAAACAGTACCTGGTTTAAGGACCATGATATCCCTGTTCTTAATTGGCCAGCAAACTCACCTGACCTTAACCCCATAGAAAATCTATGGGGTATTGTGAAGAGGAAGATGCGATATGCCAGACAGAAGAGCTGAAGGCCACTATCAGTAATTCAGGCATAAGGAGCCCCAACTCAGTATTGAGTGCTGTACATGCTCATACTTTTCATGTTCATACATTTCAGTTGGCCAAAGGATAAAAATCCTTTCTTTGTATTGGTCTTAAGTAATATTCTAATTTTCTGAGATACTGAATTTGGGATTTTCCTTAGTTGTCAGTTATAATCATCAAAATTAAAAGATATAAACATTTGAAATATATCAGTCTGTGTGTAATGAATGAATATAATATACAAGTTTCACTTTTTGAATGGAATTAGTGAAATAAATCAACCTTTTGATGATATTCTAATTATAAGACCAGCACCTGTATTTCTTTCATGTTGTCCCCCTTTACCTAAATATGGCATAGCAATGAGCCATAAAAGCCTGATGTATCAAATATGATACTCCGCAAAAAAGTATATTTGCAAACTATTTTTTGGAAGGTTCAACAAACTGTTCCATGTTTTAAAGGTGATGTGTGTGTGTGTCCGTACCTTGTGTATCCCAGAGCTCTTGCGGTCTCCAGCGCAGTGAGGCTGCGTACCCCTCTCGTGCAGTACAGCACAAAGTCTGAGTCGTCTCTGTGAGGCTTTGTGACACCGTAGCGCTCACTAAACTGATCTGGGCTCAGTCTGAGGGCCTGCTCCACCTCTAGCACTACAACAAAAGTACTGTCACTCATAAAGTCTGTGTGTGTTTGTGCAGAGCTGAACTGTGTGGGACGTACATGGAATGTTTATGGCTCCTGGAATAAAACCTGCTTCCAGCTCCTCTGGTTTACGTATGTCGAGGAGCTGGACGCTTCCAGCGGACATCATGTCCTTCAGCTGCTCGTACGTCACAACGCCATCTGAAAAACACAACAGGTGAGTATCGACAAACTGCTGCTATTCCACACTGAGAAGGTATGTTTATAAGTCTGTTCTATCTATTCTATATGATCACGAATTATACGCCAAAATTCGTTTTTACGCGCATATGATACGCATTGTCACCCTGTTGGGTAGCTTTAGTAGTGTGGGGTACGTGCATATTATACGTTATAAAGTGCATAACATAGGCTATGCACGTAAAAACTCATTTTAGCGTATAAATCGCATGATAAATACAATTCGTGCTATAGATACGCATTTGATTGCACACTCATCACTGATATCTGATATGTTGTTATGGATAAATACATATCTATAGAATTTGTAAGATTATAGGTTTACAATTTTTTTTTAATTGGAAATTTGTTGATCAATTTAATGCCTTTTCTGCAGAAAAAAAGTATTAAAACAAAATATCTTGCTGACTGCAAAACTTTTTGAACATCAGTGTATGTTGGATTTAAATACTTTATGGGTCCTAAACTTGATTCTAGTGATGATGGTTGTCAAAAGACAGCTGAAAAACTCTGTGTTCCGTGAGCACCTAACCTCATAATTATCATAATTAAATATCTCTTATTACAAACCAGACTGACTTTATTTCTGTAATTCCTATCCAGTTCTTTTGAGAATTATCAGAGGTTGACGATTTATTGAAAATATTTGGTCACCATTATGGTGTTACAAGCACGCCAGGCTCCACCCTCTCACAACCACAACGATCCCTATCACCTGAATACTGAGCGCACACACACCTGCACGTCATCATCACTGCAATAACCACCTGCACTTAAGCCCCACGCTCACACTCAGTCACTGTCTGGTCTCGTTTGCAAATGCTACTACTCATGCTTGCTTCCTCGGACTTACCTGCCTACATACCTGATCTCCTTCGTCTCCTGAGTGTCTCCTCATCTCCTTCGATCCATTGTCCCGCTGTTCTACAATCAAGAAAACGTATAGTATCACCAGCATATCCAGCAATCACCTGAACCACTATCTCTGACTCTCACCTCATCTGCTCACATCCTGGTTCTGCTAATAAACTCTGCTTCCACCTGCCTCTGTTATCCGTGTCACCTCTGTTTGTAACAGAATACCGGACCAACACAGCACTTCACCAGGATGAGCACCCCGGATCCCTTCCAAGAGCTCGTCGACGCCGTTCGGCGAGCTCTCCCCACCAGCGCACCTGCACCTTCACCAGCGAGCACTTCCGGAACCCACACCACTGATTCTTCGCCACCTGAGTACGCCAGTCCCATGGCCAGACCGGCGCCCTTCTCTGGTTCGGCGGAGGATTGCAACAGATTCCTTCTTCAATGTTCGCTGGTCCTGGAGATGCAGCCGCGCCTGTACCCCAACGATCACGCTAAAGTGGCATTCATCACATCTCAACTTTCCAGTAAAGCGCTCCGTTGGGCGGAATCCATGTGGTCCACCGACAGTCCAGTGATCCAGACCCTGTCAGGGTTCATGTCTCACTTCAAGGAGGTCTTTGGGAAACCATCATGGGATTCGTCGATCGGAGAACAGCGATATCATCTGAAACAAGGTACCTCCACTGTTAATGAGTATGCTCTACAGTTTCAAATCCTCGCTGCTGCTAGTGGATGGAACGAGCAGTCCCTGATTACGACCAACCGACAGGGTCTGGATCCTCGGGTGCGGCTGCATCTCACTGCATACGAGGATACCATCGGGCTAGAACGCTTCATTCAACTCTCCATCCGCTTCGCCACTCGTATGCAGTCGTGTATCGAAGAGCACCAGGGCCAGCCGTCATTCTCAACATTCCTCCGCCGTCCAGGTGGTGTCAGCCCTCCAGAACCCAACCCCGAGCCTATGCAACTGGAGAATGCCCGACTGACATCGACTGAGCGGCAGAGACGGCTGACCCAGAATCTCTGCCTGTACTGCAGTTTATCTGGGCATTACATCTGCGAATGCCCAGTCCGTCCTCCTCGACCCATGGTGAGTGCAATCATCCCTTCTCTAAATAAGATGAGGCCACTCACCACAACTGTAAACCTTACTGCTGCTGAAATTTCCCTTTCAGTTACTGCCCTCCTCAATTCTGGGTCAGCCGGGAACTTCATCTCGGGAACCCTCTGCCGCCAGCTCAAGCTCCGCACGACTGCAACTCCGACGACCTACCAAATCCAGTCGATAACTGGTAGACCACTCAGTCGGAGGCAGGTTAGTCGCTCCGTGGGTCCAATCAGAGTACAAGTCGGAATCCTCCACATGGAGCGACTACACCTGGTAGCTGGTTCTGGAGGAGTCCACCGCTGACATCATACTAGGGCGCCCATTGGTTATAGCAGCACAACCCAGTCATCTCCTGGAAGACGGGAGAGGTCCTGAAGTGGGGCGACAACTGCTTCCCGGACTGCTTCCCATCTCCACCGATTCGTCCCTCTACGCGTTCCCAAGATCTCCCTGTCTGTGCCACGTCCATCGAGAGTCCGGTAGAGAGACGATTGGTGGATGTCCCCGCCTGTTACGCCCCCTTCAGTGACGTCTTCTGTCCCCAACGGGCTTCCAAGCTGCCTCCCCATCGGCCATGGGACTGTGCCATCGATCTGCTGTCAGGTGAACCAGTGCCCAAAGGAAAAATCTATCCCCTCTCACTTCCGGAGGAGAAGGCCATGGAGGATTACATCAAGGAGGCGCTGGAGCAAGGCTACATCCGTCCATCCACCTCCCCTGCTGCTTCGAGTTTCTTCTTCGTGGCGAAAAAGGACGGAGGCTTGCGGCCTTGTATTGACTACCGCTCTCTGAACAACATCACTGTAAAGTTCCGATATTCCCTTCCTCTCATCCCAGCTGCCCTGGAACATCTCCGTGGTGCCACTGTGTTCACGAAGTTGGACCTCCGCAGCGTGTATAACCTCATCCGGATACGTGAGGGGGACGAGTGGAAGACCGCCTTTGTCACGGCCACAGGACACTACGAGTACCTCGTGATGCCATATGGACTCGCCAACGCCCCCTCCGTATTCCAGGACTTCATATATGAGGTGCTCTGGGAGTGTCTCCACAGGTTCGTGCTGGTCTACATAGATGACATCTTGATCTACTCCCGGAGCCTGGCCGACCATCGCCGTCACGTTGCGGAGGTCCTTCAACGCCTGAGGAAATACCAGCTCTACCTTGAAGCCGAGAAATGCTCTTTCCATCAGCCCTCAGTGCAGTTTCTCGGCTATATCATCGATCACAGTGGCATCCGGATGGATGAGAGGAGGTGGAAGCCATCCGGTCCTGGCCAACCCCATCATCTGTCAAGGAACTTCAACGATTCCTAGGATTCTCCCATTTCTACCGACGCTTCATCCAGAATTACAGCTCCATCGCCAGCCTCCTCACCAGCCTTCTCCGCAACAAGCCCAAGTCTCTGTCCTGGACCCCATCCGCCACCCAAGCCTTCCATACCCTGAAGGACGCCTTCACGACAGCTCCCCTCTAGGTCCATCCCGATCCTGACCTCCCGTTCGTCATCGAAGTGGACGCCTCCACCACCGGGGTGGGTGGGGTCCTATCTCAGCAGCAGGGGAACCCCAGTCGTCTCCATCCATGTGCCTTCTTCTCCCGCAAGCTCAGCCCGGCGGAGATCAACTACGACATTGGCAACCGTGAACTCCTCGCCATCAAGCTCGCACTGGAGGAGTGGAGGCACTGGTTAGAGGGCGCCAAGCATCCATTCCTGGTCCTTACCAACCACAAAAACCTGGGGTATCTCCGCGAGGCAAGACGACTCAACCCCCGACAAGCCAGATGGGCTCTCTTCTTCACGAGGTTCGACATCCACATCTCGTACCGACCTGGGGCCAAGAACATCAAGGCGGGAGCCCTTTCCCGCATCCACGGCCCCGAGGAACGGTCCGAGGAAGAAGAGGAACCCATTCTTCCTACGAAGCTCTTCCTTAGCCCCATCACCTGGTCGGAGGAGACCTTGCCCTCTACCAATGCCTCCACCAACGTGCCGCCGGGCTGTCCTCCAGGCTTGCAGTAACTCACACGAGTACAACGCATCCCTCTCATTCACTCCTCGCACACATCACTGGGCACTGGTCACTCTGGGGTCAATGAAACCCTCTCGCTGCTACGCCAGCGCTTCTGGTGGCCACACATGTAAGCTGATGTCAGAAGGTACGTGCGGGGATGCCGGGAATGTGCCATGGCTAAAAGCCCACGACACCTGTCTGCCGGGAAACTCCTTCCTCTGCCCGTTCCCAACCGTCCGTGGTCACACCTAGGGGTAGCCTTCATTACAGATCTACCCGTATCTGACAATTGTACCTGTGTCCTCGTAGTGGTTGACCGCTTCTCGAAGTCTGACTACTTCCACTACGAGGACTACCCACAGCCCTGGAAACCGCAGAAGCCATGTTTAACCACATTTTCCGTTATTATGGCATCCCAGAAGACATCGTATCAGACAGAGGTCCCCAATTCATCTCCAAGGTATGGAAAGCCTTCTTCTCGCTCCTAGGTGTGACCGTAAGCCTCACATCAGGATACCATCCCCAGACGAACAGGCAGACGGAGAGGAAGATCCAGGAGATTGGCCGTTTCCTCCGTACCTTCTGTCACGGCCACCAGGACTCCTGGAACCAGTTCCTTGGATGGGCCGAGTACGCACAGAACTCCCTCCGACAAACAACCACCGGCCTGACTCCGTTCCAGTGCGTACTCGGCTATCAACCTCCCCTCTTCCCGTGGTCCAGGGAACCCTCCGACGTCCCTGCGGTGGATTACTGGTTCCGGGAGAGTGAGAGGGTCTGGGACTCAGCCCACCATCAACTTCAACGGGCCCTCTGCAGACGCAGGATGACAGCCGACCTTCACCGCTCAGAAGCACCGACGTTCCAGGTTGGGCAGAAGGTCTGGCTGTCCACCCGGGACATCAGACTGCGTCTGCAGTGCAAGAAGTTGAGTCCCAGATTCATTGGCCCCTTCAACATCCTGCAGCAGATCAATCCGGTGACATAAAAACTCCAGTTACCCCCTCAGTATACATACCTGATCTCCTTCGTCTCCTGAGTGTCTCCTCATCTCGTCCTGTCTCCTGGTCCTCGTCTCCTTCGATCCATTGTCCCGCTGTTCTACAATCAAGAAAACGTATAGTATCACCAGCATATCCAGCAATCACCTGAACCACTATCTCTGACTCTCACCTCATCTGCTCACATCCTGGTTCTGCTAATAAACTCTGCTTTATCCGTGTCACCTCAGTTTGTAACATATGGTGATTTGAATTGTTTTGTTAACACTGTAACAAAAACCACAAACTAACATAAAAAGCCAAGAGTTAAACTGCCCAACTAAAGGAAACACTGATGACCATAATGGTTTTTCAATAAAACATCAACATCTAAACCACTGTTAATTCTCAATTTAAAAAAATATTGGTGATTAGTGTTTCCTTTAGTTGGACGCAGGGCTCCAGAGTGCGAATAAATGGTCGCATTTTGCGACTAAAATTTGAGAGTGTGCGACTGAATTTTACATCCAGTCGCACATGTGCGACCAGTAAATTTGCCTGCTGTCGGTACTAGAGAAATTAAGAAAATACACTTACTAATTATAATTGATAGACGTTGTGTCTGGCAAATTCTATCTTTGCCAGCCGTTTCTATATGAGATAATATTAAACCATTTGTCCGTGATGCATTTTTGCTATTCGCAATCCAGAAGAGAGAAAGCGAGCGCTCTCTTACGTGGAGCTACAGCAAACACAACACCACAGTCAGCTTTAATGAGTGACGATGGCCAAGAGAACTACACAACAGTTTAGTCTGCTTACTTTATGTGCTGTGATATTAATCTAATTTTATTTTCGATTTTGGCTTCCAAGAATTATAAAAAGATGGTATGAGGTAAAACTATTCCTATAGCCGTGTTCAGTCGAGTGCGACATCCTTCCTTTCACAGCTGCGCTGTCATTTCTCCCTAAACCTAAACTAAACGTCAGAATCAGTGATTGTTGTAAACTGCAGTCTCTACTGTTGCTAAACTGCGGGATGTGTTTGATAATTAAGAGCTATTAAATGCACAATAATCCACGCAAAAGACGCTGTTTCCAACTTCAAGGCGGCTTATGTGTGTGTGCTGCCGACTTGCACTTTATATTTTAGGCTTCGTGTGCGCGTCTAAACCATCAAATAAACAACAAATATCCGGTGTCAAAATGACCGGATTGGAGAGTAGTTATTTTAACAGTTTATATCTTAAATGGGCGTAAATAGTTTGGAGAAATAGGAGAATGTGATATTATTAGTTCTACATTCGATCGGTCTTAAAGGGGCAGCGTCTAATAAACCTGCTGACGATTGAGCCATTCATTCAAATCGAACAAAAGGCAAATAGAAAATATTCACATCTCTTGAATTAATAACTTTAGCTTTTATAAGCATTAATCTATCAATTTATACAGTGAAAATTATGCAGTGTTATTTTACATTTCATTACTTTATTAGATTTCTTTGTAGGTTTGTTCTCTACTGTAATATTAATGTTAAGAACTTCCGAATGCCTGCACACTGGTCCATGTACAAATAGATGTTTTATATTTTTGTTCAAACTTTGCGGTTTCTTTTGCTTTAGATATTTTACTTTTCAGATTATAAAGCCATGTTAATTATGTATAATAAAAAGAACCGATAAGAATACCGTTAAAGTACCGGCTCGATAAGCAGTATGGGTAAGAGTAGTAATACCATTAAAACCTTAACGATACCGATTCCTATTAGTAATACAGTGGAAATTAGTAGATTTGGTTAGCATGTTGATTTACGGTGTGCGCCCCTAAAATTTCTGGTTGTGCCCCTAAAATTTTCAGTTGGGGGCCACTGTGCTCCTAGTGTAAAAAGTTAGTCTGGAGCCCTGGTTGGACAGTTTGACTCTTGGCTTTTTAAGTCAGTTTGTGGTCTTTTTGTAACAGTGTTTGCTAAAACACATAATTTGTTGCAAGATTTAATTGATTCATCTTTTAACTGACTAAAAATAGTTATTTGATATTGATAGATTTTCATTTTTATATTATATTATTTTGTTATTTATCTGATCTGTGCCAGCAAAATATTCAGCGAAAATCTATTAATATAAAATAACTACGTTTGATCAGTTATGAGATTAATCAATCATTTTACTTTACCACCTGATCGCCTCATGGTGTCAATCGCAACAAATTATGTGCTTTAGCAAACACGGTTACAAAGCACACAAACTGACCAACTAAATGAAACACTGATCACCGTAATGGTGACCAACATTTTCAATAAAACATCAACATCTAAACCTCTGTTAATTCTCAATAAAAAGATGTTTGGTTACCTTTATGGTGATCATTGTTTCGTTTAGTTGGACAGTTTGACTCTTGGCTTTTTAAGTCAGTTTGTGGTTTTACCAGTGTTTGCTAAAACACATAATTAGTTGCAAGATTACATTTATTAATCTTTTAACTGACTAAAAATAGTCATTTGATATTGATAGATTTTGATTTTTATATTATATTATTATGTTATTTATCTGATCTGTACCAGCAAAATATTCAGCGAAAATCTATTAATATAAAATTACTATGTTTGATCAGTTATGAGATTAATCAATAATTTTTCTTTACGATGATTAAAACTTTATCATCTGATCGCCTCATGGTGTCATTCGCAACAAATTATGTGCTAGCAAACACGGTTACAAAGCTGACCATAATGGTGACCAAACATTTTCAATCAATCATCAACAGCTAAACCTCTGTTAATTCTTTACTGTAAATTCTATTTAATTTACAGCCCGCGGATTCATACTTACCCTGTAATACACTGATAATTACCACTTAATTAAAAATTAATTACAGTATAAATAATTAGTTAATTTTCCTGATTTTACCCCTTTATTCCCCAAATATTACATATTGATCCCTTATAAGGGTAAGCAAGTTCGGTCCTAGAGAGCCGATGTCCTGCAGAGTTTAGCTCCAACCCTACTAAGCCACCACAGTATGAAACTCATGGCTCCCAGCATGCATTGCAGCATTAAGTATGTCACCATTGTTGAAATTCATATGCTGATTCTTGATATATGTGTGCTCTAAACTGTTTTCCTTTAAGAATGTATTTAAAAATCAGAATTCAGAATGTCTGATCTGGGGCAAGAAAGTATTGTCAGTGAATATTATTTAGTAATTTTAGTCAGTGACAATGTTTCTTCATTACATTTTTTGTTTATGGCTTCTTTTGATTTGAACAGATTATGTGTTTTGTTAACACTGTAACTAAAACCCCAAACTCACATAAAAAGCCAAGAGTCAAACTGCCTAACTAAAGGAAACACTGATCACCATAATTTCAAAAAAATATTTTCAATAAAACACCAACAGCTAAACCTCTTTTAATTCTCAATAAAAAAAGGTTACCTTTATGGTGATCAGATTCATGAAGCTTTGGAGCGGAAACGAATCAGCGAGTCGAATCAGCAGCTCGGAGTGATTCATAACGGTCCGAATCTTCATGAATCAGTGTTTTGAAATCGGTCAACACTATATAAGTTGTTATTTCGTTTTTTGGCGCACAAAAAATATTCTCGTCCCTTTATAATATTAATATTGAACCACTGTACTCACATGGACTGATTTAAATATGTTTTTAGTACATTAATGGATCTTGAGAGTGTAAATTGCTTTGCTCCCTGCAGGCCTCACTGAGCCTTCAGATTTCAACTAAAATATCTTAATTTGTGTTCCGGAGATGAACGGAGGTCTTACGGGTGTGGAAAGGCATGAGGGTGAGGAATAAATTACACTATTTTATTTTTTTTTAATTTATCATTACTCCAGTCTTCAGTGTCACAAGATCCTTCACAAATCATTCTAATATGAGGATTTGATGATTAAGAAACATTTATGATTATTAATTATCAATGTTGGAAGCAGTTGTGTAAAAAAAATGTTTAGGATTCTTTGATTAATCGAAAGTTAAAAAAAACAGTATTTATCTGAAATAGAAAACTTTTGAAACTTTGGACTACCGTTCAAATGTTTTGGGTCGGTAAGAAAGAGCTTAAAGTATCTTTTGGGAAAGAACTTAAAGAAATGAATACATTTATTTAGCAAGGATGCATTAAACTGACCGAGTGACAGTATAGACATTTATAATGTTGCAAAATTTTTATATTTCAGATAAATGCTGTTCTTTTGAACTTTATATTCATTAAATAATCCTGGGGGAAAAAATTGTACTCAACTGTTTTCAACATTGATAATAATCATAAATGTTTCTTGAGCAGCAAATCCTCATATGAGAATGATTAGTGAAGGATCATGTGACACTGAAGACTGGAGTTATGATGATAAATTCAGCTTTGACCACAGGAATAAATTACCTTTTACAATATATTCAAATTTCAAATAGGAAAAAAGTGATTTTAAAATGTAAAAATATTTCGGTAGTGTATGTCACCATTAATGTGTAACTTTTTTAATTTATAGTGAATGAATGTTGTATGATTGTTGATGTTATCTTATGTTGCCTGCCTGCAGATGAAAAGTAGTTATTTTTTTACTAATTCTGGCATATTTAAATGGTGTATTTTTATACAACAATGTTCATGAATATGCATGGTCCCTATCAAATAAATAAATAAATACGAAATAAATAATTTACAAAAGCATGACTTTTTTTTGCGTATGTGGCAGCATAGATCATTCTTGTTATTGCAGTCTGGTCATCAGATGATGCAATATTAAACCTTCACTGACCCATGAGTAGCTGACCCTACGAACAAACTCACTCAAATGACTTATATAGGCCACTCAATACAAACTAAAATAGTTTTTTAAACATTTCTCAGACCTTTTATTGTGTCATTAACTCATACAGAGATAACTAAATACTTTACCTGTAGTTAGAGGTTGGTTGTGAGAAGTTTTAGTCCATTTGTGGCAGTTATCAGCTCCGTTATCATCACACTGATCGGTATTTTCTGCTGAAACAGACAGAAACAGGAGCGCCACGAGAGCGCGCACACCTGAACTCACGCGCATTACTGTTCTTCTCATGTCTATCTTATCTAACAGAAGATTCGTGCTCTTTTATGTGCAGATAGAATGAAGTCTAAAAAACGCAGCTATGACAGATCTAAAGCAGCGTATTGACTTTGTATCATCGATTGACTTGTTAGCTGTTTTCCTGCAGGTGGCGCTCAGTGGCGTTTTATGATTTACTGGAGATGTTTCACTTTAATCGTTTTTAACATATTCTTTAAAATTAGCAATATATCTGATATAACCATGAAACTTGTTCCCAATCATTCCTTTAAATGTAATTAAAACAGATTGTGTTGTAATCACAATCGACTGTGGTCGGTCCATTTTGACCAGCGCTGAGAATAGCAACAAGTCACACGTGACTCTTTTTTATTTATTTAAACTTCTGCAATGGTCTGGACAATATTTTACTCTTTATTAATTGCGCTAATACGTTTTAATAGCTGTTAAACGGGAAAATGCACAGTGTGTAATTAAAATGATAAAAGTTATTGTTTATGCCAGTGGACTTGACCAATCAGAGCGAACGCCCGGGCTACAAAGCCCCGCCTCCAAGTGTTTTTCCGTTGACTTTTGTGCTCGTCCTGCCTCAGATTAAACAAAAAAAGAATATCCTATGTTATGATACATACATCTATTTGGCTTTAGTAACTAACCATATTAGCTTTATATATGATTTAATTATATGTTTTAGTCTCATTTTATAAAGTTTTTTTTATTATCCGCCCCCCCTCCGCCTCTTCTGAACACATGGTATATCCCGCTGATGGCTCATAGTCATATGATCTAGGCAGCATAAATACTGTAGCAGTCAGTTCTGTATGTTTTAAACACACTATTTTAACATCTCGACACCGATCAACCACACATTATTGCAATGGCGACCAAAAAGGTTGGAGGGACATCCGAGGTGAAGCAAGCCACACCAGAGGTGCAGAAGATCTGCGATGAGGTGAGACTTTTGTTTTGATGGTGTAAGTCAGATGATTTGGGAATGCACCTGAGGTGTATTTATTAGTTATGATTAGCTATTTATTAGTATTCAGACGTTTCTACGTTATTATGCACAATACAATTTTAAAATAAATAAAAAATAATTTATGTAGGATCAGCTGTTCAGAAGAATCACCAAAGAGAGAGAGAGAGAGAGAAATCACATCAATTTCAAATAAATTTAGCTGTTACAAGAAAGCAATAAAGGAGAAAAGATGTGTACCTACCACTATAAACATCCACCTTAATAGTTCATTTACATATTTCATTATATTGGATTGACCCTCTGGTGCTCTACGGTCATTTTTGCCCCAAAAATTTTACTTAATTTATTTTTGTTTTAATGTTTTACATCGGAATGGTATGAAACTTGGTAAAGGTTTTGGCACTTAGTACATGGAAAGAAAATTGGAACACAACTTTAAATTTATAGCTTCGATTTTCTCGCGGTTTTGGAAAATATATGTCATAATATAAAAATTAAAAATAGTATTTTTGTGCATTTTTCATAACAATAAGTGTAAAATTCGTAAAATAAATAAATCACACTTTTTCACTTCAGCAATAATTTTCCAAATGTCATCTTTAAAAAAAGACCAAACTTAAATCTGTGCTCCAAAGCATTCAAGATTTATGAGCAGTTTCATTTTCAGGTGTATGCTTAAATTAATAAATGGACTAAAACTACTGCATAAATATAATTTAGCACCCCTAAAAATACAAAATATTTAATAAAACAAATGATCAAACTACAATATAGTGCATTAATTTCACTGAAAAAAATAATGTATGCATGCATACTTCCCAGAATGCTCTAATTTAAGTCTTCAAAAAGCCAATTACTCAAAATTTGCCTAAACCTAATATACAGTGACAATAGTGCAAAGTTAACAAAAATGTAATGTAGCCTATTACTATGTCATAGTCTAGACTCATGAGAATCTCTATATTCACACCCAAACACAATTAAAGCTGATTCAGGACCTGAATGAATCACTAATCTGTTGATTTAAGACGGGCGTGTCACAGTAATCAATCAAAACAAGTCAATCTCTCTGTGTGAAAAGGTGTCACAGTAATTCCTCACACACTCTGTGTGAAAGAGGCCTTTTCAGTTGGTTTTTCTACTGTTTTTATTTTACTATTTTTAATAAATGTAGCATATCCAACGCAGAAGTGACCTATCATACACCCGGCGCAATGTGTTTTTTGCTAGATTCAGCCGGGCCGATTCAGACGGAGTTCTCATGTTCACGTCCAGCGTCACGTTGTTTAAATAGCAAATGCACTGGCGCTCATCTGTTCGCCCATGGGCGTCTGGTCTGAACACCAGGTGTGTTCAAGAGCATTGTTAGCGTGTTGCTATTTTGAGGAACTGAAAACGACTGCGCCATTAACCAATATAAACCTGCTCTAAAGTCAATAGCGCAGTGTTTTTTTTGTTATTAAAAGGGTGTTAGTAATATTTAGTTATTAATATTTACACTCTGCTTATTACACACACAGGGATGTGCAGCAGCGCACACACATTTTTAAATATTAAAAATAAAAGGAGAACCGTTAAGTCTTTCCGCTCGCATGTAAATAGCGAATCCGCCATGGTGCGAGCTCAACTGGCTTTTAAAGGGAATGGGAGATGAGACCAAAACACACCCATGACTCATTAAGAGACCCCTTTTGGACCATTTTTTGCCTTCGTTAAAGTGGATTCAGACACGCCCTAATGCTGCGTTCACACCAAACGCGAATAGAGCGTCAGGAGCGAGTGATTTCAATGTTAAGTCAATGGAAAGGCCGCGTTGACGCGCGTCTGTAGGTCCTGCGACGCGATTCCGCCTCGTTCACGTGATTTTGACGCAAATTGAGCGTCTTGCGTGATATGTGCGAGTGGTGCTTTTTGTGCATTCACTCGTTTGAAGCGAATTCGCGTCTGACGCCCGAGTCGAAAATGTTTAACTTTGCTGTCAATTTGCGCCGCGTTAACCAATCAGGAGCCTGCTCGCTGCTGTCACGTGGTAAAGTGACGTGATGAGAAACCCCACATAATTTAAAAATACTACTATTGTGTCACAAAATGTAGTTTTAAGACTTTTTCAGGTGAGAATGTAGTTGTTTAAAGCTCAAATCTGTGGTTTATTTATAAAGAGAGCGCCTATTTAAAAATAATAATCTTGTGTTTTTGGAGTTGTGAGCTCCAGGCGATCACCGGGCGCTCAGCGCTCATTAACCCCGGCGAGAGCAGCCTTTCCTCGGCCAGTCCTTCTGACGTCTGCCGCTGGCTCTGATGTCTCTGTAGGGGCGTGGCCACTTGAGTGACAGGTGGATTGCTGCTGCTAGTTTCAGCAACCAGGCACCTCAGCTCCACCCACGGCCTGCCTCTTTGCCCATTTATGGTTATTCGGGAGTGGTGTGCTGGCTCCGCCAATTTTGCATTAAATATGAAATCTGCATCTTTTGAGCGTACACTCTGCTTATTACACACACAGGGATGCGCAGCAGCAAACATATTTTGAAATATTAAAAATAAAAGGATTCCTCGCTGGAGAAGCGTTCAGTCTATTAAATAGTGAATCCGCCATGGTGCGAGCGCAACTGGCTTTTAAAGGGAATGGGAGATGAGACTCTGATTGGTTTATTTCACGTCACGCCCAAAACACACCCATGACTCATTAAGAGACTCGGGACAACCCTTTTGGACCATTTTCCCCATCGTTAAACTAGCAAAAGTGAATTCAGACTATAGGGCCTTTAAACTGCAATTCATCGACTGGCCAAAAGGGAGTCAATCCCATGTTAAAATGCTCAACTTTACAGCATAAAAAAACATGTTTACAACCTGGTACACAAAGTGTTTTTGGTCTATATGGCTAATTTTACCCTTCATGACAACTGTGAGGGGGTTAATATTTTTTAAATTCATCCATTTAAATTAAATTAAACCTTAAAGTTCTGCATAATTAAGGGTGTGGCCACCCGAGTGACAGGTGAATTGCCGCTGCTAGTTTCAGTCATAGATATACATAATAAAGGCTAGATGTCTCGTCCGCGCTGCTGGCCAATGGAGGTCGACGTCCGCACCTGGCGGCCATCTTGTCACAGTCAGCTCGCTCACTCGTAACATTGTGTTTTAATGGTGCATGCACTTTTTAAATAACCATAACTTGCTCAATTTTCTACCGATTTTCAAACTGTTTAGTTTGTTATAAACGTCACAGATGTAGTTATGACACTGCATACTTATGAATAATTATTCATAATTTGTTCAAGCAACCATAATTATAGCCACGTTAATAACGTTTGTAAGAAACCAAACCATTTGTACATCCATCAAGATTTCAGTGAGATAAGAGTATTTGTGTTCATGCTGATCACTCGCCTTACATCAGGCACCACAGAGCCCTGCCTGTGACAAGATGGCCGCCGCTGATGACGTTATAGAGACTCCGCCGTAAGACAATCTAGCCTTTATTATGTATATCTATGGTTTCAGTAACCAGGCACCTCAGCTCCACCCACGGCCCGCCTCTTTGCCCATGTATGGTTATTCGGGAGTGATGCGCTGGCTCCGCCCACTTTGGGCTTCAGAAATGCTCTTCAGAAACCTACGGTTGACGGACACTACGTCCATTGTTATATACAGACTATAGTCTCTAGATTTAGATGAACCACATTTGCATTAAATATGAAATCTGCATCTTTTGAGCGTACACTCTGCTTATTACACACACAGGGATGCGCAGCAGCAAACACACATTTTTAAATATTAAAAATAAAATGATTCCTCTCTGGAGAAGAGTTTCGCTTACATGTAAATAGCGAATCCGCCATGGTGCGTGCGCAACTGGCTTTTAAAGGAAATGGGAGATGAAATTCTGATTGGTTTATTTCAGGTCACGCCCAAAACACACCCATGACTCATTAAGAAAACCCTTTTGGACCATTTTTCCCATCGTTAAACTAGCAAAAGTGGATTCAGACACTCCCTAAGTGCACTTGCGCTTTAGACCATGCACTTGGATCGGTAAAATAGGGCCTTTAAACTGTAATTCATCGACTGGCCACTAGAGACTAGAGAGAATCCCATGTTAAAATGCCCAACTTTACAGCAGATTAAAACATGTTTACAGTCTGGTACAAAAAGTGGGTTTGGTCTATACAGCTAATTTTACCCTTCATGACGACTGTGAGGGGGGTGAATATTTTTATAACTCATCCGTATAAATAATATTAAACCTTAAAGTTCTGCATAATTAAGGGCGTGGCCACTTGAGTGACAGGTGGATTGCCGCGGCTAGTTTCAGCAACCAGGCACCTCAGCTCCACCCACGGCCTGCCTCTTTGCCCATTTATGGTTATTCAGGAGTGATGCCCTGGCTCCGCCCACTTTTGGCTTCTAAAATGCTCTTCAGAAACCTGTGGTTGACGGACACTACGTCCATTGTTATATACAGTCTCTAGATTTAGATGAACCACATTTGCATTAAACATGAAATCTGCATCTTTTGCTTCAGG